>NW_019154104.1:31536457-31894515 GCF_002288905.1 Enhydra lutris kenyoni
ATACGCACACATGTTGGTGTGTAACGTGGTGATACGGGCACATGTTGGTGTGTAACGTGGTGATACGCACACATGTTGGTGTGTAACGTGGTGATACGGGCACATGTTGGTGTGTAACGTGGTGATACGCACACATGTTGGTGTGTAACGTGGTGATACGGGCACATGTTGGTGTGTTGCTGTCAAAGTTACATTTCGCTTCTTGCAAAAACCAGTTATTTTCATTTGCAGAATAGAATCCAGAAATTAGTTTTATTCAAGAAAGACTTGCAGAGTGTGTCAGTTAGACACTGTATAAGTAACTGACTGAACACCAGACTAGGCTGTAAAGAGACTGGTTTTATTATTATATTTTTACTTTTTAAAGATTTTAGTTCTTATTTGACAGAGAGAGACACTGTGAGAGAGGGAACACAAGCAGGGGCAGTGGGAGAGGGAGAAGCAGACTTCCCGTTGAGCAGGGAGCACGATATGGGTCTCAATCCCAGGACCCTGGCATCATGACCTGAGCCGAAGGCAAAGACTTAACAACTGAGCCACCCAGGTGCCCCTAGAGACTGGTTTTAAAGTAACAAGTATGGACTCTGAAAAACAATCTGAGGGTTTTGAAGGGGCAGGGGGTGGGAGGTTGGGGGAGCCAGGTGGTGGGTATCAAGGAGGGCACGTATTGCATGGAGCACTGGGTATGGTGCAAAAACAATGAATTCTGTTACGCTGAAAAGAAGAAAAAAAAAAGTAACAAGTAGGGGTTCACCTGCCCCAGGTCACCGTGGTGACCCCTTCCTGACAGCAGGCCTGGGATGGGGCTCCCGAGTCTCTTCCTGTTGGCTAGGAACATACTCAGTCTCATCTCTGTCCTGCTGTGGGCTTCTTTGTAGGAAGAGCAGGCAACTCAGAGGCATGTCCACAGCCCAGTCACCCTGACATGCCCACGTTTCCATGTCTTATGAAGGGCGTCAGTACTCTGGGTGTTGATGAGATCCAGGATGATAAAGCATCAAGCACTTGGCCCGTTACAGCTCGTACGAGAATTTCTTTCCTACGTTTTAAACCAGGCTATTGATGTGACATCAGCTGTTTTCAAGTTGTTTTATCTTAATCTGTAAATCATTAGCATAATTTAAAGTGCCAGGAGAGAATCCCCACTATCACATCTAGTCTGGAAACTGCTGAATGTGGTCTCTCTTTTTTTTTTAAGATTTTATTTATTTATTAGACAGAGATCACAAGTAGGCAGAGAGGCAGGCGGGGTGGGGGGGCAGGCTCCCTGCTGAGCAGAGAGCCCGATGTGGGGCTCAATCCCAAGACCCTGGGATCATGACCTGAGCCGAAGGCAGAGGCTTTAACCCACTGAGCCGCCCCAGGCGCCCCATGAATGTGGTCTCTTTAAACAGTTCTTTTAATTTGTGGAGAGTCAGAATTCTAGCAATTTCCTTTTCTGGGAAAATGTGTGCCTTGTAATGGGAATCTATCATGTAGGCGCAGCCACGGCGGAGGGCAGTTCGGCGATGTGTTACTAGGTTGAACATTCCTGTACTCGGCTCGTTAGCAGTCCCTCTGGTAGCTGTGTGAGAGAGACTGTCACCTGTACACAGCAGGAGACAGGGTCCAGCGTAACTGAGCCGCGGAGCTCTGGGGGCAGCCCCACATGTCCATCGGCTGGGGCGGGGCCCAGTCAGTGGTGGCAGACTCAGCACACTTCAGGGGACGAGGCAGGAAAATTCCAGGACAACGTTCCTGTCCGGCAGTGCAGACTGAGCACCCCCAGCTACACACCACACAAGCGTTAGCCTGAGAAGCACGACACTCCGCCAGATCTCGAAGATTCACAGGGTAGAGTTCCATTTTAGTAAAATTCGAAACAGTATTTTGTCTGGCTCACATTGATGTGTAACGTAACTTTTTTAAGCAAAGGAAGTAGAAACACAAAATTGGGATGTTTGGGTTAGGGGTTCCTCCCTGGGGGAAGGTGAGGGGGGTTGAGAGAAGGACACACAGGTAAACGGAAGTATCAGTTATATTCTAATCTTTGGCGGGTGTCCCCCATGTGGTTCTGCTTTATGACTCCCACATGGGTCACATCTATTCTGTGCCTGTCAGAGTAACTGACAGTAATTAATTTGGTAGACAGGACAGCTCGTTAGTATGGAGGTAATTCTTATGTATGAGTAGGTTACCTGGTTTTTTAAGTGGGCGTGTTGTTTTCCTGGGGCTGCCGTAACAACGTGCCGCAGAGCTGGTGGCTTAGAACACAGCAGTGTGCTCCGTCCCAGTGCTGGAGGCCAGAAAGCCAGACCCAAGGTCCTGCCGGGGCCGTGCGCCTTCTGAGGGCTCCAGGAAAGACCCCTTCCCGCCTCTTCCAGCTTCTGGAGGCTGTGGTCCTCGGCGTTCCTTGGCTGGCAGCCGTCTGCCTCCCTGCTCAGATGCCACCTTCTGGAGCATGTCCTCCCCTCTCATGAGGGCACCCATGGTTGGATTCAGGGCCCACCCTAACCCTAACCAGCCCGCCGCCCTGGGGCCTCATCCTCACCGATTACATCTGCAAAAACCTGATTTCCGATTTGCTCGCGGCTGTGGGCCAAAGCCACGAAACAGCAATTCACAGAAGCTATATATGATTAATAAATATCAAAACATACTTACTGGGACATTATTGAGTAATTGCGAATCGCAGTCACTGCCTTTTCTACCTGTCATGTCAAAGACTGGAAAGTCTGACGGAGCTGACAGAGGTGTAGGAACATGTGTTCCTGTGACGGTGGGCGTGTGTTTGTGTCTGGCTATTGGAGAGCCGTTTGGCCATATCTGTCAAAATCCATTTAAAACACCGGTACCCTTTGACACCCAACCAAGCCTACTTCTAGAAATTTATTCTTCTGGTATGCTTGCATATCTGCAGAGACCCTCGTTTGAGGATACTGAAGGATCTGGCCCCAGCCTCTCCTCCCACCATCCCTTGCCCCACCGTCCTAGAACACGGCCCCCACCTGCTGCCACATCCTCCTCAGAGCTCCCTTCCCGGAGGTCCCCCACCCGTGTTCCTGCCCGTCTCTGTTTGCCACGGTGGTGCTCACCTGTGTGCGAGCTGTCCTCCTTGGGCGTCTGCAGCAGCAGGCCAGCACCTGGCACATACCTGGCCTGGGGAATGGAGGTGGGCTCAAGGGGAGGCCTAGGGAGGAGGCGTGGCCTCTGTGGAATGTTTAGCCTGTTACCTCTCCAGGCCTGTGACTGATCAGGAAGGGAGGTTCAGCCACTCGCTGACTTACAGATGAGGTACGGAGGTGGAGCCATTTGCCCAGGGTTTTCCACTGAAAGACAAAGCCTTGGGACGCCTGGGTGGCTCAGTCCTTAAAGCGTCTGTCGGGCTCCCTGCTTGGCGGGAAGCCTGCTTCTTCCTCTGTCCTCTCTCGTGGTGTCTCTCTTATTTATTTACTTAAATAAATAAAATCTTTAAAAAAAAAAAAGGGAAGAAAGAAAGACAAAGCCTAGACTTGGTGGCACCTGGGAACTCGGGGTTTCTGAGCACAGCCAGGCAGAATAGAAAGCCAGTGCCGCTGCCCCCTGCCCCCCCACCCCAAACGTGGTGCCTCTTATGGGAGGCCTGCTGGTAGGCTCAGTCCAGTCAGGTACTTTCTACTGAGCTCCGAGCAGTTGTGGACTTGCCCTCTGAGGGCTCTGCGGGCCTCTGAGGCCCAAGCCCAGGAGCAGAGCCATCTCTGGACTACATACCCCACCCGAACTTCGGAACACACCGAAGAAAGCTGAGTACGTGCCTGGTGTCTCACCTGGGCCCCCGTTGCCCTTGGCCCACACTGTGCCTGCCTAGTCGGACTGAGACTCTCGGCTATGTCCCCCACTCTCCCCCACCCCCATCATTCAACATCACAGCAGCATGACTGTGGAGGTCCTAATCTGAAAAATCCAGATGAGAATCGGAAGTATCCCAGGGTCATAAGGAAAACAGCACCAAGTTCGTTCTTGCTCGGTGATGTGGCCTGGAGCCTGTCCCACAAGTTGTGTTGCGTGGCCCGCAGTTACAGGCCTGTCTTGTGGCCCTTTGTCATGTGTCTGGTGATGCTCTCCAGGGCTCTTGGATTTGATGTCCTGGTGACCAACTCTCCCTGTAACTTTGCTACTGAACAGATATCTGTCCAGCAGGTGCCTGTGGCATGGGCTGAACGGTTGTCATCATCCAGGCTCTGCAGAGTTGAAATATATACCATCCAAAGAAGGGCTACACCAGAATTTGTCCCTAGTTTCCATGCATTATAGATAACCTAGTAAAATTCCAGGGCAGTAATTTAAATACCCAGTGGCTCGTGCTGTTTGCAGGTGTTGGAGAAGCATCATTTCCAGATCCAAACCTGAGAAGCCAAAGGAAAACCACCCGTTTCTCCAGCGAACAGAGTCTGGACCCTGGGCTGCTGTGCAAGCGGCCACAGGGCCAAGTCTGCCGGTGTCCATGGCCCAGGGTGGCGCCCACACAGATGGGCGCTTCCTGGTGGGTGCTGCTCTGGGCTCCCTCCCACCACACCACTGTGCCCCCTCACGTGGCCCTCACCTGTCAGACTGGGGTGGATCTCCCGAGACGCCTTGTGTTTTGGCTCTCAGACTTCAAGCGTGAGGACTCCCCGAATGCGTCAGGAACCAGGGAAACCGGGCCAGGGAGCGGAGTGTCCTGTGGGTCTTCATGGTGACGTTGCAGATACCAATGGCATCTGAGGGAAGGCAGGTGGTGTGTCTCAAAGTTGACAACGCTTTCTCTTTTTCCTCCAGAAACATGAAGACACGGAGTGTCCCTGTGTGGTGGTGTCCTGCCCCCATAAGTGCAGTGTCCAGACCCTGCTGAGGAGTGAGGTAAGGGGCGTGGCCAGGCCTGCGGAGGAGCTGGTGACAGCCTCAGGACTAGCAGCCAGACACTCCGTCCTTCCCCAGTAGCTGAAGTCAAAGGTTTTCACGGAGCATGAGAGTGACGTGTAGAAAGACAACAGAGAACCTCATGCTATTTCGGGGCATCAAAAATTTCAGAAGCAAATAAATGCTACAGAGTGGTTAAATTCAGAGCAAAATATGGTTAAGAACTGAGAAAATGCAATTACTTTACAGTGCAAGCAAAGGTCATAACTTTGTAGGTTCTAAAAAAATCTATTTTATAATCTGTAAAATAGGAATTCCTATAAGATTATCTCAAAATAAATGATGTTACAGACACTGATGACCCTCTTGGCCATGTATGCTGTGCAGGGTTGGTGCTAAGAAGCAGGTGGGCCTGGAGGCGGCCCCCACATTTCAGGGACCAACGAGCAGGGCCCAGTGTAGCCTCCCCAGAGGTCATGTGTCTCACGCTGCCCTTGGGCTTGCTTTCTTTAAGGCAGGCAGATTTACATTAACTTAATTTGATTGGGATATATCCAGATGGAGAAATTCCAAGGATTCTTAAATGGTTTGCCACCTGGTCCTGATCTGGAGCCCCTTTGGTTGCTGTTTGGGGAGCACCTGGGGCTCCTGTGTCCCCTGGTCCCCCCACAGGTCCCTCAGGCCCGGGTGCTCTCATCTAAGGAGGCTGCTCCCCTCACCTTTGCAACAGCCTGGAATTTTACCCCTGAACATTGGCGAGGTGAGGGTTGGTGTCTTATATCCCCACTGAGCAAGAGGACCTCTGTGGGCCTGGAGCCAGGGACACAGGGTACAGAGAGGACCCCCAGAACCACTCTCAGCCAGAGCACGTCCTCCCAGGAAGGTACTCTGCTAGGCCAGGGCAGGGTCTTCCTGGGCGGTCATGGCCCCAGACCTGTAGCGTGCCTCTGGGAGTGGCAGAGAGACATGTATGGATTTCCACAACTAGGAAATCCCTCTGCTGAAGCGAATGGGTGACGTGTCTACAGTATCGAAGGGATCACCAGGGTTTTATACGCTTTCCAGAATTTTCAGTCAGGGCTACCTGAATTAGGGACAGAAGCTAACTCCATTTGCCTCTAAGTTATTTTTCTTTTAAAAATCTTTAAACCTGCATTTATCTTGGGTTTCTGGTAAACGATGCTACTGGTCTATAAATTATTCTTGCCTCTTTTCCTAAGCTCCTGTGAGGGAGCATGATAAAGGCTCTGAGAGGAATGAAAATGAGCCAGTTTAGGAGAAAGCATGACCCTGAATTAACAGTGGTCCAATGAAAATGACATCAGACCCCTGTGTCCCTGATTTTAATACCAGAGGCGCTGGCTGGATAGGTTCATGATCATAGCGCTGGCCTGAAAAAGTAGATCTTAAAACTTCGAAGGTGACATTACTATGCATGGTCTCATGCTGTGTCTCTCTGCCAGTCACCTGGGCTCTCCCTTTTGGGCGCTTTCCTCCAGGTGCTGGCCAGAGCTTTGGGGCCAGTGTGCTGGTCTGCTAGAATTATGACCACCATGATCTGCCCCGGCTCAGAGACCTTCCACAGAACTTGACCCATAGGCTCCCCGGGACTGTGGCCCTTCTCTGCAGCTCTCGCCACAGGCCTACTCTCCTCCCTGTCCCAAATACTGACCTAAAGGGGAAAGACTTGAGCTTTTTGTGCTGGTGTATAGTGGCCAGGCCCAGGAGCCTCTGGGAATGTGTGTGTACACAGAAAAACGCGTGCCCAGCTCTGCAGTGCGCTCAGACACCCCCTCTCCTAATTCAGGGTCTAATTGTTCTCTATAAAGAAGATCTATCCTTAGAGTTTCCTGATGAGAATTTCTTCAATAAAAGAAGAAGCTGTCCTTAAATTGTATCAGCCTAATGAGTAGTACTATGTCTTTAAAATGTAGATGTTTCAATTCCCTTTTCTCTTGAGGGGGTATCATAAGTGGTTTTTATTTGACGATTTGCCAATATTTAAGCTGAACAAAGGGGTTTTTCCTTGTACAAGGAGTTATCCTCTCCCGATCTCTCTTAATTTGCTTCTACCAATTAGAGGTGACAATATTAAGATTGTTAGAATGACCTTAGCGATCTGTGAGAGGCTACATGGGTTTATGGGCACTCAGAGGGAAAAAAAGTCTTTCCAGAAGAAGGAAAAACTCATCTTGTTATCTTGAGTATTGAGAGTAATGGTACATCGTGTAAGCTTGCTTCCAAAATATATTTATTTTTGTGTACTGTATATTAGGTGTGTGACCCAGTTACATCCTGAATGCTTTCTCTTTTTTGTGTTTCATGCAACTTTTGTTTATAGTCTTTAAATGTTCATTTCAGTTTACGTTTCTCCCTTTCTTTTTTAAAATGCTGGCGCTGCAGACGGCATGTCACATTTTGAACAATTTGTTCTAAAGAAACTGTAGGTTTAAGAAATGTTACAGTAACCGTATTTCTGTATATTGGCGTATATATGTGTATACACGTGACAGTAGTGTAAATTTACTGCCTTGAGCCCAGGAAGCAGGTGGTATACACACCTGTAGCTGATAAGCCCCCTTCGTGACAGTACAAACCAGATGCTCTCTGTGCCCTTAATGTGTTTGAACATTTTCATGCAGACGCTTGTGCCACAACTCACGTCTCTTTCCCGTTGCAGTTGAGTGCACACTTGTCAGAGTGTGTCAATGCCCCCAGCACCTGTAGTTTTAAGCGCTATGGCTGCGTTTTTCAGGTCAGTATCCAACATCTGTCCTTCCCGGTCACTGACATTCTGCCATGAGAGAAAGTTACTATCTTAACATCTTAACATGCAAGTTCCGGACTTGTGGTCTTTGTCATGGAGCCGAGTCACCGTGCTGCACGGGCAGCGAAAGCTACATGCAGCCACCGTGGGTGCTCGCTCTCCGTGCCCGTGGTGTTCTGAGACCTGAGGTGGACACCGGTGCTGAGAAGGAAGTCAGGGCGTTGGCAGAACGACTCCGTCTGACACCGGCTAGGCGGTGGGACAAACAGGACTGACAGTCGTGGGGGGGTTTCTGGAGAGATGGCTGTGGAATTGGAGCGCGTACTTGAATGTAAGTGCATGTCAAGCCAGACACGGCTTGGGCGGCGTGTGCATCGGTGCACAGCTGTGCGGACCACGCTCGTGTGTCCCGTGGCATCTCCGCCACCCCTCGCGGAGCAGCTGTGTGGAGAGGGCGTCTCTGTCACCACCACACTCAGGCTGCGAGAAGCCTGTGTCTGGGGTTTTTTTTGTTTTGTTTTTTAACACGTCTGAGATTGCTAGTGAATTTGAACTGAGTTTCATTGAAACGTGTGTCTCAGTTTTAAAACTGATCAGAGGGCAGTTATCTATTACAATTAAAATATTTTATATTTAATTTTGTGTATTACCAATACATTGTTATGAAATCAGTACAGAGATACTGGCAACTCAGTATTTTCTTAGAAAGTAAGGAGCCCTAAGAGTAAGAGTGACTGTAGCCCTCCCTTTGTCTCCATCTCTTAACGAGACGGAGCGCTCACCACTGTTATGTCGTATGTAGTTCCATTCATTCTGTGTATGTGTATATATATGTTTATATAGAGCAGTACTTATATCAACATATATATATGAATATTCTATGTACAGAGTATGTGTTTTGGAGATCATTAAAATGCTGTTTGTGGCTTCTTAATTTTCTAATCCCAAAACAGATTATATTTTCATATGGATTATTTCCTTGCATATACAAAGTACTATTTCATGTGCTTATTACTGGCTCTGATGTGGTCTCCATCTTATGTACTCTGTAGATTGTTTATGTTTTGTATGTAACTCTCCAAGTATACTTAGAACAGTGAGGAGCAATATGTTTTCTAATACAGTATTTTTCCCTAATAAGTTAATATTCTAGGAGATTATTTAGAACGCCACTTTGACTACATGTTCGCTCACTAGATTATTGTAGCACTGCCTAGCTGTAACTGCAGGTGCCTGCACATTTCCCATTTGTAGTTTTAATGGAAAAATTTATAAAAGAACAGAAGTGAGAGGTCTAAGATTTAATTTCTGGGCATTAAAAATATGAAATGCAGATGAGAAGGCACTTGGTAAGAAGCTGGAGGAGTAAAGAGCACGAGCTTGAGCTCGCTGCAGACTTGCAGGCTGTCTGTCTTGCCAGCCTCCCCACCTGCCCTTGGCAGAGCGGGCACCACCAAGCACGGCCCCTCGAAGGCGTGGAGACCGCCCGCTAGCCGTACAAGAGCAGGGCTCCCCTCCGTGTGTAGCGCTGGGGTTAGGTCATGTGTTAGTCTTGCTGCGCTCCGTGATGGAGTGATGGCTTAATGCACTGCGTCTCTGTTCTCGCAGGGGACAAACCAGCAGATTAAGGCCCATGAGGCCAGCTCCGCGGTGCAGCACGTCAACTTACTGAAAGAGTGGAGTAACTCTCTAGAGAAAAAGGTAACGCCAGACTGCTTCTCACTTTTGTTGGCTTTTAATCATTTCTTCAAATTATTTAAAGAAGAAAATCTTTCTTATAGTTACTAATGGTTTTGGATAAAAGAAACAGTATCAAGAGAATGTCCAAAAAGTAAATTTCTTTTCACATGACCTTGAGCTCATAAATGAAGGCATTTGTGTGTGTGTGTTCTTTGTTTGTTAATTGCCAAGCAAGCATGCAGTGCGCCCCCCCCCGCCTTTTTTTTTTTTTCCTAAATCACATTGTGGTTAACTTAGCATTGACCTAGAATGGGGATTCTCAGACTGCAAACCTCCCCATCTCTCCCCATCAGCCTCGTCTTTTTGTAAGTAAGTTTTATTGGAATGCAGCCATGCTCATTCATTTCCCTGTTGTCCATGGCTGCTTTTGCAGAGTTTAGGAGTGAGACAGAAACTGTACGGACCTCACAGCCCAAAATGTTTACCCTCTGGCTCTTTGCAGAAAAAGTCTGCCGACACCCAGTCTGGAAGGTGACCCGGGTTACGTGCTTCACCGTTCTTTGTCTTTTCTGAGCAATGCTGCCCCCCACGGGTGTTACTGTCGACTTCCTCACCGGATGCTTTGTGGAAGCTGGGTGCAGGGGCACTTGTCCTCCGGTTGGGCTGCTTCTCAGGAGGCCTGCGTGGTGGGGGCTGCTGCCTCCTTAGCAGGCGCCTCCCCCATGTAGTACTTCTTCCCCCTGAGTTCTCCCTCCGCGGTGTTCCCCTAGGCCAGGCCTTCTGTTCATGAGGAAAACATGAAAACCTCGGAGAATTGATAGAGAAGAAGTTGTGACAGGATCTCTCACTGTGGCTTTTGTACAAAAACAGAAACACTTCAGTATTCAGGAAGCACTGGCAGAGAGTTTGCAGCAGGAGGGCACGAGGTGAATTAGAGCGGCCGGTAGGACTGATGTTTATTTTCTAAAGATTTGCAGAGATTTGAATACCTTGTTCTGTCATGAAATCCAACCAATTTAAAAAGCGAATGTGTTTGAACCAGTCCAAAATTGTTAATCAGAAGACTTGTATGAACGCTGACATAAAGTAGCTCTTTCAGTACGAATGTTGATGCTGAAGGTGAGAAGCGACTGAAGGGCTGGTCACACGTGCGTGTGCAGGTGCAGCAGCGGGAGGGTCCCCTTCACTGGTGACACAAACTGTGTGTGTGAGGAGTCGTTTGTGACTTCCGTAGGGACACATAGTACTCGCTCTGAGCTAACGATGGTTTACGGAAGTCTTTCTTCCCCTCTGTTTGAAGAATGTGTTGTTTCTGCTTTTCAGAAATGGTAGGCATCGACGGCAGGGTTCTCTGCCTCTCGTGGACTCGGCTTCTCACTTAGGTGACAGGTTCTCGCTCTCGTTGAAGATGCGTTGATAGTGCCCCAGTGCGCGTGCGCGGTTGTGACGCGGGGCCGCCTGCGGGCAGGTCCGGGAAGGTGCCCGCGAGTCTGCCCCCGGAGCCCGGTCTGCCCCCAGAGCCGAGCCTCGCGGAGCAGGTGCAGGGTGACCCCGGCAGTAGCGATGTGCCCCCACCCCCCGCGGCGGTGGCCTCGCTCCCCTGCATGGCGGCGTGTGCGCCTCTGGAGGTGCCCGGCCCCGCGGCTTCCCGGCCCGCGAACACCCCGTGGGGACGCGGCCTGTCACCTGCGAGGGCGGGACGCGCTGCCACGCACTGCAGCTGGCGCACTCGACATCTTTGCCCTTTTCGTCTCTCCCCGTCTCTGCCCGGCAGAGTGACCCCGCCCGACGTTAGGTCCGGGAGCCCGGGCCGCGCCTGGTGTTTTCGCTCAGCGGAGGGGGCCTGTGTCTTCACCGGGCCCAGAGGAGAAGACCGGACAAAGAACGGAGATACTCATCTCTTCCTAACATGGGAATTTATTTTTCGTTATAGAATTACTCAGTTGGAATCTCTTAGGTTATTTTGTTCGTGTGTAGTGGAAAATAGCATGTTTGAGTTGGTTCAAAACCACGACCCATCACATTGATGTCAAATTACGGAAAAGCTGTTTTGTAAAATGTGGACTTAAGAACACCCATCTTCCGTGTTAGGGAAGCTTACAGGGAAATACAGAGTGCCCCACCAAAATAGGCTGCAGTAAATGTTGTTCTCAGGAGGGCCTTGGGGAAGGACAGGGAACTCCTACTTTCATCTGCCTTGGGAACGTTCTGCTGTCTTCTTGGAAACACACCTGCCAGGTAGACTTTCCCGTACACGTCATGTCTACGTGGTGGACAGGTGAGAGCTGGGATCTGCAGGGTCCAGGAGTTGGATTCTTTGATTAAAAGAAATAAGTAAATAGCTAAGTGAATTTTTACCTTAGGGAGGTCCCTAAATTAAGAAGTTAAACATTTCATATGATGTGATATGTGCTCATTCATGTGAGACACTTCTGGGCATCCTCAGGTTGCTTGTTTTGTTGTAGGAAAAAAATGGCCATTGTTTCTGGAGATATTACTGAGATTTTTAATCAAAAGCGTTGGCATGCATGCAGGCGATTTCTTTTTTCTGGGTATGAGATTAAAGAGTCTGGGAATCGTGTCCAGCTTGAGAGATGGGAATGAGTGAGCCATAGCTTTGGGAAAGGCAGACCTGTCTGCAGGAATGACCCGTGGCCCGTCTATATCGCCTGTAGGAGTCCGGGGGCGGAAGTGTGTATTTTAGAGGAAAGTCCACTGGTGCCAAGTGACGTGCTAGGCAAGTGATGAGTTCTTTTGCCTATGAGACATTGCAGATTTCGTGTTCCTCAGTAAATACGCATTTGTTCTAAAGTGAAGCAGACTGTGTCCTAGGCGCTGCCTGGTTGCCTGTCTTTAGGCAGGTTCTTCGCAGGGACGTCAGGAATCTGCGCTTTACCACACCCAGGTCTGTCCTGGGATGGCTTTGGGCCATCACGTCAGGTGTTGGCTGGTATTCGGGGGGCACATCTGAGTGGAGGTGTCACAGCATTCCCCAGGGAGCCTGCCGTCTTCGGGGGCCACAGCCCGGTCCGCGCACAGGCGCATCTGTTGGTAGAGAGACCTTTCCGAGGGCCAGAGAACCCCATGCAGAAGTCTGGTGAGAAGGCGGCCTTGTCAGACTTGCCTTCGGACTCCTCACCTGGGGGCTTTTAAGACCAGGTTAAATGGGTTCTTGGGAGCTAATTATTTCCTAGAAAGAGATTTTGAAAAGGTCGGTGGTGGGTTTAGAACTGCTCCCCCAGCAGGCCCTTCCTGGGCTGACATGGTGTTGCCTGTCTTTATATACTGGGTTTCCTGGAAGGTCTTCTCTGGCCACAGGCCGGGCGCATGGGCTCCGCAGCTCCCAGGTCTCTGCTGCAGGGCTCGTTGTCAACCTGAAGGAGTTAGTGAGGCACGAACGTAGCTTTGTTATTCTCTCTGTGCTTTTCCCTTGTGTTGGGAGAGCTTTCCAAAGTGCGGGAGAAGGCCCACTGGTGGAAGTGAGATAATTCACTGGGCTGCAACTAGTACTTTTTAAAGTAAAATAGAATCAAAGAGAAAGTACCAGGACACATGGAAATGACTAGGGCGAGGATGGTTTTGGGATACCTGTTTCTTGGGTGTACACACACACACACACACACACGTCTGTATACACGGGGTGAGAGGTGAGAATGTGTCTCCTGGTCCGTTTGAAAGCCACTCTGGTAGAAGGTTTATTTTTCAGCAAAAACTTTGGAAAGCGCGTCCCATTCGTTCCAAAGGCGGGGGCTGCTGTGCTTTGCCTCACCATAGTTCATTACCTGGGGCAGAGCGCAGGGTTTCCTGTCAGTTGCCAGGACTTCCGTGTCCTGTGTGAAGGGATTTTTGTCCCCTGGAGCTTCTTCCAGGGGCTAGTGGGGCCGTACCGCGAGACGCGAGCACTGCGTAACTGTCATTAATTAATAAACCGCTTTTCGTTTGCTTAATTCAGGAATTTCTTTTTCAGGTGTCCTTGCTACAGAATGAAAGTGTAGAGAAAAACAAGAGCATACAAAGTTTGCACAATCAGATATGTAGCTTTGAAATTGAAATTGAGAGACAAAAGGAAATGCTCCGAAATAATGAATCCAAAATACTTCATTTACAGGTAAGAAGTTTAAGACGGTGGCTGGATCAAAGGGTGAGGAACATGTCTGTGTTCTCCTTCCAGACTTTCTCAGCGAGCTGTTTGAGAAAAGCCCTGACCTTTGTTAAACAGACGGCCTGTTTCTCTGAAGTGTAGACTGAGGACCTGGGCCGCTGTTTCTTCCCCACTTTTCCCTGGAGAGCAAGCCCATTGGCTCTCTTCTGTGTCTTTGATTTGCTCTTGGTGAAGTAAGACTTAAAACCTGCATTTTTAAAAACTAGCTGTTTTTATTATTGTTTAAGATTACATATTGTTCAAGAGTAGTTGTGTGTAAAGTTTCACTTCCTAAAGTGAAGTGAAGCCGATCTATTTTGTTCTGAGTGTTCTGGCCACATATTCCCCACTTTATCTCACCACAGTGATTCAGATGTCCCTCAGAGCAAACGCGCAGACCTTTGCTGCGCTGAGAAAAGGTGATTGGGAAAAGAGGCTTCATTAGAATGTTGCTTCTCGTTTGTTATCAGCACAGGTGCTTGTTAGTATCTTGTTCCTGTAGATCTTACCCGCACACTAGTGTCCTCACGCCGTATGTCTGTTACACTCGTTCCCACATATATCACACACCCCCACGGAAAAATCACTACTATGTTTCCAAGATGGCTTTTTAGTGCTTTTACTTAGATGTGTTTCCTTAAATTATCTGGAAGATAAATTATTTCGAAGAGCTCAGAGTCACGGAGTCTTTGAGAATGCCTTTCTTTGCATTTTACCATCAGAGATTACTCCTAGTGGCTCAAATTGCATAGCGATTTATTAAATCAATTTCATCTGTGTTAAAACCTTGTGGTTGTCCAGAGACGAGGAAAAACACAATGAAATGATAGATCGTGTTAGGAAAGGTGAAGTCACTGGTATTGAATCAAACCAGAACAAGTACGTCATGTGGAACACCAGCAGGCCTCCTGCCGGCGAGTGCCCGTGAGAGCGGTTCGGGAGGCCCCGCTGAGCCCCGAGCTGCTGGCAGCCTAACTGCGGGCCTGGGGCTCTGAGACGTGCGTGGAAAGGACACAGAAGTTAAAGCTATACTAGAAAACCACCTTAAAAATAGCAACAGAAGAATGAGTAAGTAGTAGGTTCGTTTGTACAGCATCATTTATAACCAGAAAAGAGAGGGTCTCCGTAATGAGGTCACCGGGGCATTTGTTGGAACCTCTGATACCGCTACCTGCGCCCTCCATTTCCCCCTCTCCCGGGGTCAAAAATTTGAACTTGCTTTAATTTACTTTTTAGTAGAGCTTAATCATTCTACCGTGTATGATGTATATTTGAACATTTTGGTGATGGAAGAAACTGCTGAGATCTAGGAAAGGAAGGGGGAAAGCAGGTCGCTGGTGCCCAGAGCGTGGGGGCTGAGCAGCTGACCAGTCGGTGCCCCTGATGGGTCCTAAGTAGGAGGGCGGCCACTCGCCACTGCTCTTCCCCACGGAGAGGAAGGCATGGAGGGAAACAGACTGTGTGGGAAGAAAGGCACGCAGATCAGCCTACACATGCCACACCTGATCTCATGAAGTCCGTTGGGACAGCACTCCCCGCTCCGCCAGCAGCTTCTGGAGACTGAACTCTGGGTGATGGTGTGATGGCAAAGGTGGCAGAGCGCCTGTGCTTCGCTGTGGGGCTGGTCCCGCGCACAGAGTCGGGGCTCTCCATCTTCAGGCAACGTGGGTGGAAGACCTCCGTGGCTGGCCCCCTGAGGCACTGGCTGTGAAGCATGCTCGGCCTGGGGGCACTTCTCTGCGGTCCCTCCAGAGCCTTCACCGCTCCACCCTGAGCCTGGCTCTCGGTGCCCCTCCGTCTTCCTTCCTCATCCCAAAGCCTTCCTGTCGCCTTCTCCTCCTCCCTGCTCCCCCAGCCCTGCGCATCGGACCACCACAGTGACCCCAGACTTGTTACCTCCCTTGTCGGACTCTCCAGAACACCCCAAGACCCTGGGGACGGTGGCAGCACATACAGATGGCAGAGCTCCTGAGGGCCCCGGGTACACACGGGGACAGGGATGTGATCAGAGCTGGCCAGCGAGAGTGGAATTCAAGAGTGTGTTTGCTTTTGCTGGCCCAGGAAGGGCAGTTGCTTAATATTTTTCTTTTTAAAGAACGTGTTTAAGACCACCTAGATGTCCGCTTACTCTGTGTGTCCCTGTTGTTGGCAGAGGCTAGAGGAGCTGGTCGTTCTGCAGTCCCGGGTGTGGGACTGAAGCCACGAGGTGCACTGTCCCTCCCCAGCCTCCCCCCGCCCCCTGCACGGTCCCCTTGGCGCAGTGTTTGGTACAGAGGTCCCAGTGACTGAGCGGTGCAAGGGGCAGGAAGAGGGACGGTGGTGGAGCCCCTGGGTGCACCCTGCGCGGGCTGACGAGCGAACCTTTTGATTAGGATTTATTGACTTTGCCTGCAGTCGGTGCCGTCTCTCAGCGCCTGGCTTTTCTCGTGCAGCCTACACCTGCATTTAAGGTCTATTTTTATAGAAAGATGACAGCAGCTGCGTGTAGACCACTCTGGAGGAATGAGATCATGTTTGCTGCATTCTGCAGAGAAAGTGATCGGTGGCGTGTTCTGCTTGACTTGCCAGCACGTACACAAAGGAGAGGAGTTTAGAACCACCACATCGCTCTTGCTGGGCAAGGGGGGCCGGTGCTCCTTTAAAGTGATCACCCTTGGTGGAGCCTTATCTGTGTGCACACTGTGTGCAAGTGTGCACGCCGTCCCCTGGCCCCACGTGCTGACTCTGTGTCACTGAGCTGGCGCCTGGGGCACCTGTAGCAGCCCTCCCCTCCTTTCACACGCACGGTTCTGGCCCTGAGGTCACCACGTGCCTTTGCACCCACTGCCCCGTGCACAGCAGTCAGGTGCTGGGGAGGAGGCCCCTCTGTGTCACCCCCATTTTATCTCACGGGCATTAAGCTGAGGGGTGATGCTGGCTTGTCCCAGGCTGGCGTGCAGTTCACTCAACGAGGACCAGGCTACAGAATGGCATCCCTGAGAGCCACCACTGATGACAAGGGTTTCCGTTGACCTCCCTTGTAAACGCACCAGTATCCCCGGTACCTCGACTGGTGGCGTTGGCGGGTAGGGTTGTGGCAGCCCTGCAGGGGCTTGTCAGAAATACATCATGGCCCGGTGTTCGGGGGAGGGGGCTTGGTAGTGCTGCCCCCAGAACCCAGACTTCATGAACTAATTAAATATGCCTCCAGACACATGGATTTAAACAAAATGACGTCATTGTGGGAAGAGGTGTTCTTTACAGAAAGCATTTTTCTTTTTCAGTGTTAGCTAATATCAGGTTTTCTTGGAAAGAAGAGGAAGAATGACCCTGTACTTCTACCCCAGAAAAGTAACCCAAACCTACCGTGTTTGTTTCTTGGTGGTTATTAACAGCCAGCAAATGTGCTGAAACTAAATATTTAAAAATAGGCTTCCAAAAGGAGAAGTGAGCTCAGCAGCCCCCGGGGTGCTCCCCCATGTGGCCCCTCCGGTTCAGAGGCGGCCCAGTTATTCACTGGCCCTCCCTGGGGGCCAGACCACCCAGCCTTCATGAGCTTCACTTCAAAAAATGCAAATCCTTTTTAGAAGTGAAAACCCTGGGGGCACCTGGGAGGCTCAGTCAGTTAAGCGTCTGCCTTCAGCTCCCGTCATGATCCCGGGGTCCTGGGCTCGAGCCGCTGGTCAGGCTTCCCTGCTCGGCCGGAAGCCAGCTTCTCCCTCTGCCTCTGCCCTTCCCCCACCTCAAGTAAATGAATAAAATCCTTAAAAAGAAGTGAAAACCCTCTAGGTCCCAGCTTTGCCCACCAGGTGGGAACGCCAGTGCTTCTGAACTGCCTGGAACGTGAGTCTTACCCTCTGCTCGTTGCTGTACGTGCTCTGTGTGTTTCTGCTGAAAAGGGTTTCTGAATTATCTAAATTAGGATAGGGCGACATGCAGCCTCGCTGTCTGCAGCCTGTCTGTGTATTTGTCCGTCGTATTTCTGGGCCCAGTGGGCACTGGACCCTGAGCGCCGTGCCGGGAGCGGCAGGGGGTGGGGGAGCCAGCCCCGCTCCTTGGCATTGCCTCTCCGTTTCAGCCAGGCTCCACAGAGCCCCCATCGAGCTCTTCCTGCGCCAGCCCTGTGCGGGTGCCAGGGTGGTGGCTGCTCTCTCTCGGGACCCAGCAGGATTCTGGGGCACTGCCTGCAGCCACAGAGACAAGGTGACCCCTCCAGCCCTGGGTCAGGCAGCCTCATGGGAGACGCACGTTGTTGGGCCCCTGTAGATGGCTCGGCCCTTTAGGAAACAGACCAGAAGGCCCGTGGGTGTGGCTCCAGGGTCCTGCACCCAAGACTCTAGGACAGAGTGGTGTAGGGCCCCGTGCCATGCAGCTGGCGGGTGAGACTTCTCTGTGCCTTGGTCCCCTCCTCTGGGATAGGGACCTGTGGCCCCTGCATCCCCTGAGATGCGTTTGGGCCACCAGAGAGATGCGGGCGTGGGGCGGGCTCTCGGCACGGGGCTGGCTGCTGGTCCTCGCTGGCTGCTGTGTGATGGGAGAAGCTCAGCGTCTGCAGGTTTCTAACGGTTTTACCTTTCCAATGCCTTCTATTTGGAAGCGAGTGATAGACAGCCAGGCAGAGAAACTGAAGGAGCTGGACAAGGAGATCCGCCCCTTCCGGCAGAGCTGGGAGGAAGCAGACAGCGTGAAGAGCAGCGTGGAGTCCCTGCAGAACCGGGTGACGGAGCTGGAGAGCGTGGACAAGAGCGCGGGGCAGGCGGCTCGGAACACAGGTGGGGGCCGCAGGGGAGGGTGGGGAGGGGTCTGGGGCAGGCAGCGTGCATCCTGGTCTGTTCCTGGGAGCCTGGCCAGCCCGGCCAGGTGCGGGGCTTGAGATGGTGGGTGGGTGGCACACGGGGCACACACCCCCTAGAGCAGCGGTTTCCAGAGAGATGTCACCGTGCAGAGGTGTGATGACTTTCCAGCCAGAGATGCCTTTGTGAGAGACAGTAACGTCTCCCACCGAGACACCCCTCTGTGTGACGCCGGCCTGCTGGAGAGGAGGTGCAGGGTGGACGCCGGGCAGAGGACAGGGCTTGCTGGTTGGAGGCGGTGGGGTGCGGGGTGGGGAGGTGAGGGAGAGGCTCCCAGCCATGCTCGTGAAAGCCTCCGAGGGACGGAAGTGAGCAGCAGTGAGACAAGACCCCACAGTGTGCTCAGCCAGCGTGTTTCTGATTCCTCGAGTCTGCTTTGGGGACTAAGTGAATATTCTGAATTTTTTGCGTGACAAGGATTAATGGTGCAGAGGGACTGGGGTTATGGCAACCCCCCCCCAACATTGGGTTAAGCCGAGGATGGGAATGACATGGTGAGAGGCCAAACCGGGCGCAGGTGACTCTCAGCGTCAGGCTGGAAGGCAGGGGGAGGTGAGCAAGAGGGTGGCCTTTCCCTGCCCCCAGTGGGGCTCTGAGGGCGCGCTGTGGGAGGGAGGGCCCTGCTGTGATGTGCTCTGGGACACACAGGCCTGTGTCCCCCCAGGTGTTGCCTCCCAGCAGGCCGTGGCCGTGGGTGTGGGGGACCAACGAGGCCGGGACCCGAGCCCTGTGTTTCAGGACACGTAGAGGTGTTTGTCTTCCACCCACAAGCCTGCTCGTGCTGGTGTTGGCGGGAACAGGCTCCTCCCGCCTTCCTGGCACTCACGGGCCTCCTTCGCCCCGTCTCTCCTCACCCACGGCAGGCTTGCTGGAATCCCAGCTGAGCCGGCACGACCAGATGCTGAGCGTCCACGACATCCGCCTGGCCGACATGGACCTGCGCTTCCAGGTCCTGGAGACCGCCAGCTACAACGGTGTGCTGATTTGGAAGATCCGAGATTATAAGCGGCGGAAGCAGGAAGCCGTCATGGGGAAGACCCTGTCTCTTTACAGCCAGCCCTTCTACACGGGCTATTTTGGCTATAAGATGTGTGCCAGGGTCTACTTGAATGGGGATGGCATGGGGAAGGGGACGCATTTGTCGCTGTTTTTTGTCATCATGCGCGGAGAGTACGATGCCCTGCTCCCTTGGCCGTTCAAGCAGAAAGTGACGCTCATGCTGATGGATCAGGGGTCCTCTCGGCGCCACCTAGGGGATGCCTTCAAGCCGGACCCCAACAGCAGCAGCTTCAAGAAGCCCACCGGGGAGATGAATATTGCCTCTGGCTGCCCAGTGTTTGTGGCCCAAACTGTGCTAGAAAACGGGACTTATATTAAAGATGATACCATTTTTATTAAAGTCATAGTGGATACTTCGGATCTGCCCGACCCCTGACAGGTCACTGGGGGGGTGGATTGAGCAGAAGGCAACTCCTCGGGGGTTTGAACCGGCTGTCTCCACCGAGGTCCTCGCGCTCAGAAAAGGACCTTGTGGAACGGAGGAAGCAGCAGAAGGTGGCCGCGGGCCGGCGGGAGGAGCCACGCGTGAGGACACACCAAACATGTTTTTTAATAGACTAGCAACACTCCGCTCTGAAGAATTATTTATCCTTCGACGTGATAAATACTGCTGTCAGAGAAGGTTTTCATTTTCATTTTTAAAGATCTAGTTAATTAAGGTGGAAAACATATATGCTGAACAAAAGAACCATGATTTTTCTTCCTTAAACTTGAACACCAAAAAACACACAGACACGCGCACACACATGCACACACACGCACACCTGGGGATAGCTGGACATGTCAGCATGTTAAGTAAAAGAAGAATTTATGAAATAATGCAATTCTGATATATTCTAAAATTCAAGAGTGCAATCTTGTTTCAAATATAGTATATTGTCTATTTTTAAGGCCTCACCTGGTCTCTGTTTTAATAATTTGTTTGTCAGAAGACCCTGAAGTACACCTAGGTCTTTTCTGAAAGTCTCAATTCAGAATCATTTTTTAATTTAAAGTTCTAAGATAATTGTTATTGCAAACATTTTATTTGAAAACGTTGATAGACTGATATTTCTTGGAAGAAAATGTAAACTATCCAACACTGGTTATCACTTGTGATAGGACAGAAACTACTCACTCTGCCGTTATTTCTCGTTAGAAATGTGAGCCTCACTACCTGTCGTAGTCCATGGCACTACGTCGCAGTCGCTATGAGGGGACCTGCTCATCGATGCTGTGCATCATTCTCAGACTTACAATCGTTGTCACCCTAAAATAGGGCGTTCGTTGAACTTTGGAGTTCTAAACAAAATCCTGTAGGCTTCTAAGATTCTGCCCCGTGTTCAGACACGCGCTCCCTTGCTGTCCACTCTGACCGTCGGCGTCCAGCACCCGGGCTGGGCAGGTGGTGGGGGCCGGAGGAGGTCGCGGCGGGTGTGTTTCTGCGTTCTGTCACGTTGCTGCGTCGTGTTGCCGATCTCCGAAGGCGGCGTCTTTGCGTGGAGGTGGTGGCATACAGTCTATGTGCCTTAGAAGGGCCCTGCTGCTTCTCGCCCCGGCTCTGTGTTCGCTGTAACTCTGAAAGGTGTTAGCTTCCCCCGACTCTCCTCCCGACCGCGAGGTCTCTGCCTCTTCGGAGGCCCTCAGACAGCCCCGTCCCTGCGGAGGAAGCTGGGCTCCTCTTCAGCTTCCGGAGCCTCTGCTGCTCCGTTGTCACAGGTTCCAAATCTCTGGGCCCCGAAAGTGAGCCGCCCAGTCCCTGCGCCGGCGTGGTGGTCCCACCCCCGGGCCAGGAGGGGAGCAGCCACAGCGCCTCTCCGGGTCCCCACCTGGGTCAGGGGAGTCCACCCCCCACCCCTCACCCCCTGTGCAGCAGAATCCTCTGAGCATTCCAGAGACCGCCGCTCTGGGGGGCCTGCCCAGGCTCGGTGACAGGGCGCTGAGACCACTGTTCTCTTGGGAAGGGGGGCTTGGGACGGTCCCGGCCTGCGCCCGCCCAGACGGCGTTTTCTCCACTCACTGTTTACCTTCTCTCAATGGTCCAACTGTGATTAGAAGCCGGAGCCCTGCCTCCCTGTGCCCCTCTGCTATGCACCGCGCTCCATGGGTGCTCTTACCACTGATGGGTGCTACACGTGACGGGTGCTTCTTAGGCAAAACCAGTGTGTGTGAACCACCGCATCTGTGCCGCTCATCCAAAAGACGCGCCCGCGACTGGCCAGCCTCAGACTGCCTGCCTCTGGGCTCCCCCGTGGTCGTGCGGGGACGGTTGGGCTGGTGCCCGGTGGCCCGCCGTGTCTCTGGTGCTGCCATCCGCCCTGGGCGTGCCTCCGCCCCAGTGCCTGCTGGAAGTGCCCTCCTAGCGCACCGTCCCCTGCCCTGAATGACCTCCTCGGTTCCTGGCACCTGCCATGCCTTTCGCAGTCCAGTGCTCGTTGTAGCCATCTTTTTTATTTTCTCCACCCTGCCCCCCCCCCACCATGGCTTTGAGGGCCGGTCTGTGTCCTCAGTCCTGGCCGTGAGGAGTCGTGTGTCCCCATTCATAGAGGAAGGACGTCCTGCAGGTGCTGCGGGACCCCTGTTCCCTTGAAGGCATCCCCGACCTCCTCCAAACCCTGCCCTGGTTCTACCCTGGACACCCAGCGGAGAGAGGATGCCAGGCGGTCCCTGCCCGGCCTCAGGTGGCTTTCCTGAGGACGGGAGTTACCAGCAGGGCCATACCTGAAACCTCCTCCCCTTCCCTAAACATAACGGACAATGTTAACAAATCTGAGATCAGCAGCATCTCAGTCTAGTAAACAAACAAACAGTACTTTGCCTCTCCTGGTTGGAATTCTTCTGGGGGTGGGTCACCTGGGGGCACTTCTGGAAGCCTGTGTCCCTCGGTGGGGGCACTTTCCCAGCAGCCCCTCCTAGACACGCTCCTGGTGGGAGATGACGGGCCCTTTTGGCCTCCTCCCAGGGAGCCCGGAGGACATGGCATCGGGCCGGCACCTCCCTGGGATGAGCTTGGGCCACAGCGGAAGCTTCATGCAGTGGCTTGACAATAGCTGGTGATGGCGGGTGGGGGGGTCTTTTGGTCTTTCGGCCACTGTGTACCTCTTCCCTCAAGTGTGCTTGGGACTTTCTGGAACGCGGCCTCCTGAAGGACCTGAGCGTAGGGTGCTGCCCTGATGGGTGCCCCTGGCGTAGCTCCCACCCTGACTCCTCCAGGCCCTGGTCCGGTGCTTGTCGCCTGGGGCCGGCCTCGGGCTGTGGCCCCAGGTGGCCGGCCCTCCTGCTTCACGGGGTCCCGGCCACCCACGAAACATGTCGCATGCAGTGCGTATTGGCGCACTTTTCCTATTTCCCAAAAGTGACAAAACTCCCCAACAGGACAAAACTGTTCCAATGCTTTAAAGAAACCCACACCGAGTCTCGCGTGTGAATCGAGCCCGCCGGCTTCCCTGCCGCCGCGTACGGGACACAAAGACCGCCCCGGCTGTGCTCGCCCCGTGGGGTGCTCTGGGCAGCACCCTGGCTCAGCTCCCCCAGAGGCTGCGGGGCTAGGGGGCGCGCGGGGCTCGTCCGTGGTGAGTGGTCACCAGCTTGGGAGTCCCCGGTGGGGTTGGCGCGAGCGAGGGGCTGTTCCCGAGACGCGGGGAGTCTTGGTGAAACTCGCTGCCCCGGGCCTCTGAGAAGTCAGGGTTTCTGGTGTCCCGGCCCCGCGGGTGGCACAGAGGAGACCGTGAGAATTCCCGCTGCCATTCTAAGACCTGTCCAGCAGGAGGAAAGCGCTGCCCCTCTAGGGATGACCGGCCGCGCAGGTGGACAGGGAGGCGCCGTGAGGGCCGCGGCCCCAGCCCCGGTTCGCAGCCTGTTGCCGGAGCAGCGTCTGCGAGGCCGCAGGTTGAGCGCGGGATCTCTTGGCCAAGATATGCTTTTCCTTTCCTGCCGCTGTGGTTTTTCCTTGCCTTGTGACCCCACAGGGCCGTGGAGCCCAGGAAAGCCTGTCCCCATGGCGGCTGCCGCCTCCGGGCCCTTTGCACGCCGGCGAGACTCCAGGGGGCTCTCTGGCACCGCGAGTGCCCCTGTGGCTTCCCTGTACCACTGTGGCCTGCCTTGGCGAGGCAGGGGCCTCGTGTCCCTCACCACATGTCCCAGGTGGGGCCTGCCGCTGTGAGCAGCGGGCGGTGTCGTGGCAAACGGGCGGCTGAGGAAAGGGTGTCCGGACAGACCCTTCGGCATAGCAGGGTCCCGCCGTGGGTCCTTTCCTTGTCAGCCCAAGGGAGGCGGGCAGAATGGCAGGACCCCCTCTGCAGCTCACACCCTGGGGGCGGGGTGCACACCTCCTCCTCACCCTACACGACGGAGGGGCGCCACCACTGTCACCGGCCCCCTGGCATCTCCGCTGGTCTTCGCGGGCAGGCTGGGCGGGAGGTCACAGTCCTCCCCGGACCCCTGGCCCAAACCTCAGCCCTCTGAAGCGAGTCCCTCTGCTGTAGGGAGTCGGCAGAGCCGTGAAATACTGTTCTCTTCCTTCTGGTCCAGATCTTTCTCAGACTGCGGCGGAGAGCTGGGAGGAGCTCCAGGAGCTCCTCTGCATTTGTGAGCGTTTGAGAGGTGAATGAGGGGTCTGTCACCCAAATCTGCTTCTCAGCCCAACACCGTGCTTCCATCTTCAGTTTTGCAGATCTCGACAGTTTTATTTTCTGCAAAGTAGAATGTGTCCACTGGGGTCTAAGTAAGATGAGGTCCATGTGTGGTTGCCGCGCGGGTAGGTGACCTCGTCATCTTGGCTGTCTGCTGGGGGCGGGGCTGGCTGTCACTGGGGAGCCAGGGCCCGCGGGGGAAGGGAGCGTCCCAGGGGTGTGTCCCGAATGGAGACTCTTAGTCTGGTCAGAGGAGGCCCTAGTGGCACCTAGCAGTGCTCGCCTTTCGCTTCTCCTGCCGCTGCTGTGTCTCGAGTCTCTCCCGAACTCTCGCGTTGAGAAAGAGGTTCAAGTCCAGGAAGGCTGTACCACTCCTGCCGTTAGTGGCAATTGGTTTTTATAACTCCATCCCCTAGTAGACAAGTCAGATAACCTCCTACAGCAAACTAAATGAGTTAATTGGTAAACACAAAAGCCGGCATTATTTCCAAGGGTTTCTACAGTTACCCCTCTAGAATAGCACCTGTGATCCAGGACGTGTGTGAGCCGTGTAGACGGCCGTGTGCGAGCCGTGTAGACGGCCGTGTCCGGTGTTCAGAACTGCACTCTTTCTCTGATGGCGCACCTCTTCGCTCGGTTCTGTTACCCAAAAACAAAGACCAAAGAAGGCCAATCTCTCATTTGACTCTGTATTCTTAATCTGCCTGTTTTAAAAGTTGCCGTCCGTAGTAGCCGCTCGCCGTGAGGACCCATCCTGACCCTCCAAGTGATTGTGACCAGTGATTCACGTCCTGTGTGTCTCCGCTCTTCTAAGAAAAAACAACAAAATGACAGTATAAGTTATTGCTCAGCAATAATCATGTTGTTAACGTGAGTCAACAACATGTCTGATTTTCTGATAGCATTATTATGTTTTATATTTTTGTTTACTGTATATCGTGTGTGGTTTTATTTGGTATTTATTTGTGTTTTGAGGTCTTGCGATGTTTTTGTGTTTCTGATGCTACTAACTAAAGTTGTAAGAGTGTAGAATGCAAGACTTTGAAATGCTAAACTGTCTGATTAGAGGAAAATAAATCTGACTAAGGAGTCTGGGTTTCTTTTTCCGCTGTCTCGCACGGGCGCCTGGCTGTGTGCCCTGGCCTTTCCCTCCCACGGGTCCTCCCCACCTCTCCTCTCAGAAGTGGCCTCCTTGGCAGCCTCCATGGCCACACAGCCCCATGCTCATAAGGGCCCACGCTTGGCTTCATGCTCTGCTGTCACAGTCTTAGAACTCTGGATGTTTGAGAAAGGGGTCCCGTGTGCTGGGTTTGCACGAGACCCAGCAGACCACACGGCCTCGCGGCCTCGCGGCCTCGCGGCCTCCCCTGCAGGTGGAGCTCTGACCTTGGCAAGTCCAGGAGGCCGGTGCACCCAGCAGCGGTGCTCTCAAGTCTGCGGCTTGGTCCAGAGCAGACAAGTTGGCCCTCGCCCTCCTGCCAGGTCCATGCCCGGGCATCCGGCCTGGTGGAAGGGCCCCCGACCCGGCACCCGCCCAGCTCCCCTCCTTCACCCGCCATGGGGGCTGTGGGCTCTTGGAGCCTCAGTTCCTTATCTGTCATGTGGAAGAACCACATCTCTCTCCTTTCTGAAATGCGGTTATTAAAAAGCTGTACCAGGGCGCGTGGCTGGCTGAGTTGGTGGAACGGCTGACTCTTGATTTTGGCTCAGTTCGTGATCTTGGGGTCCTGGGATCAGCGGGAAGTCTGCCTGAGATTCAGTCTCTCCTCCCTCTCCCCCCTCCTCCCACAGAATCTCAGGCAGACTGTGCGCTCAGCGCGGAGCCCAATGTGGGGCCCGATCTCATGACCCTGTGAGCATGACCTGAACTGAAACCGAGTGTCGAACCCTTAACTGACTGTGCCACCAGGCGCCCCTAAATAAATAAATATTTAAAAAAAAAAAAAAAGGCCACCCCAGTACTGACCATGCAGGTGCTTGTGAAGGCTCCAGGCAATCAGGTTTTTAAAAAATATTTATTTCAGTAATCTCTACACCCAGCACAGGGCTTGAACGCAGGACCCTGAGATCGAGAGTTGCATGCTCTTCCAACTGAGCCGGCCAGGGCCCCCCCCACGCAACCAGTTCAGTGTGTCGGTGGTGAGAGAGCCCTCAGGACCCCTCCTAGCTCAGCACTTCTCTGGGTGGTTATAAGGACCAGGCCCGGGGCAGGAAGCCCTCGAGGGCACCCCAAATTATCCAGTGAGGAGCCTTCTTTCCAGCATGGGTGCAAAGACCATGGGAACTGCCCGGCCTCCCCCACAGTCCTGCCCCTGACGGGGTCCACACCGCAGCCCCGCTGGGCCGCCAGAGCAACAGGAAGGGGCCTTAGGGCCCTGCCCCCAGGTCCACACTGGTTCTCAGGTCACACTGGTCCTGCCGTCCGGTGCTGGGGGGCCTGCCGGGTAGAGAGTCCTGCCCACCCCATGGCCTCAGCCCTGCAGTGGGGCACACAGTGGGGAACCCAGGGCCCCCCAGCTCTTCTGAATGCAGGCTCCCACACCCAGAACCCAGAGAAGGGCACCGTCTCCCTCGGCCTAGAGGCTCCCAAGTCAGCCCGCCCCTGTGGCGAGGGGCTTGCGTGCCACCGTCTCTCTGGCACTCAGGCCTGGGCTCCCACTGTGGCCTCAACCACACCAGGGACCCTGAGCGACTCTGCCGGTGGCCCCCCGCCATGGAAGCTAGACCCCCTGAGGACAGCCCAGACCGACAGCACAGACAGCTTTGTGGGCTGGGCAGCCACGGAGCCACGTGCACTCTGGGTTTTCGTGCTCCTTCGGAGGGATCTGCACTCAGCCAGAATTCCAGAAACTGGATACTTTCCTTTCAGCCTTTCGGATTTTTTTCCTGAGTTGTGCAGAAAGGGAAGTGAGCCATAAACCTGGGGAGAAGAGCGCCCCCTGCTGGTTGCACCGGGCCACAGGCGCCCGTGGGGACCCCAGGCGGAGGCTGCGGTGGATCCGGCGCTATCCAGCAGCAGAGAGCACATGCAGTGACAGCTGGGGGACTCGGAGCAGCTCCCCCACCGGAGCCCAGACTGCTCCCAGGACTGAGCGTGGCAGCACAGCCTTGGCCTCGGTCCGCAGAGTCAGCACTGGGGGCAGCCTGGCTCTCCTGGTGAGTTGGGACCAGGGAGGGCGCTGGGCAGAGCGCTGTGACCCCTGCGACCCTGGGGGACGGAGTGGGGCCCCTGTGTCCCAAACCCTTCCAACCAGGACTTCTGAGGATGAGCTGGAACTCACTGGGCACGGAGGTGCAGGAGCGCACGGAGGCCCCCCACGCTACTGGCCTGTGGTCACTCCGCACTCCGCAGCAGGACCTTCCCACGCAGGCCGAGGACCAAATCCGGAAAAATGCCCGAGGCCACTGCATGACTGCGCTTGGTCAGAGATGCCTGGTCTCCAGGGTCGCTTTCAAGTGAGAACATGGAGTGGGGGGGGGGGGGGGTGGCGCCCCCAGGAGAACCTTCCTGCGCTCTGCTGGTCTCCCAGGACTGCGGTTCACCCTGAAGGATGCTCCCGGCACCCCAGATGGGTGAAGACCTAGAGATGGGGTCGCTCAGTGTAAAGTGCGGGTTTCCTGCGAGTGGACACAAATGTAATCTAAATCCTGACCACGAGGGATCTGTGACCAAGGCCACCGCGGCGACGAGACCAACGGAAGGTCCGCAGAGGAGGTCTGCGCCTTGACCCCCAGGGCTTGCCTTGGAGGAAGGCAGAACTCAGAGGCCCACACTGCGACTCCCCTCCCCCAGGCTGCAGGGCAGGGGTGGGCAGAGCTGGCAGCTGGCGGTGGGGCTAGGCATGTTTGGCCCTCGGGTGGCACGAGGCCCAGGGAAAAGCGCTCTTGGGGCTGGGAGGACGTGGTCTCAGCCACTGTGGCCACTGGCCTGGCAGGAGACACTCTGCTGCCTTGGCCTGCTGGGTCCTCCCAGGCAGTGGAAGTGCAGGGGGGAGGGTGTCACACGCTGTCTGCAGTGGCACCTCCTCACAGAGGCCCGCCCCGGCCACCTGGCCCTAGTGGCTCCCTCCTGGTCACCACGCACTCTGGCTCCCCCAATCCGTGCTCCTTCTGAGCCCTCCCTCAGGTGTGGCTCGTACATCTTCCAACTCCCCAGCCGACGGCAGGTCCAGGGTGCCATCTCCCAGCCCTCCACGCCCAGCCCCAAGACTGCGAACAGAGGAAAGGCCAGGTCAGGGGCGGGGACTATTCTGAGACCCGCAGGCCCTGCAGGTGACTGTCCTGCCTGTGGGGAGTGCCAGCCTTCCCTTCCTCGCATACATATTTTTAGGGCAGCCCCTGTGCTCCAGGCAGTACTTAGTCGATGGAGGATGCTGACAGTGGGGGGGGGGGGGGGGCCCAGGGTGGGCTTTCTGGAGAGGGGACTTCATGCAGAGACTGGAGTCTTAAAGGGGAAATCCTGCCAAGAGGGGCTCCAGCCCCATCGTCCCATGGCCCCCACCTCACCCCTCTTTTCCCTGTGCAGGAAGAGAATCATGCTCACTGGAGAGAGACATGAAGGCCCAGAGATGTGCAGGAGACTTCCCAAGGTCACACAGCAAATCAGGGACAAAGGTGGGGGTGAAAGAGCCGCTGACTGTTCTCGGGGCGGGATCCATTTCCACAGTTGTAGAGAAGGGAGAGGGGGAGGGAGTAGGAAGGCGATGATTCCCATGGCTCTGCAAGTCTGGGTGGGGAACCCCAGGGCGGCAGGGCTGTCATTCACACACCCTCACACTAGAGGAGGGCTGAGGTGGCCCGTCAGAGCTCCGCAATCCTGCGCCATGGGGTTGGTGCTGCCTTGGAAACAGGAACCGATCAGAGGCCTCGCTGAGACCATGCACAGTGGCCTAGTCAGGGAGGTGTGGGGTCCAGTTCTCCCCAGGCCATCTTTCCTGCCACCTGGAGGGGGTTGTGCCCAGAGGGGAACCAATCCAGCGAGGGCAGTCAAGCCAAGTCAGAGTGAGACTGAGAGACAAAGGCAGACCAGAGACCAAGAGCTTGGCTGGTCCCTGGATCCAGCCTTGCCTGAAGCAGATGCTTCATGGTATTTCCTGGTTACTGGAACAAACTCACCTTGGGACTTTGCATTTCTGCTACTGCCAGTTGAGGTCTCGACCAATTCCAAAGTGTGTGCCCATGTGCATACCTGGGTACCCAGGGCACCTGTGCATGCAGTTTGGGGCCTTCTGTGTGCACAGGGCACCTGCAGCACAGTCCAGCCATGCCCTGCATCGTGTCTTTACTCCTGAGGTGTCCCAGGGGCTCTTGGGCAGGTCTGGGCCAGGACTGCAGCCTGTCTCCTACCTCAGCATGGGCTCCATTCTGGGCCACCGTCTGATAGCTGGACACATCTGGGCCCATGTCCAGCTGCTGCTCAAGGACACCCCCTTCAGGCTGGGGAGATGGATGCCGCTATCTCATGGCCCGCCAGCCCCAACTCCTCCTGTTCAGCCACCTTCCTTCCGTGCACCACCCACACTGGGGGCTACAGCTGTGACCTCCTCTGTGTCCCGGCTTTCACACCACCGCTTCCAGGGCAGTCTTGCTGCCCTGTTCAGACAGCACGTTCTCTCTGGGAATGGCCTGCACAGCTGGGGCGGGAGGGGTCCGAAAGTTCGATTTCCCCAAGATCCAGCCACCTCACACTCTAGAGCCTCTTGTGGGCCTTGGCCTCAGTGCAATCCACTTTCTGAGTTGGGAGAAAGGAGCCTTGGGAAGACCTGCCTGGCCTTCCAGGCTCGGCTACGGTGCTCTGGGCCCTGGGAGTGAAGCTTGCTGAGCCTCCCGGCTCTCTGCCTTGAACAAAGTCACAAGTGGGGTAGTGGGAGGACGTGAGGGGAGCAGAGCCAGACACCCTGGTGGAGTCCCAAGAAGGCCCAGTCCACAGACCTGCCTACTTCTCAGAGAGAAGCAAGACAAGGGGGCAAAACAGATGTGACCCCAAAGAGCCCCTCTGTTCCTGATCGAGGCTTCCTCAGAGGAGGGAGCTTCCCGTCAGCCCGATAGGCAGACAAGGCCAAACTCCAGGGCCAGGAAGACACCTGAGAGCAGGTGCCCCACACCCCGCTGGGCTGAGGGGTGGTACACGCTGGTGTCCTCCCTCCTTAGTCCCAGTCAGAGAAGTCCTGTCCCTTCCCAGTGGCAGGTCCCACCCTCCTTGGAAGAAATATCAGCTGCGGGGGAGATGCAAAGACCAGCCCCAGTGATGGGTCTAATTCCAGGGCTCTGCAGGGGAGGGGCAGGGACATAGGAGAGGGCAGGGTAACCAGGAGAAAGGAAGCTGCCAGGGAGCCCCAAGGCTAAGTCGTGGCCCTCCCACAGGTAGTACCCATAGTCGTCCACGTCCACACCCGTGTCCATCCCCTGTCCCGCAGTCGCTCTCCCCTGACCAGCTTGTCCTGGACCCAGGGGCCCACTCCTCCCCTTGCCATCAGCCATAACCAGGAAGACGCCATCTCTGCCACTCCGTCACCCACAGGTCACCCTCTCCCCGATCATCCATTCACTGTGCCCCACCCGTATCCCCCGTCCATCACCCGGTTTACTGTGCCCAGTCTGTGCACCCACCCGCCTGCCCTCCGCCGTCCCATCCCTCACAAATCCATCCTCCCTCCCTCACCACCACCCACCCAGCCCCATGCCTCCGGCACCCCTACACCATCGGTCCACCTGTCCATCTGTCCATCCATCGATCCAGCCATGCTCGCATCCACGCATCAGCCATCCCTCCACAAACCTGCTACCCAGTCCATCTAACTCCTGTTCATCCACTCGTCCACCCTTCATCTCCTCTAGGGGCCACTCATCAGCCAGAATCCACCACCTTTTTCTCCCCGCCATTCATCTCAACAAAATCCACCCGACACCTACCAGCAACCACCCATTTATCCAATCACCATGTTTTTTCCACCTTCCACACTTTCCAACACTCTTCCCCACCATCCGCTCTCCTCCCTCCCCCCATCCATCCCCACCGCCATCCCCACCACCATCCCACCACCCTCCCAGCACCTGCCCAGCTCCGCACTCCTCCTCCTCCCTCCATCCCTCAGCTCGCGGCCATTCATGTGTTCAGTCCCAGCCCCCAAACTCCTGTTCCTCCTCCATCGCTGACAGGTGCGCGCCCCCCACCACTCACCCCGCGCCGCTGGCAGCCACCGGCCCTGTGTCCACAGGGCTCGCGCCGCACAACCCATCTGCCACCGTCCGCGGCGCAGGCAGGCCCAGGCAGGAGGGTGGGCACCCGGCCCTGGCCGCACAGGGTCAGGACAGCAGCGAAGCCGGAGGATGGTCACCACCCCGCCCCCAAGACCGGGGCGGGGGGGATCGCGACAAGCTCCTCTTCCGGGGCGTCCAAGGTCCTCAGGTCCTGGAAGGCTGAGCGTGCTGGGAGGGAGCGAGTCAGGCCCCCGCCTCGAGGGGCGGGCGGGGGGGGAAATGTGTAACCGCCCGGCCCCGCCCTGCCCGGTCAGGTGGGCCCGGCGGGGCAAAGTCTCCAGGAGGCGACGCGGGAGCGCGGCGGGATGGGCGCGCTGGGCCGGGCCCTGCTGTGGCTGCAGCTGCTGGGTAAGCGGGGGGCGCCCTGGCGGGGCCCCGAGGCGGCGGGAGGGCCTCGGCTTGCCGGGGGCGGGCGGCGGGAGCTGGAGAGGCTCCCGAGCCTTGGGGAGGCGAAGACCCCCGGCCAGACCCCACCCCCATCCGGGCTCGGCCCTGCCCTCGGGCGCCGGGGGTCCGTTCGAGAGAAGCGCAGCGTCCCCAGTTCCTGCCCACCGCAGCGACTGCGCGCGGGAGGGTGCGGGCTCCAAAGCTGACTCAGTTTCCCCGTCCCCGACGGCGCGCGGATCATCCCCCTTGGCACCCCGGCCGACGCGTGTCCTCGGTGTTCGCCCCCGAGGCCCGGGAGCTAGAAAACTGCAGCCCCGTCCTTGTCCCCTCTCTTAAGCCCCTCGCGGTTCCCTCAGGACACAACTCCCAACCAGAGACCCCCTCCGGCCCATTCTACTCCGCTACCCCCTTCACCTCCGTCCCTCTGTTGTCACTGTCCTTGCCCCCGGCTCCAGCGACGGGCAAACTGGGGGCGGGGCGAGGAGGCGATGGGGCGGGCGTCCTAGAGGGGGCACGCGGGAGCGGGCGCCGCAGGTCGGGTAGGAGTTCGTCAGCACCGAGGCGGGGCTCCTGCAGGGTCTGGGCCACCCTGGCGATCCCACGTGCGCCGGCTCTGGGCCCCACCTTCCCTCCGCCCCGGGGGTGGGCGCGTCGGAGGCGAGAGCACTCAGTCCTGCCCGTCCCCAGCGCTGACCCGGGCCGCCTACAAACTCTGGATTCCCAGTACGGACTTCGAAGCCGCCGCCAACTGGAGCCAGAACAGAACCCCGTGCGCGGGCGCCGCCGTCGACTTCCCCGCAAACAAGGTGACTTCCCCACACGCCTCCCTGGGGGGCTCGGGATGGGGACTCACGTGGCTGGGGTTTCGGGACAGGCAAAGGGGGGGCGCTAGCCAACCCACTTCTTCCTGCAGATGGTGTCAGTCCTGGTGCGAGAAGGTCACAGCATCTCGGACATGGTGAGGGGGGCTGCGGCTGAGACCCGGGTGGGAGGGGGCTGGTGGTCCCTCCTGGTCCTCCGGAAGCCCCTTTCTTGCCTTGAGATCGGCCCCAACCTGCCTGGGAAACCGTGGAGGCCTCAAGCCTTTGTCCTCTGGAGGGGCTTCTGGGAGGTTCCGGGCAGATTTGGAGGCAGACACCTTAGTCCCAGCTCAGGCTGTGCCCCAGCCTTGGAAAGGGGTTCAGAGGCGCCTCCTGTCCCCGATGCCCTCTTTTCTGGCCTCCAGCCCCCAGAAGTCAGTCTTCTCTAAGTTTCGCTCCAGGAAACACCCTTCCCCCACTCTACTCCCCAAACCCTTTCTGTGTCCTAGTACCTAAAACCCCCCATCAGAAATCTCAAGGGTCTTTCTCTCAAACTGCTTCATGGGACACTGGTGTTTCGGAGAATGGTGGGAATTAGGAGGGTAAAAGAGGCTCCAAGACCAACAAATCTGGGCAAATCTGGGAGAAGCCACCTACTTGCCTGGAGCTTTCAGGCTGTGTTAAAGGCTCTGAAAGGGCCTGGGTCTTTTTTCCCGCTGTCTGTGAAAGGGGGGTCAGCAAGCTACTTATTGGCCTAGTGCAGCTGCATGGCCAGAGCTAGGAATGGCTGCTTTTTTCTTTTTTTAAAGATTTTATTTATTTATTTGACATAGAGAGAGAGAGAGATCAGAGGTAGGCAGAGAGGCAGGCAGAGAGAGGGGGAAGCAGTCTCTCCACTGAGCAGAGAGCCCGATGCGGGGCTCGATCCCAGCACCCCGGGATCATGACCTGAGCCAAAGGCAGAGGCTTAACCCACTGAGCCACCCAGGCGCCCCCAGGAATGGTTTTGAAACTTTTAAATGGTTGGGGGAAAAAAGCCAAAAGATGAATACTTTCATGGCCTGGGAAATATAGAATTCAAACTTCAATGTCCATAAATAAAGTTTTATTAGCACACAGCCCCCCTCCTCATCCAGTCATTAGCATCTACGGCCGCTGTCACGCTGCGAAGCAGAGTTCAGTGGCCATGAGGGAGTCTGTGTGGCCCTCAGAGCCTAATGGATTTACTGTCCGGGCCTTTGCAGAAAGGCTCACCGCTCCCTGATTTAAAGTGTCATTTCCCGGGACCTCAGGGTCTCAGAGTCCTCTCCTACTTAAGCGCCAACGCAGCGCGCACTGTCCTCTGGGTTGATCATTGTCCTGCCAGCAGCGGACCTGCCAGCGAGCTGTGACTGATGTGAGGGTTGCTGGTCCCAGCAGGGGTGGAGTTGGGGGCGCGGGCTCTGGGTGTGGGTGCCAGGGTTGAGGTCCTCAACTAGCGGCCACTGGACCTTGTGTGGGTGGGCAAGTTGTGGGGAGGCATCCAGTGGCCCCAGTACTATCCAAGCTCTTGCCCAGATGCGGGATCTGGGGACCCCAGGTCTTATTTCCACTCCCCGAGGTATCTTGGTTAGTGGATGGTTTCCAAAAGCGCCAATAACGGTGGGACCTGGACACTCATGGGGCAGGACAAATCAGTGCAAGGGACCCCTGCCCCTCCCTGAGAGCCAGAGCAGTCCCTGCCTCCGCAGGGGGCATCAGGCAGATCCTGGGGGTCCCGGTCCTGGCAGATCCGGGGTATAGATGCCCTTTCTGTCCAACACAGAGACTAAGGTACGGAAGGGGGCAGCAGCGAGGTAAAGGAGCCAGGGGGAGGCATGGGGGCGGCAGCTGGGTCCAGGGCCCACTCCCCCTGCCCCTGCCTAACTGTGGCAACCAGGCAGGCAGCGGCCCAGAACAGGAAGGGGGCATCCAGAGCAGGTGTGGACGCTTGAGCAGGGAGTCAGTTGGGGTGGGGAGCCTGGGGCCCTTCTCTGCTGACTGTTACTTTCATGATCTCCTTCCAAAGAGCTTGAGGCTATTAAAAGAGTCATGCATTCATTCATTTCCTGACAGGTCCCTCTATCTGGCCCTTCTTTCCATTCCCCGCTGTCCAAATGCAAGTCTCATTATAATCTGTGATGCAAAGTCAGCTGCCTTATAGGGGTGTTTGTGGTGTTTCAAGAATCCCTTCGCTGCTGCTGAGTCACAGTCATAGCCGAGCATATGTCTAATAAGTGATTATGTCACAATTCTGCCATCGGGGCACATGCTTGAGTGGGACACTAGCTAGAGAACAGCTTTATTCTTCTCCTTAGAATAAGTCCAGTATCTGATGTCTTCCTCCGAGCCACCAGCCTTGCCCCTGGGCTGCGGCTCCGCTGCCCTGGGTGTCCCTTTGCCTGTTCCTGCCGTCACCAAGCGGTCCTCACCCACTGGGGCAACTCTCCCGTCTGCTCTTCTGCTCCAAGGCCAACTAGTTCTTTGCAGATCGGACTGTCGTGGAGAAACTGGAGGGTACTTTTGTCAGGAAACAGCCGCAATGAAACCCTGGAGTTTTGTTTGGGAATGAACACTCGTTTATACCATCAGGCCGTGAATTTCTCTGCAAATGTTTCATACCATCCATCATAAAAGTTGAAACTAGAGTTTTCGAGTGGTCCCCATACAGGTCTTATACAGTTTGGGCCACTCATTAACACTTTGTAATGTGGTTTCTATTGTGAACGGTACAGTGTTTTTACAAAATCATATGTTCGTTCTAGTTATTTGTTTTTATGAATGATTAGAGTTGTTCCTCCTTCCTTCCAGTCCTAACTCCTTTTATTTCTTTTTCTTTCCAAAGAGCATTGTCTGGGGGGGTGCCTGGGTGGTGTAGTTGGTTCAGCATCAGACTCTTGGTTTTGGGGGCGCCTGGGTGGCTCAGTGGGTTAGGCCTCTGCCTTCGGCTCAGGTCATGATCCCGGGGTGCTGGGATCGAGCCTCGCATCGGGCTCTCTGCTCAGTGGGGAGCCCGCTTCCTCCTCTCTCTCTGCCTGCCTCTCTGCCTGCTTGTGATCTCTCTGTCCAATGGATAGATAAAATCTTAAAAAAAAAAAAAAAAGACTCTTGGTTTTGGCTCAGGTCATGATCTCAGGGTCATGGGATTGAGCCCTGTGTCAGGCTCCACGCCCAGCGGGGAGTCTGCTTGGGATTCTCTCTCCCCTCTTCCACTACCCCTCCCTCCCCACTCTCTTTATAAAATAAAGAAATCTTTAAAAATATATAACATTGTCCAGGGTCCCTCCCCCTAGGTTGAACAAAAGTGATAAAAGGGGCATCTGTGTCTTGTTCCAACATGGAAGAGAAGGCGTGTCATGTTTCTCCATTGAGTGTAATGATTGCTGCAGGGTTTTGGTACATAAACTTTATTAAATTGTGGAAATTCTATTACTAGCCTGCTAGCAGCTTCTTTAAAAAAATCATAAATAAGTTCGTTGGACTTCTCTGGTGTTTTCTGTTTGTTTTACATCAAGTGAGATACGATTGTCCCCTCCCTCCTTTTAGCCTTTTAGTGAGGTTTTCTTTTTTTTTTTTTTAAAGATTTTATTTATTTATTTGACAGAGAGATCACCAGCAGGCAGAGAGGCAGGCAGAGAGAGAGGAGGAAGCAGGCTCCCCTAGAGAGCAGAGAGCCCGATGCGGGGCTCGATCCCAGGACTCTGAGATCATGACCTGAGCCGAAGGCAGCGGCTTAACCCACTGAGCCACCCAGGTGCCCCTTAGTGAGGTTTTCTAAGGTTGAGCTGTTCTTGTGGGACCACTGTCCTGGGACCTTCCTGTAGGTGCAGGTCCGAGCAGGTCCCCCCTTTACAAGACACCTGACTTCCCTCTACCCTAGGACGCTGATCATGTGGGCACGAGACTCCTCGCTGCCATCTGCTGGGCCACCATCATACGTACCACTGGGAAGTAGGGCTGGGAGCAGTCCTAGGACGGGAACCCCATGATCACCATGCATTTTTAAAATACACTAGTGGATCTAGTCAGTTAATATATATTTTTAAAGATGTATTTATTTATTTATTTAGATTGATTTCTTTATTTTATTTTATTTTTTATTTTATTTTTTTTTTAAAGATTTTATTTATTTATTTGAGAGAGAGACAGTGAGAGAGAGGAGAAGGTCAGAGGGAGAAGCAGACTCCCCATGGAGCTGGGAGCCCGATGTGGGACTCGATCCCGGGACCCCGGGATCATGACCTGAGCCAAAGGCAGTCGTCCAACCAACTGAGCCACCCAGGCATCCCTGATTTCTTTATTTTAGAGAGAGAATGCGTGTGTGGGTGGGGCAGAGGGGGACGGAGAATCCCAAGCAGACTCCCTGCTGATCATGCAGGGCTCGATCCCACGACCCTGAGATCACGACCTGATTGGAAGCCAAGATTGGGACAGTCAACCCACTGCACCACCCAGGTGCCCCTGATCAGCAAATATTTTATTGGGGATTTTTTTTTTTTTTTTTTGCATCTACATTTATAAGTAGAACGAACATACAATTTTTCTTCATCTGCTTTTGGAATCAAGATCACCACAGGCCTCATGAAATGGCCTGGGCAATTTTCACTCTTTTTTCTGTTTCCCAGAACAACTTCTGTAAGAAGAAATGAGTTGTTCCTTGAGAGTGCGGTGTACTTAGTGTGTAACAGCCCTGCTGCTGGAAGCTGACTGACACTGTAACTTCTTTAATGCTTGCTGGTCTATTTAAATTCTCTTGCTTCTCGTGTTGATTTTGACATTTTGACTTTTTCTAGAAATTGGTATATTTCAAGTCCGGCAGTCCTTTTCATTTCTTAAGCTTCTCAGTGTCCGTGTCTTCCCACAAACAAGTAGGTCCTTCAGGTGTGTGTCTTTCCCATTTCTTTCCTTCTTCCTCCAAGCATGTTTGCAGGGCAGGTCTCTGCCGCTGTCTGCAGCCTTTCCTTGTGCTCCTGCATTTGAATGGACTTTTGGCTGGGTATAAAATTCCAGATGGGCCCTTCTTCTCCTTTAATACATGAAATATTAGCACACCGTCTTGTGCATCCATTGTTCTTGCTGAGAAACCTGACCTCTGAGGTTTTTTTCTTTCCTGGGTGATCTGTGTGTTCTCTCTGAAGCTTGTAGAATGTTCTCTGTGTCGCTGGCGGTCCTAAGCACACTGCCCGCCTTCTGGGTGTGATTCTTCTTGCTGCCCATGCCGCGGGGCGCCTTTCCATTTGGGGTTTCTCAGCTTTCTTCACACCTGGAAAATGCATCCTCCTTGCTGCTTCAAATATTCCCCCCCACTCCCCCCATTTGCATCTGCATTTTGGAACCCTGGGGTCTGCACTCACTCCTGCTCTGCTCTGCAGAGTCCCTCCCTCCGCAGGGACCCCCCAGTCAGTGGGTCTTCTCCAGCTGGATCAGTCCGCATGTTTATCTCACCTAGTGCACTCTTCCTTTCAATTATTCCCCGTTCTGTAATTTATTTATATTTCCCCCTTTGGTTCTTTTTATTATTAAGTTTTCATTTTTTAAAGATTTTTATTTGCTTGTCAGAGAGAAAGAGCAGGAGCAGGGGAAGCGACAGGCAGAGGGAGAAGCAGACTCCCCCACGGAGCAGGGACCCCCATGCAGGACTTGATCCCAGGACCCCGGGATCAGGACCCCAGCCGAGGGCAGACACCTAACGGGCTGAGGCACCCAGGCGTCCCTAAGTTTTCATTTTAATTCCAGTATAGTTAACATACAGTGCTACATCACTTGAGGATGCAGTATAGTGATTCACCCCCTTTGGTTCTTTTCCAAAAACGAGTTCTTGTTCAGGCTTTGCCCTGTGCGTCACGGCCCCAGTTCCTGCGGCGCAGGGCTCCTGGAGCCCACTGTGGGCGGGGCCGTCTTGCTGTCACAGCCCTGCTCCCTGCCCCCTGCCCCCTCTCCCTCACACAGTTCAGGGCCGCCTTCACAGTCCTTCGAGGCTGGGGTTCCTGGCTTGTAGTTTCTCGGGGGTGATGGGAGAGGGCAATGACCCTAGTGTCACCCTGCCCCAAACTCTTCAGGCCCCGGTTTCTCTGACCCTCAGCCAGGGCCAGGCGCCCCCAGACCCTGAGCTCCCCTCCTCTCCCCGGGAACACGGGGGCCGGCGCGGGACCCTGTGGCACCTTGGGCCACCGCGAGGCTCAGCCTCCGCCTGTGCTTCCCGCAGCTCCTGCCCCGGGACGGGGAATTCGTCCTGGCCTCGGGGGCTGGCTTCAGCGCCCAGGACGCCAGCAGGGACCAGGGCTGTGGCACAGGTGAGGCGCCCCGGGGCGGGGTCTGGGGGGCGGGGAAGGTGACCAGGGCGGGGCCTGCCCGGGGGGGCGTGTCTGGGCCGGGCTCGGTTGGGGGCACCCCTCCCGCGGAGCTCAGGGACGCGCGCCCACCCAGGCGCCCCCGCGCGCTTCCTCGACCCCGACCGCTTCTCCTGGCATGACCCGCGCCTGTGGCGCTCCGGGGACGCGGCGCGCGACCTGTTCTCCGTGGACGCCGAGCGCGTGCCCTGCCGCCACGACGACGTCGTCTTCCCGTCCGACGCCTCCTTCCGAGTGGGCCTGGGCGCGATCCCCGGCCCCGCGCGCGTCCGCAGCGTCCGGGCTCTGGGCCAGGTGAGCTGGCGCGCGCGGGGCCGGCGCTCGGGTCTCCCCTCCACGTCTCAGCCCAGGCAGTGCCCCTCCCGGCGCGCCTCCGCCCCTGCCAGGCCCCGCACGTGAGTTCCGGGCACTCAGAGGCTGTCCCTCCCGCCCACCCCGGCGCCGCTCGTGACCCGGCCACCCGCAGACGTTCACGCGCGACGAGGACCTGGGGGCGTTCCTGGCGTCCCGCGCCGGCCGCCTGCGCTTCCACGGGCCGGGCGCTCTGAGCGTGGGCTCCGAGGCCTGCGCCGAGCGGTCGGGCTGCGTCTGCGGCAACGCGGAGGTGAGTGGGGCCCGCAGCGGCTGGCGGGGGCCCGCTGGGGAGGGGATTTGCTCGGGGAGGGGGCCCGGCGTCCGGCCTCTGCCGCCGCGGTTTGGCCCTCCCCGCCTCCGTGCTGACCGACGCCCTCCTCCAGCTGCAGCCCTGGATCTGCGCCGCCATGCTCCAGCCCCTGGGCGGTCGCTGCCCCCCGACCGCCTGCCGTGACGCCCTCCGGCCCCAGGGCCAGTGCTGCGACCTCTGCGGTGAGCGCCCCCTCCCGGCACGTGTTTGCTGAGACGGCCTAGCTACCGTGGCTCGCCCCCAGCCTCAGTTTCCCTGATGGTGCTGGACCCTCCCGTCGCAGGAGCCATCGTGTCGCTGACCCACGGGCCCACCTTTGACCTGGAGCGGTACCGGGCGCGGCTGCTGCAAGCCTTCCTGGTAATGGGGCCGCGCCCCCCACCTTCAACCTGCCACCCCTCGCCGCCCCCGCCCGGGACCTCTCCCCGCAGGGACCCTGGGGCCTCACTTTGCCTCATTGACGCGGTCACTCTCCGCGCACCCGGCCACCATTCGTCCCTGTCGCTGGGGCCCCCGCAGGTCCGAGGGCGAAGTCCCTGGGACAACCCTGTCTCCGTCCCCAGCCGCAGTACCAGGGGGTGCAAGTGGCGGTGTCCAAGGTGCCGCGCCCGGCCCGGCCGCGCGACACCGCAGGCGCGGAGGCGGACACGGAGATCCAGGTGGTGCTGGCGGAGGCCCGGCCGGAGACGGGCGGGGCGCGACGGCTGGCCCGTGCCCTCCTGGCGGACGTCGCCGAGCACGGTAACCGCGGTGCGTTTTCCCGGTCCCTGGCCCGCCCCGCGTGGCGGAGACTGAGCCGGCGCCGTCCGTTGCAGGCGAAGCCCTTGGGGTCCTGTCGGCGACAGCTCGGGAGTCGGGCGCGCCAGTCGGGGACAGCTCGGCGGAGGGGCTGGACGGCTCAGGTTTGCGCGCGGAGCTGGCGGGCGGAGTGACGGCAGCGCTGCTCCTGCTGCTGCTGGCGCTGGCGGCGGGCGCGCTGCTGCTGCGCGGCGCTGGGAGGCTCAGGTGCGCCGGCGGGGCTGCGGGCTCGGGGCCGGCGGCGGCGGTGGGGTCTCGGGCTGCCGGGCGGACCTGCAGGGGGCGGTGGCCCAGACGGCCGGGTCTCTGGGCCGTGGGGCGGGGCCTCCACACGCGGGGCGGGGCCGTGGGGGGCCCCGGCCAGCGGGGCGGATCCGCAGCGGGCGGGAGCGGGGCCTCGGAAATGGGGGCCGCGGGGCGGGGGCTCAGGGCGGGTGCGCTGGGGTCCAGAGGCCCAGGGGGCCCGCGAGGCCGAGGGGGCGGAGGGTCAGGTACCGGGAGTGGGGGCCGAGCCGCCGAGGGCTCACGTGCGTCCTTCTTCCCCAGGTGGAGTAGGCGCGACCGAGCGGCCCCCGGGCCGGGGGTGGCGCCCCTGGGCTTCTCCAACCCGGTGTTCGGCGCGGCGGGCTCCGCGAAGCCGGTGAGGGGGCGGAGGGGGTGCGGGTTCTCCCCGCGGCCGCGCTGGGCGCCCACGCCCCCTGACTGCGCCCGGTCCCTTGAATCTCCGCACCCGCAGCCTCCCGCGCCGAAGCTGGAAAGCAGCAGCACCAGCAGCAGCTACTTCGTTAACCCGCTTTTCGCAGAGGCGGAGGCCTGAGCGGTCGCGACTGGTCCACCCTCGCTTCTGCCCTGCGCCGCCCCCGCGAAATGTCCGGGTCCCTGACCTTGCGAGATCCCCGACCCCTTCTCCACACTCCTTGTCCCCGGCAGGCCAGGGTAGGGTGGCTTTGCCCAATAAAGAGGTTTCCTGCACCTGCTGCCCGTTGTCTCCTGTGCCCGCCCAACCCCCCCGCTTTGCCTTTGCTTGAGCGTGGAGAGCCCGCCAGTGCTCTGGTCCGTGCGTCCGTTGGGGGGGGTCGTTCTCAGAGTCCTCCCTTCTGGCCACCCGCAAAGGGCAGCTCCGGGCGCTACCTAGGGAATGGGGCCACCCGAAAACTGCAGTCTGCAGAGTTGCACCCAGAACAAGAGGGCGCTGCTCCCGGTGCAAGGGGAGGCGGCTGGAGGACGCGAGCGAGGCACCTGGTAAGCCTGGCTGTCCAGGCCACCTCAACATCATGCCACACGGCTGTCGACCTTGCAAATAAAACAGCCAGTCTTTTTTTTTTTTAAGATTTTGTTTATTTGACAGAGAGCACAAGTGGGCAAAGTGTCAGGCAGAGGGAGAAGGAGAAGCAGATTCCCCACTGAGCAAGGAGCCCGATGCAGGACTCCATCCCAGGACCCTAGGATCCTCACCTGACGCAAAGGCAGACACCTAACAGACTGAGCCACCCAGGTGCCCCCCCAACCAGTCATTTCACCTGAAGGACGGGTTTCTTCTGGAACGGCAGGGGAAGGGCATGGCGGGCCGCTTGGTCTCAGCAAAACCATGGGCAGGTGAGTCCGGAGTCCGAAGGAGGGGAACAGGATGACCGCGGAAGGAGGGAGCTGGCAGAGGCGGTTTGGAATCAAAGCCCGGGGTGGGGACGGGTGGGAATTCCGGGTGTGCGGCTTCCGGTTGGCGGGCTGTTCCAGAAGAGACTCCAGCCTCTGCCTGTCTAGCCGAGCAGGCTTCTTGTGGAGGGGCGGAGGCCACACAGGTGGGGCGTGGGAGCTGCGGGCCGGCCCGGGCTCTGGGACTGCAGCAGCCGCTACTCAGGCTCCCATTTCCCTCTTCTGATGAAGACCCTTCCTCCAAAGCGCCACGGATCAAGGGCACAGGCGCCTGGGGGCTCAGTCGGTTAGGCGTGCGCTCTCGATCTCTCGCTCTCTCTCCTTCTGCCCCTCCCTCCTCTAAAAAGAAAGGGTTATTGTGTCATCTGTGTTCCTCTGTGCCAGGAAAGGACATTTTCTGGGTGTTGGGTCCCACATCGGAGTCATAAGAAAGCCTCTTAGCGGTAAGAAGCATGTAAGGCCACATTTGAAAGAAGAGGGTCTGGAGGAAGACGTCAGGAGTTTCCCATCTGACGTCCGAGTCTTGCTGAGGTGGAACGTGCTGGAGATCGTCTGGAAGCACCGGGCGAGCATCACCCATGGTTTCTGCGAAGGGCTGGTGGGCAGTGGGGACACAGCTTTGTGCCCCAGGTAGAGGCCCTCCCAACAAGGCTGAAGAGACTTTCTGGCCGTGTCTTTTCCAGTGGCCGAAATGTCTGGTTGCAGAGTTTTGACATTTGAGGTCTTCAGCCCACAGGAGCACACCGTGACGAAACTTGTTCTCCTTAATCACAGTTGTTCTCAGTAGAAGGAATTAGGTCTTCGTGCTGGAACATCTCCGAGCAGCTGCAGCTCGGGACACGCACGGGTCAGGTGCACCTGGGAGGGCGAGCCCTGATGTGTTCTAGGTGGGTCTGAGGCTCCGGAGGACCAGTGGCAGGGCTCTGGGCTGGGACAGGAGAAGGGTTTCACAGGTTTTGCCAGTTGAGCCCTTATAAAGCCGTGAGTGGGTTCCAGCCCGGAGGCCTGGGGTGGGGGGTGGTACAGCGGGAGCGCCTTCCGGCCCGTGGAGCCCAGACCCGCTGAGCCCCCTGACCTGGGAAGTTCCAGGTTTCCCCAGGTAGGGAAGATCTTTTTTTAAAGATTTATTTGAGAGGTGGGGGTAGATGGAGGGACAGCGGGAGAAGGAGAATCCCAGGCAGACTCCCCACCGAGCATGGATTCAGACGAGGGGCTCCATCTCAGGACCCTGAGACCATGACCTGAGCCGGAACCAAGAATCAGACGCTCCACCCAGCTGAGCCGCGCAGGCGCCCCGGGGTTAGTCCTTCCTAATTGGACTTGCGCTCTTGCCCGTCTACAACGGAAAGCCTCGGTCCAGCGAGAAAACATACAAGCCCCGACTAAATCAGATTCTAGTCATGAGATGGGGGGAGCTGGATAAAATGCCAAACCGCAGATGGTCCATTGGGCACTTAAAATGCCTGAGGGCGAAAAGAGAGAGGGAAGCAAACCATCAGAAACTCCTAGCGATGGAGAACAGACAGGGATGATGGGGGGCGGTGGGTGGGGGCTGGGCCAGTGGGGGATGGGTATCGAGGGTACCGGGTGGGATGAGCACCGGTGTTGTGTGTAAGTGGTGAATCACTAAATTCTACTCCTGAAACCAATTTTTACCAAATATGGTAACTAACTAGAATTTAAATAAAAACTTGGGGGGAAAGATGCCCCAAATGCCCAAAAAATGCATCGACGGGTTTCCCAGGCTTCTATCTGGGGCAGGTGGGACAAGCAAGGTGGCCTTACTGGTATTTCCCTTCAGTACTGGTTCATAGAGCTACCGTTTTCTCAGCAGACCGGTGACTGAATGCGTACCCAGCCATGGGCGATGGGCATTCTAGGGTCAGGCAGGACCGGATTATTTAGTCCCAGACAGAATTCTTTTCACTGAACAGAGAATTCCATTTCCAATATTGTTTTCCCCTCTCTGGGGCCCGTTGATCGATTTTTCTAAATCACCCTTTGGGGGAGCATCCCTTTGGGCCACGACTGAGGTTTGGTTGTGGTTTCTTTGAGGGCAGGGTTCCTGGTAGAAACATCGAGGCCGTTCCCCTTGCATCCAGGGAGTCGAGTTGCGCGACCTTAATCAGCAGCTGGCGAAAGCATGGCATCGAATACATTTGGGGCACAAGGGCCATTTAAAATTTTATTCCCATTAGAGGTAAGGCGACCTTGCTGTTGCCCCGACCTCCCAAAGTCCTGGGCTACCCCGAGGCGTCCTGGTGGTAGGTATCGGTGTTTGTGGTCCGGCCCTTGGCCTGAGAGAGCGGCTCGCTCAGCCTCGTGGGCTGAAGCAGGCCCCGAAGTGGTCGCCACGGACAGTCTGGTCGCCCTCAGTCACCATCCACAGTGTGGCCGTGCCGTGGACTCTCCTCCCTGTGCGCTTGCTACAGCCCCCGTCTTTGTTTACTTTACAACTGGAAGATGGTACCCTCCCTCCCCTCCCCTGCGGCACCCCTCGCCGCCTCCCTTCCGGCAAGCACCGCGTGCTCTCTGCACCTGGAGCCACTTCTGTTTGCTTTTTAGATCCCACGTGCAAGTGCAGGCACGCGGTATTTGTTTCTTCTCTGACTTCGTTCGCTTCGCGTGATGCCCTCTAGGTCCGTCCACATAGTTGCAAATGACAAGGTTTTATTCTTCTTTATGTCTGAGTACTATTCCCGTGTGTGTGTGAGTGTGAGAGAGGGAAGGAAGGAAGGAAGGGTGACAGCCTGCTGCTGCCTGTGTGACTAGAAAGCGTCTAGTCAGGCTTTCTGCCCATTTTTTTTTTTTAAGATTTTATTTATTTATTTGACAGAGATCACAAGTAGGCAGAGAGGCAGGCAGAGAGAGAGGAGGAAGCAGGCTCCCCGCTGAGCAGAGAGCCCGATGCGGGGCTCAATCCCAGGACCCTGGGATCATGACCTGAGCCGAAGGCAGAGGCTTAACCCACTGAGCCACCCAGGCGCCCCCCATTTTTTTAAAAAATATTTTATTTAGTTGACAGAGAGACAGCAAGAGACGGAACACAAGCTGGAGGAGTGGGAGAGGGAAAAGCAGGCTCCCCGCTGAGCAGGGACCCCCCCCCCCCCCTGTGAGGCTTGATCTCAGATCCCTGGATCATGACCTGAGCCGAAGGCAGATGCCCAACGACTGAGCCACCCAGGCGCCCCGCTTTCTGCCCATTTTTAAAAATTGGATGGTTTTTAAAATACCGCGTTACAGGAGTTCTTCATATATTTTGTATGCTGGTGTCTTACCAGGTATATTCTTTGTGAAGAGCTTCTACGCAGGGCGTTGCGGTTTTCGTGTCGTGGATGGTTTACTTTGCGGCGCGGAAGCTGTCTGGCCGGACGCAGCTCCCTTTGACCATTTTGGCTTCGGTTGCCCTTGCCTGAGGGAGCCGATTGAGCAAGTGTTGCTCAAGCCAGTATCAGAGCGCTTACCGCCTGGGTTTTCTTCTAGGATTTTTCTGGTTTGGGGTGTTACAGTTGAGTCTTCAGTCCCCTTCGAGCTCGCTCTGGAGTGCGGCGCTCTTCTGCCAGCAGCTGATTCTCCCAGCACCGGGTCGTGCAGACTGTCCTTTCCCCGCGGTAGGCTCCTGCCTCCTTTGTGCGATGAGACCACCGTGCAAGTGTGGGGTTCATTGCTCTGTCCCACTGATCTAGGTGTCTGTTTCTGTGCCGCCAAACCGCACGGATGACTCCAGCTGTGTCGTGTAAGTGTGGGAGCGGGCTTCGCTTCCTTCTTTTTCAAGATTGCTTTGGCTATTCGTGGTCTCCTGTGGTTTCTTATAAATACGGAATTATATATTCTAATTCTGTGACATGCCATTAATATTTTGACAGAGATTGCATTGAATCTCTAGGTTGCTTGGACATTTTAAAAATTTTTTTTTTTTAGATCTTTTATTTATTTATTTGACAGACAGAAATCAGAAGTAGGCAGAGAGAGAGGAGGAAGCAGGCTCCCCGCTGAGCAGAGAGTCCGATGCAGGGCTCGATCCCAGGACCCTGGGATCATGACCTGAGCCGAAGGCAGAGGCTTTAACCCACTGAGCCACCCAGGTGCCCCCATTTTTTAATTTTTAAGGTTTTATTCATTTATTTGAGATCACAAGCAGGCAGAGAGGCAGGCAGAGAGAGAGGGGAAAGAAGGCTCTCCGCGGAGCAGAGAGGCTGATGTGGGGCTCCATCCCAGGACCCTGGGATCATGACCTGAGCCAAAGGCAGAGGCTTTAACCCACTGAGCCACCCAGGCACCCCTTTTTAAAATTTTTAAAAAATATTTATTTATTTGACAGAGACACAGTGAGAGAGGGAACGCACGCAGGGGGAGTGGGAAAGGGAGAAGGAGGCTCCCCGCTGAGCAGGGAGCCTGATGAGGGCCTTAGTCCCAGGACCCTGGGATCATACTTGAGCAGATTAAGTCATTAAGGCAGATGCTTAACGACCGAGCCACCTAGGTGCTCCCCCCCCTTTTTTTTTTAAGTAGACTCCTGCCTAGCATGGAGCCCAACATGGGGCTTGAACTCACGACCCTGAGATCAAGACCTGAGCTGGGATCATGAACCGGGTTCGTAACTGATTGGGCCATCCAGGTGCCCCGGGCGGCATGAGCATTGTAACAATATTAATTTTTCCAATCCAGGAGCATAGCTGACTTTTTCCATTTTTGTGTGTGTCAGTTTCAAGCTCTTTCATTAACGTCTTATAGTTTTCAGAGTACAGTTCTTTCAGCTCCTTGGTGAAATTTATTTTTAGGTATTTTATTCTTTTTGATGAAATTGTGAGATCACTTTCTCTTTTAAAAATTTATTTTTGATTGAAGTATAGTTGATGTACAATATTATTAGTTTCAGTCGTGAAACCTAGGGATTTAACCGTTGTAGACCTTACAGAATGGTCATCGGAAGTGCAGTCCCCATCCAGCGCAGTACAAACGTGTTACAATGTTACTGACTATATCCCCTAGGCTGTACTTTTCATCCCAGTGATTTATTTTATAATTGGATTTTTTAAAAAGACTATTTATTTATTTGACAGAGAGAGAGAGAGGTCACAAGTAGGCAGAGAGGCAGGCAGAGAGAGAGGGGGAAGCAGACTCCCTGCTGAGCAGAGAGCCCGATTTGGGGCTCGATCCCAGGACCCTGAGATCATGACCTGAGCTGAAGGTGGAGGCTTAACCCACTGAGCCACCCAGGTGCCCCTATAATTGGAATTTTTTTAAGATTTTATTTTTTTACGTAATCTCTATACCCAACATGGGGCTCGAACTCACAACCCAGAGATCAAGAATCAGATGTTCTACCGACTGAGCCAGCTGGGCATCCCTAGTATTTGGAAGTTGTCCCTTTAGTCCCCTTCACCAATTTCACCCACCCCACTTCTCCCCTCCCCTCTGGCAAACCACCAGTTTGTCCTTTGTATCTGTGAATCTGTTTCTGTTTGCTTGTTTGTTCTTCTTTTTTTTTTTTACTTTTAGATTCTAGATATACGTGAAATCCTATAGTATTTGTCTTCCTCTGACTTATTTCTCATAGCATAATACCCTCTAGTTCCATCCATGTTGCAAGTGGCAAGATTTCATTCTTTTTTCTGCCTGAGTAATCTTCCATTGTTTATACACACCACATCATCTTCATCCATCCATCTGTGGGCGCAGATATCCTGGCTATTGTAAATAATGCTGCAACAAACAGAGGAGCATAGATTTTTTTTTTTTTTAAAGAGTTTATTTATTTGACACAGGGACACAGTGAGAGAGGGAACACAGCAGGGGTAGTGGCAGAGGGAGAACCAGGCCTGGTTCTCTGTGGACTCTGGGACCACGACCACCACCAGAGCTGAAGACAGCTCACTTAACAACTGAGCCACCCAGGTGCTCCGAGGAGCGTAGATCTTTTCAAATTAATGTTTTCATTTTCTCTGAGTAAATACCCAGAAGTGGGATTAGTAGGTTATATGATATTTCTATTTTTTATTTTTTTGGAAAAGCCTACCTACTGTTTTCCACAGTGGCTGTACCAGCTTGCATTTCTACCAACAGTGCCCAAGGGTTCTCTTTTTTCTGTGTCTACACCAACACTTGTTGTTTCTTGTCTTTTTCATACTAGCCATTCTGATAGGTAGGAAGTGATGATCTCATTGTGGTTTGGATCGACATTTCCAGGATGCTTAGCGGTGTTGAGCATCTTTTCATATATCTCTTGGCCATCTGTATGTCTTTATGGAAAAATGTTTACTTAGGTCCTCTGCCGATTTTTTAATTGGATTGTATGTATGTATGTATACGTACATATTGTATATGAGTATTGTATATGTGTATATCGTGTGTGAATATACACACAAATGTATACAGACATGTACGTGCATACATACACTGAGTTGTAGGAGGGCTTTATGTATTTTGGATGTTAGTCCTTTATCAGATCTATTTGCAAATAGCCTCTCCCATATAGTAGTTGCCTTTGCGTTTTTTGCTGGTTTACTTTGCTGTGCAAAAACTTTTTAGTTTGATGTAGTGCCAAAATGTTTATTTTTGCTCTTGTTTCCGTTGCTTAGGAAGAGATCCAGAAAAATATTGCCAAGGGTGATGTCCAAGAGTTTACTGCCCATTTTCTTCTAGGATTCCTATGGTTTTAGGTCTCACATTTAGGTCTCTAATCCATTTTGAGTTCAATTTTGTGTATGGTGTAAAGTGTTCTAGTTGCATTCTTTTGCATGGTGCTTTCCAGCTGTCCTAGCACAGTATTTCCCTATTGTATATTCCTGCCTCCTTGGTCATAGATTAATTAACCGCATGCACATGGGCTGAGTTTTGGTCTCGTGATCACGTTCCATTGATCTGTCGGGGTTTGTTTTGTTTTTGTTTTTGTTTTTGCCAGGACCATTCTGTTTTGATGACTACAGCTCTGTGATAATAGTTTGAAATCTGGAATTGTGATACATCCAGCTTATTCTTCCTCAAGATTACTCTGGCTAGTTGGGGTCTTGTGGTTCCGTACAAAGTTTGGGATTATTGTTCTAGTTCTCTGAAAATACTTTTGGTGTTTTGATAGGGATGATTGCACTGATTCTGTAGACTGCTTTGGGTAATATGGACGTTTTAACAATAGAATTTTTTCCAATCCACAGGCATGGTGTATCTTTCCATTTATTTGTGTTGTCTTGTTTGTTTTTTCAATGTTGTATTGTTTTCAGAGTACAGTTATTTCACCTCTTTGGTTAAATGTCTTCCTGGGTATTTTATTCTTCAATTTCGAATGGGATTGTTTTCTTAATTTCTCTTTCTACTAGTTTGTTATTAGCATATAAAAACAGATTTCTTTATATTAATTGTGTATCCTGCAACTTGACTGAATTTATTCTAATAATATTTTGGTGGAGTCTTTACAGTTTTCTGTATATATGACATGTTTTCTCTCTATACTCTTATGTCCTCTAACAATAATAGTGATCTTTCACTTCTTTATCATTTTGGATGCCCTTTATTCCCTTTTCTTGTTTGATTGCTGTGTCTAGGACTTCCAGTACTATGTTGAATAGAAATGGTGAGTTGATATTTTTGTTTTGCTCCTGATCTTAGAGGAAAAACTTTGAGCTTTTCATCAGTTTTATGTTAGTTGTGGGTTTTTCAGGTAAGGCCTTTATTAGGTTAAGGTACGTTCCTTCTATTACCTACTTCGTTGAGAGTTCTATCCTGAAGAATAGATGTTGAATTTTGTCAAATGCTTTCACTGCAGTTATTGAGATGATCGTATGACTTTTACCTTTAATTCTGTCACTACGGTGTAGCACACCAATTGTGTAGATTTTGAATCCTCTTTGCATCCCTGGTATAAATCCTACTTGATTGTGGTGAATGATCCTTTTGATGTATCACTGAATTCAGTTTGCTGATATGTTGTCAAGGATTTTTGTATCTATGTTCATGAGAGTTGTCAACCTGTAATTTTGCTTTATTTGTAATATCTTTGCCTGGTTTGGTATCAGGGCAATGCTGGCTACTTTTTTGGAACAGTTTGAGAAAAATAGGCATCAGCTCTTTCACGTGTTTGGTGGCTTGTCTCTGAAGCCATCTGGTCCTAGACTTTGTTTTGGGGATTTTTACTGTTATTATGAATTCAATTTCATTACTTAGTAATCAGTCTGTTCAGATTTTCTCTTTCTTCTTGATTCAGTCTTGGAAGATTGTATGTTTCTAGGAATTTATCCATTTCTTCTAGGTTGTTCAGTTTGTTGGCATGTAACTTTTCATGGTAGTCTCCTATAATTCTTTATAGTTCTGTGGTGTTGGTTGTAACTTCTCTTTCATTGCAATTATATTTATTTATCTTTTCTTTCCTTGATGAGTTGTGCTAATTGCTGATCAATTGTTTTTTCAAAGGACCAGCTCTTCGTTTCATTAATCTTTTCCATTGTTTAAACCTCTATTTCATTTATTTTTTCTCTGATGTTTATTACTTCTTTCCTTCTACGACCTTTGGGCTTAGTTTGTTCTTTTTCCAGTTCCTTTTAAGTGTACAGGTATAGTGTCCCCATCTCTGGAGGTAAGCCAGCAGTGCTAGAAACTTACCTCTCAGAGCTGCTTTTGCTCTTTCCTGTAGATCTGGAGCTTTGTGTCTTCATTTTCATTTTCCTTCAAAGCGTTTTTAAATTTCCTCTGATTTCTTCATTGACCCATTGGTTGTTCAATAGCACATTGTTTAATCTCTACATATTTTTAAGTTTTCTTGTCACTGATTTCTAGTTTCCTACCATTGTGGTTAGAAAAGATGCTCGGTATGATTTTAACCTTAAATGTATTGAGACTTGTTTTGCGGGCTACCATGTGGCCTATTCTGGGGGACAGGCCATGTGCACTTGAAAAATGTGTATCCTGCTGTTTTTGGATGGAATGTTCTGTATATATCTGTTAAGTCCATCTGGTCTAATGTGTGACTGCAGGTTAATGTCTCCTTGATTTTCTGTCTGGATGATCTATCCATTGATGTAAGTCAGGTGTTAAAGTGCCCTATTCTTATATTGCTGTCAGTTTCAGCCTTTGTGTGTGTTAATATTACCTTCATGCTTTTAGGTGCTCCTGTGTTGGGTGCATAAATATTTACAAGCACTTTTCCCTTCTGCTGGGTGGATCCCTTTATCCTCCGTCTACTTTGTCTGATGGAGTATTGTCACCCCAGCTGTTTGTTCCTGTTTGGATACAGGGTCTTTTTCTATCCCTTCCCTTTCAGTCTGTGTGGGTCTTAGGTCTGAAGTGAGTTTCTTGTAGACAGCATTTGGGTGGGTCCTGTTTTTTGTTTTTTTTTTTTAATCCTTTCTGCTTCCCCATGTATTTTGATTGGAGCATTTACATTTAAAGTAATCATTGATAGGTATGTACTTCCTGCCATTTTGTTAATTGTTTCCTGGTTGTTTTTGTAGTTCTTCTCTGGCTCTCTTCCCTTGTGATTTGATTGTTTTCTTTAATGTTTAGATTCATTTCTATGTTTTGTATATCTATTATTTATTATTATTTATTTTTTACTTATTTACATCTACTTCTGTGTATATATTATAGGTTCTTTGGTCTGGGATTACATGAGGCTCATATTTAACAGTCTGTGTCTATGGCATTCTGTTTTAAATAGGTGGTTGTTTAGGTTCAAATCCATTCTCAAAGCACTACATTTCATCTCTTCTACCGTTTTATGTGTTTGACATCCTATTACATCTTCTTATTTAGTGCATACCTTAAGTAATTGTTGCAGAATTTAGTTGACTTTACTACCTTTTTTCTTAACCCTCATACTGACTTTTTTAAAGTTTTATTTATTTGAATAATCTCTACACCCAACATGGGGCTTGAACTCATAACTAAGACTCACATGCTCAATGGAATGAGCCAACCAGGTGCTCCCGAATGCCTTTCATTTTGCTTGTCTGGGAAACTCTTTATCTCTCCTTCAATCCTGAATGTTAACTTTGTCAGAGAGTATCCTTGGTTATGTTTTTTTGTTTCAGCACTTTGAGTATATCATGACTCTGGCCACCAAAGTTTCTGCTGAAAATCAGCTGATAGTCTTAAAGGAGTTCCCTTATACATAACTAATTGCTTTTTTTTTTTTTTTCTGCTTCGTATTCTCTGTATCTTTAATTTTTGACATTTTAATTATAATATGCCTTGGTGTGGATCTCTTTGGATTCATCTTCTTTGGAGCTCTGTATGCTTCCCGGATCTTGGTCTGTTTCCTTCCCCAGGTTAATGACGTTTTCAGTTATTATTTCTTGAAATAAGTTTTCTGCTCCTTTCTCTCTTCACCTGTGATCTCTGTAATATGAATGTTAGTATACAGTATACTGGATGTTGTCCCAGAGGTTCCTTAAGCTCTTATTTCTTTTCATTCTTTTTCCTTTTTGTTCTTCATTTTGGGTGATTTCCACTACCCTTTCTCCTCTCTGATTCATTCTTCTGTATCCTCAAATCTGTTGCTAATTCCCTCTAGTGTATCTTCCATTTCTGTTTTCATATTCTTAAATTCTGACTGGTGTTTTCTCATATTTTCTCTCTTTTTAAAAAGTTCTTCTTTATTTCAGAGACAGAAAGGGAGAGAGGGCGTGTGAGCACAAGCATGAGAGAGGGGAAGGGCAGAGGGAGAAGCAGACACGTCGCTGAGCAGGGGGCCTGACGTGGGGCTTGATCCCAAGAACTGGGATGATCTGAGCCGAGGCAGACACTTAATCAACTGAGCCACCCAGGCGTCCCATATTTTCTATCTCTTTGTTGAAGTCTGCACTCTTGTTTCATTTAGTTATTTTTCTCAGGTTTTGTCTTGTTATTTTGTCTGAAACATACTCCTATGTCTGTTCATTTTGCCTGACTCTATGTATTAGGTAAGTCAGTTACTTCTCCCAGTGTTCAAGGTTTATGTAGGAAATGTCCTGTGTGGCCGAGAAGTGCAATCCCTCCTGGCCACCAGTGCCAACGGCTCCAGGGGTGTCCCTTACATGGACGGCTTGTACCCTTGTGTTGTTGTGAAGCTGTGACTGCTGTGGGTGTGCCCATGGGCGGGGGTGACACCTGGTCTGGCTGGCTGGGCCTCCCTGCTGTAACTGCCATGGTGCACTGGCAGGCTGGGTTATAATGCTCTCAGCTGTGGCCTCAACAAAACACAGGTTTGTGTGGGAACTTCGGGGGTGTACACCCTGTTGTTAACCATCTAGAGGGAGGATTTCATTTTTTAAAAGATTTTATTTATTTGACAGAGAGGCACAGCGAGAGAGGGAACACAAACAGGGGAAGTGGGAGAGGGAGAAGCAGGCTTCCCACTGAGCAGGGAGCCCGATGCAGGGCTCGATTCCAGGACTCTGGGATCATGACCTGAGCTGAAGGCAGACGCTTAACTGAGCCTCCCAGGTGCCCCTAGAGGGAGGATTTCAAAATGGCACTTGCCATCACTGGGGTCTACAGAGAAGGGCTAGGAAAAATGGCTGCTCCCAGTGTCTCCGTCCTGGGGAGATGTCCAGCTGTCTCTGCCCTCTCTGGCAGGCACTCCAAGATTTTATTTTTATTTTATTCTAATTTTTTTCAAGATTAATGAAAACATTAATTATGCCTATGGTATGTACATGTTTTATATGGTGTTTTCTGAGTCAAAGCTAGTCTGTGCATTAACCCTTTAAGGGCAGGCTTTCCTTTTCCTATAGTTCCACTGTTTTCTTGGACAGGACTCCCTGGTAGTTTGGGAATCCAGGTGTTTTGCGAGCTCCTCTGGATCTGGGCTGCCTGATGTGGAGCTCAAACCTCTCTCTCCTCAGGAAGAACATCTGTACCTGTGAGATCTCTCCACTGTGGAGTACTGCCTCTGTGGGAGTGTGTTTTTTCCTTAGGCTGCATTTCTGCCTTTTCTACCGCTCTCCTTGCTGTGCCTTGTTGTGGAGGCTCTGTTCACCCAGGGTCTGGGTCCCCATTACTGGGGATTATTCCAAATACAGTTGTAGATTGTTGTGTTCATGGGATGAGGTGAGCTCAGGACGGTACTATGCTGCCATTTTGAACTTTCTTCTTTCGATATTTGTCATTTGGACCCTTCAAACAGGACCTTCATTTAACCATGAGAAACCTGCATTGGCTGGAGGAGTTTCCTGTAAATTATCAGAGTCAGAGGTGACCTGTCTGCAGTGATGAGGGGTGTTGTCCGAGAGGGAGGGAGCAGGGTGTCCGGGAGAAGGTGACTGCAGCGAGGAGTTCTGGGAGGAGTGGTTAGGAAGATTTCATAGGACTGGGACAATGGGCCGTAAGGTGGTGGGTGTTCAGGAGAGCCTCTACACATGGCATGGGGATGGCTATGGGGGTCCCGGGACTGTCTCCTTGCTGCCCTTAGCCAAACGCGTGGTGGCGGGAATGGCTCATTTTGGGGTGGTATTTGAAGGCCCTTCCTCCTCACATATTAAAAAGAAAAATGGGAGCTAATAATTAGGATGCCCAAGGGCAGGAGGCATCATTAAGCTTTTCTTCAAAGCCTCAAAGATTACGTCATCTTGATTTTTTCCTAAATAATAGGGTCAGATTTGTTGATTTCTTTAGAAAACAAACAAAGTTGGGTCCTAAGAGAGAAGTTCAGAATCCAATTCCACAGCCAGCCAGTCTGAAAAAAAAACTTGTAATTGGTGCTTGGTTTTAGGTTTGGGATGTTCAGGATACTACAAAAGCACATGAGCTTCTACATGAGTCCTTGTTCCAAGACCAGGTGCCCTAAATACTGAATCTGAGTTTGAGCAAACTGCCATTTTTCCTGGAAGACTTTCTGTTCTTTTAAGGTAACGGTTTCTACAGGAGGCTGCTGTCCTCCTGTCGGGAGACTTGGGAAAGGGGTCAGGGAAGCAAGTGCTGCACACACGGTACCGGGGGAAGCCTCCAGAAAACCTTGTGTCACTAAGTCCTTTTGTAAGGTGTGTGAGCCCCCGGGGTGTGACTGCCTGAGGGTCCTGCCATCCTGCCCAGGGAAGCCGGGATCCCCGCTGGCCGCCGCCACAGAAATGCTGACACAGGCCCTGGGTACACTCATTATGGCCAGACCCCGGCTGTCGGTTGAGACGGAGGCGGACAAGGACAGGGTGGTGAGGGTCACAATGTTATTTTATGGCTTGGAGCTCCCAGACGAACCTCCCTGCTCAGCTGCTGGGTTTTCTCACAGGTAGGATCAGGGTGCTGCGGGAGCTAGTGCAGGGGCAGTGAGGCCGGGGGCCTCTAGCGCTCTGTTATCCTGGTGCCCTGCAGAGTCTATTTATAGGGTATTGGTTTGTTCTGGGGAGAGGCTTTGCAGGGTCTGTGTGGATCTCAGTGGGAGGTGTGCTGTGGATTCTGTGGGGATCCATTGAGGGTTTTGCCCATAACGGGCTGGTAGTTGATCCAAGTGGCCTTGGACTTGGCGGCAGGGATGGAGGAGACACAGCAAGGACATGAAAAGGGTCACGTGACCCACCTAGTTGGCCATCTGGATTGCTGCTGTCAAATTCCAGAATTACTTCCTCTTTCGGGAGAAATTCCAGCACTTTCTTGAAGAAATTTGGGCCCGGTAAGGGAATGGGGCCAAGGAACTAAGAAAGTGTGAGTATCTCCTAGGGGGCCCAAGCAAGAGAGAAGAGGTTCACGACAGGACCTTGTCGAGGTTTGCTAGAGACCCCCATTATCTGAACTGATCTGGCTCTCTGAGGTGGGCCTCTTGGTGGTAGCGGGGCTGAGCACTGAGTGTCGCTCTCATGTCAGTTGGGACAGAGACTCATTCCCAGTGTTCAGGGCGGTAGAGAGGGACGGGAAGACCCTCTGTAGTTCCTCGGAGCCCGGGCACAAGGGGTGGGAGGGACTAGAAAAGCCCGGTCAGAGAGCCGAAGGAGGCTGGGACTCTTCTTCCGTGTCCAATAGTCTTTTTTCCATGGCCTGGCCTCTTACGGTAATGGTGAAGGTCAGGAGGGTTTTGGTTCTGTTTAGGGGCCTCCGTTTGTCAGAGCTGGAAATTATGGGTCTCAGAAGTCCTGGTTTTAGCTGAGGCACGGAGAGCACAGGTGAGCGGGCTTGCTACATCAACTAGACCCACAGTGGACAAGTTTCCCATTTCGTCCTGGTCCTTTTAACTGAAACATCCGCCCAGTAACAAACATGGAGCTCAAGGCCACCTGGCTGGGGTGGGCGTCCAGGGCAGACGAAGCGATCTGCAGGCGTCAGAACCGCCGGAGCAGGCTCACAGGTGTTTAGCGTCAAGCCTGAACTTCGAGCAACCAGCAGGCTTGGGAACAGCTTCAGTAATTGTTCTGCAAGTTTTCTAGGGATTTTTCCAGGCTTCCTGGTCTGTTCCTCTGAATCCCTTCCAGGGTCTTCCCCTGGGCCACAAGCGTGTGAGCACCTGAGTGACCGCGCCCGAGAGACTGGGTTCAGAAGACTGAGTGACCGTGTTCCGGGTGTGCTCGAGTCTGCGAGGATCCCGACCTTTCTCAGCTTTGGCTCCGGGAACACGAGAGATTCGGGGCTTAGCTTTCAAGGGGCAGGTTCTGACGGGTGCGGGGGTGGGGGGCGCTGGGGCAGAAGAGTTCATTCGGAGAGCACTGGAACGAGGGGGCGGGGGTGGCCCTGGAGGCAGGCAAGGCGGCTGGGAGGGGCCACTGAGGCCTCAGAAGCCCTCGGAGGTCACGCCGCTGTCTTCCGCCGCGGTTGACTGAGGACGGGTTTCGTATGGTGCTGGGTGCGCTGGTGTTCCGGGGGCTCTTCCCCTCACGTTGTGTAAATTTGGAGCCACCATCCTCTCCGATTCTGAGAAAGTGACTCCGGGGAGACCGAGGTTTCGCGAGTGACCACTGCGGCTCTCAACGGTCTCTGCTCAAGTCTGCCCTTGAAACACCTGAGGGGCGTCGCGGGTTTGAAGCAGGACGCTGGGGGCGCCGGGAGGAGCGCAGCTGGGGCCTGCCCCCACGCGCCCGCACACTCCAGGGCCGGGGGATCCCTGCTCCCCAGCCTCACAGGCTGTTGCGGGGGGGGGGGTCTTCTCTGGAGCCTGCATTCGACACCACGTGCCAGGGACCTTGCAAATGGCAGTCATCTGCAGAAGGACGGGTTTCTTCTGGGCAGGGGAAGGGCATGGCGGGCTGCTCAGACTCGGCAAACCCACGGGCAGGCGAGTCTGGAGCCCAAAGGCGAGGAGCAGGATGCCCGCGGAAGGAGGAGGGAGCTGGGAGAGGCGGTCTGGAATCAAAGTCCGTGGTGGGGACGGGTGGGAATTCAGGGTGTGCGGGTCGCTGGCCGGCTGTTCCAGAACAACCTCCGCTGACGCAGGCTTCTTGAGGAGGGACGAGGTGCGCGGGGGATGCTGGGGGCTCCGGCGTCCACCGCTGTCAGGCCCGGTGCTTGGGGAGGGGGGCGTGGGTGTCCCGGTGGCAGCAGCGAGAAGGCGAGTCACACGGCACGTGTGACAGCGGCTGGGTCTGTGACCCCCGCCAGCACCCCCCACACCCAGGGCTGGGACCCCGAGGGTGTCTGGGCAGTGGGGGGCTGGGGCGTGCCGGCTGTCGGCCTCTGTGGGCAGCAACTGAGCGCGGTGGGGACCCGTCACTTTGGGGCCCGTGGCGCTCGGCGGTGTGAACCCCACCTGCTTCTGTGCCACCCGCTCTGCCGCTTCCGTAGGACACCCGGCGCCCGCCGCTGGGATCTGCCGCCTGCACGTTGTGGGCGCGGCGGGGACCCTCGGCGATGGCGAGCTGGTCCCACGTGGCGCCGGTCTCCGAGGAGCCCTGCTCCTCCTCTGCTCCTCTGTTGTTCCCAGCCGGTGGCTTTCACCTGGGTCTCTAAAAGGCTCCACCTGTGCCTGGCGTGGTCCCTGCTGCCCCGACACCCCGATCCTTTCAAGGACAGCCACCTGTGCCCTGTGTCGGGGGGTGGTGGGACATACAAAGCGAGGGGAGCAGATGGGAAGGCAGAGCCGGCGGCGGTGGCCCAGGGGCTGGTCCCTGAACATCCCCGCCACGGGGTGAGCGAGCTGCTCTCTGGACTTTGTTGTGGCCTCACAGCCCCCCCTGCAGGCAAGGCTGTCACTGGCCCCGAGTTACCAAGGACACGGAGCTCTTGGAACAACTACAACCCAACTCACATAGGGGGTGGCTGTCCACTGCTGCCAGAGTTCCGCAGCGTCGGGGTGACTCCAGCCTGCCCCAGCCCGTCCTCCAGGGCTGCTGAGGGGCCAGCGTGCTTGTGTGTGGCCGGGGTCCCCCTGCTGCTCCAGGCGGCTCCATAGACTGGAGCCTCTCCCGCGCGACGGCTCTTGCCCGACTCTTGCTCTGCCTTGCAGTGTCTCACGGGTGCCCCCACCCCCGCCCTGCCTGTGGCCCCTGAAGGCTTCTACTTCTCTCGGGCTGAAACTATAACCCAATTCCGGTGTCTGGCTACCGCGAGGCCTGGCAGGAGCACCTAGCCAGGGGGCCCCTTTCTCCCCACAGTGGCCAAGCCCACCCCTGCCTACCGTGTCCGGGCGCCCCCCACCAGGAGCCCCATCACAGCCCTGGGGGGCCGCAGTCCCACTGGAAGCCAGCTCCCGCCATGGGCAGACAGGTGCCTTTTGCAGGACCCCACAGAGCAAATGAGCAAGAACGGCGTCGGCGGGCAGCGGTTTCCGGCACCGGGTCCCCATTGGGACACAAGCAGGGAGACCAGTCATCACACTCAGACAAGCCACTGAGAACTTCAAAACTGCTGTCTTCTGCTTTATTGGCAGCTAAATTGTTCAAAAATGTTCTCACGATTCAATAATTACAAAGACTCAGACTTACATTAAAAAAGTAAAAACCAGAACCCCCAGCAGGTGCCAGCCCCAGCAGAAGGCCCAGGGGGCAGCGGACAGCAGGCGCTGGGTGTGCGACACGCACAGGCAGGCCGTGGTGCCCACATCACTCAGTGCCGACTCAAGGGAAGTGCACGTCTTCCACAGCGTCGCCAGAACGCGGACCAGCGGGAGCGCAGGGCAGAGCCCGTCCTGGGCCGGAGACCAGCGCCGCCGGCCGGCCGGTTAATAAGCCTTTCACAGGACAGGGCACAGACCTGATTACTCAACACAGCAGCAAGGAAGGGGGAGAGTAAATCCACGGGCAGAGCCAATGTGCAGGAGTGTTGGGCGAGTCTATGTGATGCATACGGGCACTAACCACAGGGCTCCATGCAGGGGCGGGGCGGCGGGGGGGTGTCCGGCGCCCGCAGCAGGGCTCCGGGGGCGCTGGCCTCCTCTTGCCCAGTGGCAGCTCGCCACGCCCACCTTCATGGTGAGGCAGCAGCCGTGCGAGCGCAGGGACTTCACAGTAGTGAGACAGGTGACACTTGACGGCTGTGACCAGGAGTGGATGGACACACGGACACACACACACACACACACACACACACACAGCCCAGGGCAGGGGTGGCTCCGGGGGCCTCTGGCCATGGCTACACGGTCGGCAGAAGGTCTGCAGCTGACTGTAATGGCTAAGCGAAGACGAAGGCCACCGACTAACCTCCGCTTTCCCGTCTTCAAGATTCTAGGGACACGGGGACTGAAACACAATTTCCTACGATTCTCTAAGGTCCTAGGGAGCAGGGAACAGGCTCGTCACAGAGGCTGCACGGGGCCTGCGGGCTCACCCCTCGGGAGGCCGGCATCCACAGCTGGTTCCGGGCGGGGGAGGCGAGGTGCTGGTCCTTCCTGTGCAAACGGAATGGTGCTGTCCCACCGTGGTGCGGGTCAGTGGGTCGGGCCCACCACCACCAACCATGTGGCAGAAAACTGATCATTATTATAATAAAGATTTTTCTTTATCTCCATATCTACATATTGAGTCTACGTTTCCTTGGACAACACTGGAGGGTCAGCTCAGTCTTGGCACTGGCACCGGAGGCCACCCACCCCAGCTCCCCGGCCCCGTGGTGGCGAGGCCGGTGGCTTCAGGCATCGTAGGCTGGCTGCTCCAGGCCTTCGAGGGGGAGCTGGCTCCTGTGCGGGGAGTTGGGGCTTGGGGGGCCGCTGGGGTTGGAGCTGTTCGATGGAGTCGAGTGTTTGGTCGAGTCGGAGTCAGGCTGTTAACACAAGGAGGGGGAGAGCGTAAGGATAACCGCCCCGGGCCTGTGGAGGCTGGGTGCAGCCCTCCAGACACGGGCACCGGTGGGATAAAGACGGGCCCGCTGCTGCCTCCTGTCTGGTTATGACAACACTCTGCGAGCATTTCACAGCGTCCTTCAGTGCGCCAGTGAAGCCATCACAAACCAAAGCCCAACCTGAAACCCACAAATAACTCAGCAATTACAGTTCCAAAAAGGAACGAGCAACTCTACAGCGAAGAAACCAGACTGAAGTCAGAGAAGGCGCTCTTTCATGATCAACTTTCTCAGCGTGATAAAAGGCCCACAGCTCACTTCACACTGCGTGGCGAAGTCACAACTTTCCCACTAGCACGAGGCACAAACGAGACGCCCGCTCTCACCAGTGCCGTTCAACTCCAGCATAAATTTAACCAAAGAGGTGAGACATCTGACCACTGAAAGTAGAGAACACTGCGGCAGAAAGACGGCCTGAGCCATCTCATGACCGTGGATGGAAGACCCAGCATCGCGAGGATGGCAGTACACCCCCAGAACAATGCACAGCCTCAGCGCCGTCCCTACTGAAATTCCGACAGCTCTTTTTCCAGAAATGGGAAATGGCTGTCCTGTCCTCAAATCCATATGGAATTGCAAGGGGCCCAGAGCAGCCAAAACAATACTCTGAAAAAACTGGGAGGAACCACACGTCCCAAACTTACTCCTCCAAATGCATTGAAAAGCAACAGTACCCCAAACGGCGTGGTGTTGCATCGGCACAGAGAGCAGCAGAACAGAACCGAGTCCAGAAATAAATCTGTGCTACCACGGTCCACTGGCTTTTGGCAAGGGTGCCAAGGCACTTCGACAAGGGAAGGTGGCGCTGGATCTCCACCTTACAACGTAAGGAAAAAGAACTCCCAGTAGATCAATGACCCGAACGTGAAGGCTAAAACCGGAATACTCAGAAGAAAACAAGAATAAACCTTCATGACTTTGGATTCAGCAATGAATTCTTAGTTAAAACCTCAAAAGCACAACCAACAGAAGAAAAACGGTTGGGTATCACCCAAATTAGAAGCATCAGAGAACAGGATCAAAAAGGTGAGAAGACGACCCACAGGAAGGAAGAAAACGCCTGCACCTCATGTCAGGGCCAAGTGTCCCGATAACACAACGTGCTGTTCAACCCCGTGACAAAAGACAACTCAATTTACAAAAACGGGCAAACGACTAGACGTTTCTCCGAAGGTACAGAAGCTGCCAGCAAGCGCAGGGAAACGAGGCTGGACATCAGCAGTCATTAGGGAGATGCGAATCTAACCACAATGAGGTTGGTAACTTCACACCCACCAGGATGGCTACTAAAAAAAGGAAAAAAGGAAAGGAAGGGTAAGCACTGACAAGGATGCGGAGAAATCGTCCCCTTCACACTTTGCCGGCAGGAGTGTGAAATGGCGCAGCTGCTGTGGGAACACTGACGGCTCTTCAGAAAGTGAACTGTCCTCCGCGGCTGGATGCGCAGACATGAGGACGCGCCTGCACGACCGCGGGTCCGCACATGGTCTTCTCCGCGCTACTCGCAGCAGCCAGAGCTAGGTCCAGCCCACGTGTCCACCCGGGGACAAGGAGGATGTAAAATGGAGGACATCGGACGCCTGCTGCAATGTCAGTGAACCTGGAGGCCTTTACGCTAAGTGAAGAGGCCAGACTCAGAAGGCGGCGCAGACGTCCGTGACGGGCACACCCGCAGAGACAGAACAAAGATGTGTCCCTGCCATGGGCGGCGGAAGGGAGGAATGGGAGAAAACGCTGGGTTGGGGTGGGGTGGGGTGGGTTTTGGGGCAATGGAAATACTTTGGTCTTTAGCTGGTGGTTGCACAACTCTGTGAATTTACTGAACAGCCACGGAATTGTTCACTTTAGAGTGGCACGAACTCCACTCACATTCCTCCCAGAGTGTGAACACACGAGAGCAGTGCGGGACGAACGGGTGCTCTGTGCCTGGGGGGTACACTAGCCCCCTCGGGGGGTCCCCTGTCCACTGTGCGGCAGGCTGGCCTGGGACTTCTAACCTGAACCCTGAGAGGAGGCAACGTTGGAAAGACGGAGGACCAGCTCCAGGGTCAAGGGGACCGAAGCAACGTGGTGAGACCGGGGGCTGGGGAAGCGGAAAGAAGGGGCCCAGTCCACCCCTGACAGACACAGTTCAGGAGAAGTGTGCGGGTGCACGCACAGGCACATGCTTACACACACTCATCTGCCAGTCCCTGGGGAGAACACTATGGGGCCTTCTTACTGTTCTCCAAGATCTCAGACAAGCCTCGCCCGAGGGGCGTTCTGCACGAGAGCTGTACTTTTCATAAATTCAACGTCATGAGAGAGAAAGGCTGGACCCAGACTAGAGGCAGGACGACAGAACCCACGGGCGCTCCTTAACTGGACTCTGGGTTTCAGAGCGGCCAGGCCCTGGGCGTGAACAGTCCCCGGGAGACACCGAGGTGCGAGGCGAGCCCTGCCGGGGAGGAGCGGGGCTGCACCCTCAGGAGACGCGCTCAAAACCAGGCTGGGGCTCCGGTGAGGCCGCACCTTCCCTTCTGCTGGGCGTTCCCCCACAGACCCAACCGGGGGAGGCAGGTCACGTAAAGCTCACGTGGGACGCTTACTCTGGTGTTCTTGCAACTTTTCTGAAGGTTCAAAACTTTCAAAATACACAGCTGAGGAGAAAAAAAGTAAAATAAGAGAAAAAACCAAGACCTACCTCTAGAGGCGGCAGCGTTCGGCAGTTCTGAGGGTGTTCTACGAAACCTTCCCAGAAAGAAAACGGGTACGCTATGGCTACTAAGAGCTGAGTCAGAACTGAGCTCAGTACAGCTCTGAGGACAAAGGCGGCCGAGGTCAGCCAAGGGCACGAGCTTTACTGATGAACACTGTCAACCGAAGGACCCCAGACCGTATCTACTCCAAGAAACAACACATCACGACCAGGGAGCACTGACTCTCAGGAGGCAAGGCCGCGCCCTCTGACACAAACAGGCTGGAGAGAAATCCCGGGAAGGTGGGGTTGCAAAGGGAAACCTTTGATAAAAGCACCTGACCGACACCCACCACCCCTGCCTTAGCCTGGTGAGACGCTGGCCAGAAAGGATGGAGGCATGTGTCTTCCTCCATGATGCACGGAGCCCGGGGCATCAGCAGGCCAAACCTCTACTCTCAGGAGGCCCCCCAGTGTGCTGAGCGAGGAGACACCACCTCTGCACCCCCACCCTCTCCCAGGGTCCAAGAGACAGAACTCTAAGGCCATCAACCAAACACAAGTACCAATCAGAACTCATCAAGGTAGGGGGACACTGAAGGGCCCAGAGTCGCCAGCCAGAACCACCAGGTATGCGGCGGAAGATTGCGGTCCATTCACAATGGCAACAAACCCCTCCAGATTCATAAGAATCACTTACCACAAACATGCACTACCTGTAGGAGGGAAACCAGCAACTGGAGAGACACTCCATGTTCCCACACAGGAAAAGTCAAGATGGTGGGCATCCCCCAAATTAATCTATGAATCAGTGTAATCGTAACGAAAAGCTCAACACAATTTTTACTTTTTTTTTTTTTTACCGTGAAGCCAACAAGCTGGTTTTAAATTTTGGGGGGGCGGGGGCGGCGCCTGGCTGGCTCGACCGACGAGCACAGGACTCCTGATCCCAAGGTCATGGTTTCGAGCCCCACGCTGGGTGTAGATGTTACTTAGTAGATACACTTAAAAGAAATAAAATTTATTTGCGTAAAATAAAAACAGCTAAGAAACTGTTATAAAGAAGGAACAGAGATTTCTTTGCCTGATCTCCCACAGGCGGCGCGGACAGAGGAAAAGAATCCATCCACTGGTGGACAGACTATCCAGAAACAGAAACACGTCAACAAAGGGGTTTAACATACTAAAAAGACAACATTTCAAGTTGGAGGGAAAGAAGTGGCATGGGGCCAGGGCGCCATCCACTTTCGAAATAAGTCAGCTCAGGTCCTTGCCTACAAACATACTCTCCGAGTCAGGACACTCTCTTGCAAACAAACATCATGAAGACATGACGCACCAAAAGGAAACCTCGCTGAACTCAAGAGATGTGAGAACGTCTGTTCACCTTAGCTGAATGAGACAGACGGGACTGCGTGAGAATTAGCGTGTGCAACAGACCATGTTCACAGTGAGAAAAGAGCTTCCAGGAATGAGGGAGGGGGCGAAGGTGCGCAGCTGGGCCTGGAGGAAGAACGGCCGGCCCACGCTGGCAGTGACCGTGGACCTCAGAGAGCAGCCCAGCAGGAAGACCAGCATGGGCCTCTCCTGTTCTGCCCGGGGTGGGGCTCCCAGGGAGCCACCGGGCAGGGTGTGGGGCTCCCTAGTGCACGGAGGCTGGTGAGCACGGGCTCCCGCACTATCCCCACTCCCCCCAGCGAGCATAAGGCCACACCCACCACGGCACGGTCCGGGGTGCCCAAGGAACAGCAGAGTCATGCTGGCCCCCCCAGCGAGCATAAGGCCACACCCACCACGGCACGGTCCGGGGTGCCCAAGGAACAGCAGAGTCATGCTGGCCCCGCAGGCCCCGATCCTGAACAGCCATCAGAGAACGGGGAGACAGGCCGGCGTGGAAGCCTCTCGCAGGCGCACCAGGCCACCTGCACACCTGACCGAACGCAGCTACCAGGAGTTACACAGGAGCGGCAGGAGGACACAGACGGAGTTACACAGGAGCGGGCAGGAGAACACAGACGGTCTAGAAAGGCGAAGCTGGCTGGGCTTTTCTCGGAAAGGCATTCATTTCTCAGTCATTCAGCAGGGAGCCCTTACTTGTCAGTGCCCAGGAGGCTTCTGTGGCCCTCCCAAGCCCCCAGTTGGGGCAGCCACCAGCACCTGGAGGGTCCAGGCCCTCGGGAGCAGAGCCCGGAAGGGGGCCTGGTTCCAGAGGCCTTGGTCTGATTGAGGAACATGCTGGTCAGGTCATTACCTGGGAACAGGATCCCAAATCCTTCTCCCACCAGGCTCACGGGCACAGAGCCTGTGCCGTCCCACCCTCCAGCGGCGCCGGGGAGTAACACTCAGGTCAGCCTGTCACTAGGCCGCTCTTCCTTCGGCGGTGACCAGGCTGCACCCCGGTTCCTTCTTTCCCGGGCCTGCTGGGCCCCACAAGGCTGGTCCAGGCGGGGTGAAGCTGCTGTCACCACTCGGATTCTCCCCCACGTGAGGAGCTGCACTCAGTGGCGCCCCCGGAACAAGGCAAGTCTTACCTCTTTGTCAAAGTCCTGGTCAGGATCGGACATACTCCTAAGAGGCACAGCCACTCCAGGCTCCAACCCCCCTGTGGAACAAGGACAGCTGCCATCTTAGGGAAAAGAGTCCAGAGCCCCGGCAGGCCAGGCCCCCACTCTCGGACACCCTGGTACCTGATGAGGGCCATGAGATGTAGGGCTTGTTCCTGGGTGGAGGCTGCCGAGACAGGTTGGGGGGAGCAGGGCCAGGCCTTTCCTCCTGGGAGGGGGGTACGGCGCTCTGGGTGGAGAGAAAGGTAGTGAGCAGGCTTGGGGCGCCCAGGCAGACAGCAGGGCAGAAGCACGTCTGGGCCCTGGCCCCACTGCAAGCCAGGCCCCACAGACCACAGCCGGGGGCCCGAGACCTCGCTCCATGGACAGAGGCACCAGACTAATTTTGAGCTAAGAATTGAGAAGAATGATTTTAGGCCAAGTCAAATCTTAGCTCATGTTTTTTTTTTTTTTTTAAATTAACATATAATGTATTATTTGCCCCAGGGGTACAGCTCTGTGAATCGTCAGGCTTACACAATTCACAGTGCTCACTATAGCACACACCCTCCCTAGTGTCCATTCTCCAGCCACCCCATACCTCCTACCCCTGCCCCTCCAGCAACCCTCAGTTTGTTTTCTGATATTAAGAGTCTCTTATGGTTTGCCTCCCTCTCTGGTCTCATCTGGTTTCATTTTTTCTCCTCCCTTCCCTTATGATCCTGTCTTTCTCAAATTCCTCGCATCAATGAAATCATATGGTAACTGTCTTTCTCTGACTTACTTCGCTCAGCCTAATACCCTCTGTTCCACCCATGTCATTGCAAATGGCAAGATTTTGCAGTTTTTTGATGGCTGCGTAGCAGTCCGTGGTTTGTGTGGGTGTGTGTGTGTCTGTGCGTGTCCCACAGCATCTTTATCCATTCATCTGCGGATGGACGTCTGGGCTCCTTCCACTGTTTGGCTGTTGTGGACGTTGCTGCTATGAACATGGGGGTGCACGTGCCCCTTTGGATCACTACATCTGTATCTCAGAGGTAAATATCCAGTAGTGCAACTGCTGGGTCACAGGGTCTAGCTCACGTTTTTAAGTGAAAAGCTCCACTACCTGCTTGTACGAAGATGTTCCCGAGAAGTCATTTTTGACAGCTAGTTTCCCCACAAAACACTAACAGCCCGAAATGGTGACTGACACCAGCCGAGTGTAAATGCCCGTTACAGACCCGCAGATGAACCACAGCCAGCTCCGCAGTGAGGCGCCGCGGGATTCTGTCCAAGAGGCGGTGGGGCAGGGGCTCCGACTGCTCTGCATGCGGGGCAGCCGGGTAGCCTAGGCTGGTGGACCCAAGGGCCTGCAGCCCCGCCCCGCCCCAGGCCCCACCCCCGCCCCCCGCCCAGGCCCCGCCCCACCCCGCCAACCCGGCTCACCAGAGGCAAGTCCATGAGCACCTGCATGCCGTCACCGGGGCCCATGTGGGCCACGTGGTTGAAGTTGGTGGGGTTGGATATCATTTTGGATCTCAACTCTGGGTCTCTAAGCATCTCTCTGAGGAAAAGTGGAGCGCGTTGCAGACTCCCGAAAACGCCGCGGGCCCCCCGCCCTGCCCCTCCCCGCCCGGGTGCTCACCGCCGCTGCTGCAGCCGCTCCTCCTCCGGCACCTTGAAGACGAAGCGCCTCTTGCTCCTGGTCCGGAGCATCTGCTTCTTGCTGTTATCAGACGTGTCGGGCACGTTGAGGGCCGTTCCTGCGGGAGGGGGACGAGCCCTGCGGTTCCGTGCGGGCCCCCGTGCGGGCGACCCGCGGGCCCCGCCGCCCCCGCCCCGCGCCCCCCAGCCCCGCGGGCAGAGCCTCACCCGCGAACTTGCTCTTGAAGTAGATCAGGCGGGGGGGCTCGCAGCTGAGGAGGTTGAGGGAGCCGTCGGAGCTCAGCGGCCGTATCTGCGGGCGAAGGCAGAGGGAGGGGAGCGGCGTGCAGGGCTGCGGCGCGCGGGAGGGGGCCGACCCGTGCCGCCCGGGGCCTTACCCTCCGCAGGCCGATGGTCTGGACCCACTCCATGGTGCGCACGTCGAACACGTCCACGCCGTACTCGCTGTACACCGTGACGTGAGAGGGGCTGCAACCTGGCGCGGAGGGGGCAGGCGGGTGAGCCAGCCGCGCCCCCGCGCCCCCAGCGCCCCCGTCCCTCGGGCCGCGCCGCCCTCAGCTCGGGGGGGCGCAACCCGCTCGAAGGTAGGAACTCGCATGCTCCCACCCTAGAAGGACCCTTCGCTCCCAAGGTCCCCAAACACAGGGCCCGCCTGTGCCCGCGCAGCGCCTTCCACACACGGTGCAGGTGGTGAGCAGCCGTGCGGGGAGCCGACTGCCCCTTCGCTTCCTCCCGCAACCACTGCGGAAACCAGCGCTTTAGGCTCAACATGCCTGGAACTGAGGTGGGGGCGAGCGCTCTGTTTGGAGGCAAATTCCTTTAAGAGATGCAGAAAGTCAGATTTCTCAGTGAACCCTTAAAATCTCCAAACAAAACTGCTGCTCAGCTCTGGGGCAACCACCCGCCTTGCCTCGGCCCAGCTAACCCACTGGCTCGCTCTCTCGGGGTCTGGTCCCTCCAGGTGTGTGCAGGCGGCCCTCCGGTGCTCTGGTCTCAACACACCCGGGACCAGTTTCCTGTGAGAAGCCCTGGGGGGTGGGATGGGGGAACGACATTCCCCCCTCGTCCGGAGTGACGGGACACTGCCGGGTGGGGACAGGAACACACCAGGGACCACGGGCCCATCTGGCATTTGAGGCTTGAGGGGACAGTCCCCACCTTCAGAACTGCAGTAAGACTGAACCTCAGGGGAAGGAGAGCAGGTCTCGGGAGAGGGCCGGCCCAGGAGGGCGAGGCAGGGGCGAGGCCAGCGGTGGGGTCCCCAGCGCCGCCCCGCAGCAGCACAGAGCCCCGCAGCTGGCAGAGATGGGCGTGTGCCCCGGCCCTTCTGCCTTCCAGGCTCCAGTTACTCTTTCGCGTCACGCGTCACTGACTGAAGATGAACCTTTGAAAGGCTTCTCCTGCTGTGCTGCTGTCACCGTCCCAGTGCACGGTCAGCCCCTCTCTTGAACACAAACGGGGAGATGAAGGAGCCTTTAGGAAGCAGCCGAGAGGCTGGAACTAGCCAACGCCCGTCACAGAGGGGACATGCAGCAAAACTCCCTGCGGGAGCTCTCAGAGAACCGTCCTCCACACGGAGGCCCCTGGCATGGGGGGGCTCCCTCTGCGAGGAACCGAGAGGCATGTGTGGCTTGCCGATAAACTGAGGCATCGTTGTCTAAAGAAAACTGTAAATGAAAACATCAACACCGGTGGCGAGAGGACGGGCTGGGGAGCCTGACAGATGTGCGTCCGAGCCCGGCTCCACCGTGTGGCCCATGTGGGACCGCCCGTGCCTCCCTATGTGACTGGGACGGGTGAGGACACATGCGAATGCGCAGCACGGGCGTGGAACAAGGAGGCAACAGTTTTCGTTCTCCAGCCTGAACTTAGCGAGTCGTTTCTCACCCACTCACAAACGGATGGGGGTGTGTGGTGTGCACACGGGGGGAGTGGGAACCAGGAGGGCCAACACAGGAGAGCATGAGGCGCGCGGGCCAGCCACACAGCCAGGATGCCGAAAACATCACACGCAGTGACCTTTCCACAATAAACTTCCCAAAACTTAGGGTTCAGGAGGAGAAGACCCTGACAGGCAGGGCTGCCGCACGGCTCTGAGGCTGCTCCTGTCCAGGCTGCCCATGAGGACAATGGGGTGCAGCAAGGAAGGGACCTGGCCAGCCATCACCTGCCTGCCTGTCTGTCGCCCTGGCTGGGGGCTGACTGAGTTGGGGACCATGCAGAGGCCCGGAGAGCCGAAGGCTGGCGGATTACCTCAACGGCCCGGTGTCCCACTTCCAACACCTCTAGGGACTCTGCCAGCTTGGCGAGGCCCGCCGTGAGGCACACAGAAGGTTATCCTTTTAGGTAATTGAGGAAAAATAGGACCCCCACCTCCCACCCTGTCCCCACCCGCTCAACATCAGCACGTGCCCTGTGACCCGTCTCCTCACTCCCTGCTCCTGCCCGACCTGCTGCTTCTCTGACTCGGGCTACACCGAGCAGGAGATCTGAGCCATAGAGTCTGCTGAGAGAGCCCAGACAGCAGGCTGCGTGGGACGTGTCCCCAAAGAGCCAACTCGTGGCCCTGACTCACTGGGCTCAGGCCTTAGAGACTCCTGTCCCAGGACCCCGTTCCGGAGGCCACTGAAAGTAGGCAAACAAGGGGCCACAGCTCCCAGCAGTTCCGCAGGCACCTCTGTCCCAGCAGGAGCTAACCTGCACACTGGTGCTGCGGTGTCTCCTGGTACCCAAACCCTCTAGCTTGAGTTTATAAATCCTGCCCATCCGCGTTCTTCAGTGGAGGGGCCCCTGCGGAAGAGACAGGCGCCGCCGGCAGGAGGCTGGCGCGGGAGGGACCCCCCCCCCCCCCGCTGGCCGGAGAGGTGCAGCCAGGAGCACGTCTTCTCCTGGAGAAACGCAGGCGCCTGCCACCCCCACCCGGGGCCCCTCTAACTGCTCAGCTGAGGGACTGAGACACAAACCAAAGCGAACTAGAACGCATGCTGACTGTCGAGGTGACGAGCGGCAACAGGGATATGGCAACAGAAAAACATATACATACTACAGGCAACAGGCGCCGCAGGCCACATGAGCTCCTGCATGCGTGACCTCCGACCTTGTGGGTCCACGTACAGTCCCATGTGGCTGAAGCAAAGCAGGTACTCCTCGCTTTTGAGCTCCACAGCACAAAGGGCATCAAAAGACTGCTGTGAGAGGAATGTAAGCGAGGGGTCATTGGGATTTACCAGGGTTAGAGCCTGCCCGTCCCCCTGGGGGCTCAGCAGAGAGAACCCAGACGGGTAGCCCACACACAGCTTGTCCTTGAGCGCGGCCATCCACTGCACAGTGCCGGGGGCCACGATTTCATTGACCTTCCTGTGGAAAGGCCTAGTTCTCTGGACCTCATAGCAAAGGACCAGGCGCTTCACAGCCGCAAACAGGCAGGTGGAGGAGCTCTTCCTCAGCGTCGCGGTTGCGATGAGCTGGCAGCCTTTTGTTTCTGGAAGCTTGACGTCGGCGCTGCTTTCTGCCCCATCGAAAGCAGACCACGGACAGAGATGGACGTGGTGGTTCCGGCCGCAGAGGAGGACGGCAACTTTCTCTTTGGGAGCAAGCTCGATCTGGTAGACTTTCTTGTAGTCAGCAACACGGACGATCACTGCGGGAATGGAACAGAGAAATCTCAGCGGCTCAGGAGCACCTGCGCGAGCGCGCCAGGAACCTCGCCGTCGGCTCCCTGCCCTGCCAACCAGCTCTAGAACACGCTCAAGAACGTGCCTCCAACCCTGCCAACCTCAGGGTCCTGCAGATGCCAGGGCAGCGCCCTCCTTCAGGAGCCCCCAGGGGCCACCCCAATCTCACACTCCTCTGCCTCCATGGTACCAGCACCCCAACCCCCCGCCGCCCAGGCTGGGAGATGCCAAGCACACCGTGGCCTCGGGGGGTGGATCAGGATCTCTTCCCCGTTCATCCCTGAAGATAAGAACCCTCCGGTTGCACATGGGGAGCAAAGGTCTGTCTCCAACCTCACTGGACCCTCAGATAAACTCTCTGAAAGCAGCCACCCCCAAATTAACCCACTATCCCCAATACCCTAACTGGTGTAGGACCTGCACTAAGAGCTCTCTGAGCAGAGCCTTTGGTCTGGAACCTGAGGGACCAACAGCCCTGGGCGCGGGCTGGCAGGAGCCACCGTTGGTGACACGTGTTCCCACCAGGCTCAGCAGGAAGGGAATGCTGGCCACCACGGAGCAGCTCCTCATTTCTGGGGGATGTGCCCGGAGCCCGGCCCAGGGGCCAGGCCAGTTCTAATCTGCCTGCGTTTCTCTCCAGAGACACAGGATGGTGAAGAGAGGAGACGGGGCTACTTTGCATTTTCTTGCCAGGAAGAAGGAAATACCCCACTTTGAAGCAGAGGAAAGCAAGCTTCAGGAAGGCATCGGCACATTGAGGAATTCAGTAAATCATCTTCCTTCTAGGAGGCTCTCCCTGTCCCCATCTCTCCCCTTAGTCCTGTCCTCCACGAGCTCAGTGGGTGCAGGAAGCCACTCGCCACCCCACCCGTGGTGCTGGTGGGTCTCTGTGCCCTGCTGAACCTGCGGGTAGAGCCTAGCCCTGACTCCGAGGCACCAGGGGACGCGCCACACACATCTGCTGAACATCTGTCTTATTTGCCGCAGGTGACGTTTCTCAGCTATTCGCCCTTCCCTTTGTTTATGGAATCCACACGTCACGAAGATATCTTCGCTCCCAGGGTTCCTGCTCCTCTTCCCACACCCGTGTGTGTGAACCAGGGAGGGCAGACAGCAGCTCCTGGGCACTCACCATCGCGGGTCACCTCTATGACGTACAGCCCTTCTTCTAGGCCGACCACGATCCTGTCCCCATCTGTCACGGTAGGAGGAGTAAGAACAACACACGGACATCAGTACTATTGACGCACACCATTCGCTTCTCAGAGCAGACACAGGCACTCCATTCCCGCAGACACCACACAGCAGGAGGGCAGATCGGGCCCCACAGGCCCCCGCGGACACACTCCGCCGTCCTCTGCATCACAAGCACGGCCTCGCGCGGCACCAGGCACGCACCAATGACGGCGGCGCTCAGGACAGCCTTGATGAGAGGCAGCGTGCTGTCGTAGGCCTCCTGCGGGACGTGCACGACCTGGTTCTTCAAGCGGTTCTTGTGGAGGATGGACTGCAGTCCTTCCAGAATCCCAACCCACTTCCTCTTCTCGTTCTCATTTTCTGTCAGAATGAGCAGTGAGCTGGTCTTAGAAGGTGTCCCTAAAAGAGAAGCTGTCACCTTCGTGACAAAAAAAAGAGCTGTAAGACAAACAAAGCACGGCACACAGATGCCCACAGCCTGGCCCTAATGCCCCGTGCTCGAGGCTGCGCTGCCCTGTACTGACTAAGGGTGATGGCGGAGTCCCGGTTCTGGGTGCCCACGGAGGTGGTGAGGGGCTCTGTTGCCATGAACAGGCGCCCCGCATCCCTTCCTTGTCAGACTGTGCTTTTGCCAACACTGATGGAGCGAGTCCACTTTAAAACGATTTCTTGAATGATCTTACTATACTTAACAAGACGGGAAAGACAGACTTGCCCACAAAAATGCTCTGCCCACACATGCTTAGCTGGGACTGTCCCCCGAGCACGTCCAGGAGCCTGGGCGTCACGGGCTGCTGCAGAAGGTCAGCTTTAAGCACATGAGGATGGCAATTCTCTGTACTGCACGTGTAGGGCAGTTTCTGGGCGGGTAGGTGAGTTAAGAGGACTCTTGGACTTCATTTTGCGGTCAGTGAAAATTCTCCTGTGTTTATAAAAAGTCCCAGTGGAGGGGTGGGGGTGACTCTTTCCTTAACCCACAATGGCTCAGAGGCTTCCTAATGCCACACCACCTAATAGGATCTCTGTGGGGGGCGGGGGGGGGACTCTCCACCTCGGCCAAGGAACATGCTGCCGGGACACATCTACTGATTCCTGCTGTTTGCTCCAGCTGAGGACCAGGAAGTCCCAGGGAGGGGAGCTGGGGGCACATTCCACTCATACAGGACCACGAGGTGGCTCCCAGCATCAGGCATGCTGTGACTGCACAGACAGACCAGGTGGGGTGCAGGCGGGAAGGCAGTGCGGGTGACATGGGGGAGACGGGGCCCTGGGCAGGAAGGACCCCCACAGAAGGGAAGGCATCTGCAGCGAGATATCTGCTGGGCTCTTGCTAAGGCATACTGAAATGCTCCGAAGAATGGTTCCATCTTAAGCACGGGATTCCTTTTTTAGGGTTAACGAGACTTCTCTAAGGAACGGAAAACATACCCTGAATATACACGGGATATCTCGGCGGGAAGCGTGTATGACGTCTGAGGCCAGGACCGAGCTCACCGAGAACTCCTCATCTCTGGTGAGAAACAGAACACTTGGAGCATCAGAAAGAAACACACAGCCAGGCCTGACCCCACCCCGCAGTGCTACAAATCTCCCAAGAGAGGATACTTCCATGGCTCTACTTTCTAGAATATACGGTCGGCCCCTCGCCTCCAGCGTGATGAGGAAGCACTTATGCTGACAAAGCCCGCAGACTCAAGAACCCCGCAGGTGTTCCGGTAACAAGGGACGTGTGAGAGTAAAAAGCCTTTCGTTCCCTGAGCCACATGGTTCTAGTCTGTGCCAGATGCTTCCAGGCACAAATGCATCACTGATTTAGCTCAGACCTGGCTCCAATCAAGTGGCCGCTTGGAGACGGCTTCTAAGGGAAGGGATGCAATCCGTGGAAACAGCCGTGCAAGCCCCATGTCGACCCTCTGAATCCTGGGCTCCACCTGACACCACATCCCGTGGCCGCCAGCCCGTGGGCTCTCGCCCACCAGGCCAGGGCCTACCTGTGCCCGGTGATGGACAAGCAGGATCGCCTGGGGATGTGGAAGTGACCCAGCCACATGGCTGTCCCTGGAGCCGTTGTCAGGGGCACCTGCCACAGCTGGGGCCACCCAAGCACCGGGGTGGAGACTGAGGTGCCGGGCTCTTGCCCAGGGCAGGTGCCGACAGGCAGACAAGAACCCTAACCCCGTGCTGAGCGTGTGCCTTCTAGAACTGCTCTGTCCTCACAACCTCTCTGACCTGATCACGCAGTCGTGCCCACTTTACAAGTGGGGAAACGCAGAGCTGGACGCTACCCCTAAGAGAAGCCAGGAGGGGGGGAGGGAGGGCGCTCTGCTGCCCCGTCTGCTGGACGCCAGAAGGCAGGTGGTGAGAGATGCCATGGCTGAGGGAGGGGGTCACGCGGCAGAGCCCTGGGCTCCAGATTTCTGTCACCGAGAGAACGTGCAGGTGCCGACGCCTTGGGCTGGGCAACGTGTTTCTGGGGAATCTCCTAGTTGTTCTCAGGGGCAGGTGGTCTTCTTACATTAAATACCTATGTGCCAAATTGTTGAGTGCAAAAATACCCACAGGGAAGCTTCTAGCATGCGAGTCTAACACCTGTTTACAGAAGTGCGTGATGACCAAGGCTGTGAAAGTGTTAAGTGAGGTCAGAGACTACCGGGCAACAAACGCCCATCCTGGGCAACACGGAAGTCAGCCGGAGCTCGCGGGACAGGACAGAACACACAGAACAGACCTGAGGTCCAGGACCTGGCTGGCGACAACGCCAGGCTGGGTGGACTTTCCCTCGGGCAGGTCGTAGAGAAAGAGCTTGCAGTCACAGACCACTGCGTAAGCCCGCTGCCATCCTTTCTTCACCCCAGTGGGCTTCGGGACCTACGGGCAACAGTGAGAACATTCCATCATGCCGGAAAGGCCAGGCCCTGGGCCCCAGGAGCCTCCTTGCCAAGGCCTCCTGTCCAGCTGCTGCATGGCTGGCCTGCTTCTCCAGGGACAGCTGCCCCCATGACTCAGGGCACGACTAGGGAGGGGTCCACGCAGGATAAAAGGTGACGAAGGGGACAAAGTGGGGAACTCGGCAAACAGGTGTGTCCACACCACACACAGCATCTTGGAATGCTGTAGCTCTGAGGCCGTCTGGACCCAGCACTCAGCTCTGGAACCCTGTCTTAAGTGGCTGAAAGATGGGGACAAGGGTCTCTCCCGACTGAGGATGTTCTGGGGTCCTCAGAACCCAGGCCTGAATGCCAGAGGGGAGGCCTCCCAGGACCAGCACAAAGACTTCACAAAGCAACAAAGGTCGTCTGGAGAGCGCTGCGGACACTGGTGGACAGTGGGCCATCACGCCCAAGACAGGGACAGCAGAACTGACGCACGCGCCCTCCCCACTTTCCCCATGTCCTACCTTAACATAGCCCTTGTAGGCTGTTCCTATGCCCCTCTGCACATCCACGCCCAGAGGCCGCTTGGACTGCTCAGGAGGGATGGGGCACACCTGGGGTGCGCTCTCTCTGCAGGATACGTGGCACGCGAACGAGCACACTGGGAAAATGAAGGCGCGCTGCTGTCAGAACCTGCTTCCTCCACAGCAGAAGCCACAGGAGGGTGTGGGCCGCACATGGGGCCATGCGGCAATCCCCACACGTCATGGGAACGGCCCGGATCCCCCAGCAGAGCAACCGGTTTCTGGAACAGAAGCCCTGGGACTCTGGCACCGAGTGGTCCCCACACATGCATGTGGGAGCCCTGACAGGGCGTGAGGGCCAGCGCGGACAGGTGGCCGCAGAGCTGTGCGTGCTGTTCCCCCAGGTAGCTGGGCCTCAGTCCCCACAGCTCCGTCCCCAGATCACCCGCAGAGGAAGCCACCTGCGGGTGTGTGACAGAACAGTGGCTCCGAGGATAGACAGGGGTCCTGGCAGCCGATCTGAAGTCCTGCCATGAACAAAGGAGGTGGCTTCTGCGGCCAGGTAGAAGCACAGAAAGCTGCTTTTGCAGAGCACCCCCCCCTCCGAGCAGCGGCTAGGACTTCAGGGGGCTGCTTATCGGTGACCAGGGCCGTCACATTGCCCCGCGGTGGCCACGCTGACAGACTGAGTGAGGTACGGGGCACCCAGAGGTTCCAAGGCCAACCATGATGCCAGGAGAGACAGAACACCTCCGCCTACCCTCAATGACAGGACGGGAGGAGAGTGAAGTTGTTTAGTCTCTGCTCTTCCTGATTTTCCGGAAGGACCGCAGACATTTCATTTCACAGTAACCAAGAGCCCACAGATAACCTGGGTCCCTGTGGCCCTGTGGTCTCCCAAACTTCAAATAAGCATTTATACAACTAAAGAGAGCATCTGCCCTCGCCAGCTCACCACTGGCTCGTGTCCACTGCTCCCCAACCCACAGTGCGCCCAGGCCCGTGCAGGCACCCTGCGGCCTCCACTCACCCTCGCAGGCGTAGCCCTGCCGGATCAGGCCCACCATCAGGGACGTGCAGTGGCTGCACTGTGTGGGGCTGGAGAAGGACTTGATGCTGAACTGGTGAGCTTTTGGCTGGAGGAAGAACATCAAGAAGGTGAGACCCAGGCTCTGAGCAGAGACCACCAGTCTGCTGCAATCACACTGATAGTCTTGGGCATGACCTTGAGAAGCTGAGAATGTGCAGTTCCACTCCGACGTGTACATGTGCCCTCCTGGTGATAACGAAGAGCAGAGCCGACCACCTGCCTCCCAAGCTCAAGCCAGAAGAGAAGTCAGCACACGCCTCCCCTGGGGCGCGGCCCTGCTCCCAGAAACAGCAAGGGGCTCGGCAGGGGTGCGCTGGCACCAGCGCCTGGCCTCCTGGGGGCGCCACCCAGGGCTGCACACGCATGCGAGACCCACAGTCGCGCAAGAAACCCACGGCAGCCCTGCTCCCGAGAGCAAGGGCATGGACAGACTGCCGTCCCTTGTCGGGAGGGCAGGCGCACCACATGATCCACCACGGGGGACGGAGCGTGAGGCCGAACAGAGGAGCAAGCTGGAAGCCCGCAGAACTGAGAGTGTGTAAAGCTCCAAAAGAAAGGATAATTACTCGGGGACACAAATGCCACAGGACCACGGGTAAGAAGCAAGGGAGTGGGCAACACCAAATCCAGAGGCCAGTGCCCCCAACTCTACAGGCATCTAAACCCAAAGCCTAACAAAATCAAGTGTCTAGCTGGCCCACTGTCTCCGGCTGAGGCCGTGCCTTGTTCGCGGAGAATGAAGCGTCTGAGGGCATCAGGCCATGCGCTTGCTAAGCCGGACACTTCGGGCCTCCTCACGAGAGCCCAGAGCCGGCGCGCGGCCCTCCACACACACTCCTGGGAAGAATAAGGTACCGAACTGAGCGCTGGGCGCCGTTCTGCTTACTCTGGGGAAAACACCCTTCCAAGAACCACATGGTTCTCTCCCATTCCAAGTGCAGACAGACAGATGGATGTCAGCTGGAAGGAGCATGGCGGACACGTGACCGGAGTGGTCACTGCTGGAGAAGGAAGTGTGGTCTGGGAGATGAAGAAGAGGAGACTGATTCTGAAATTTCCCAGTTAACACGCAACCCTGTGTCATTCACTGGTTGAATTAAGGAGACACAGGGTCGGGCGCCTGAGTGGCTCAGTTAGTTAAGTGTCTGCCTTTGCCTCAGGTCATGATCTCAGGTCCTGGGATTGAGTCCTGCTTCAGGCTCCCTGCTCGGCGGGGAGCCTGCTTCCCCCTCTACCCCTCCATTGCTTGTGCTCTCTCATATACTCTCTCAAGAAAATAAATTCTTAAAAAATGAGAGGTAAGGTCCTGACACTTCGTGGACCACACACTGTCACAGCAAGCCATTACTAGACACCAGGGTCTCACTGTGCACACAGAAACAGTCTTATTTATACGAAGTTATCTCCTAAAACTGAGAAGGAGGCACGGGTGCAAAGCCAGGCCCCTACCTTTGGTCCGGCCAGCGCGAGGGGCTGCGTGGTGGGCAGCGGCACAGCGGGTGGCCTCTGTGTGGCCCGAGCCATGTCCTGGGGACAAGCAGGGACAGGTGAGCATCCTCTGAGCTCGCTACTGCTCTTACATGTCACACCCTGCTTGGGATTCGTTTCTCTCTCGAACCGATTAATAATGAATGGCATTTTTAATCTCCTACATTGTTGAGACATCTGTCAGAGCAGGCCTCATCCAGCGGGTAACCTGACGATAACTGAGACAAGTTGGGCTCGACAGCTGGCAGAGGGTCCTGCTACAGGCCGAGTGGCAGGCCTGGGGCCACCCTGGCGTGAGCACGGCCCTGCCTATCAAGGACATAGGCGAGGAGGGACCCCAGGGCTCGCAGGGGGTAACAGGGTTAACACTGCTTACTTCCTGCTGTTCTGTGCTTGCGGCCGCGGAAACCGATGGGGACACCTCTGCCTTTGGAGCCTGTGTCTCTTGCTCCCCAGCTGAGCCGCTCTGTGAAGACAAAGGCAGAGACACACAATGGGAAAGAGAGAACTTCACAGAAGTCAGACTCTGACTGCTGGGTCTGTCCCCCTGGAGACCTGAAGTCCCACCTAGGCCCAGACACTGGTCATGTCCCATCAGAGCCCACTTTACTCACAGCTGTGCTGCCTTCCCTGAGGACCACTGCCCTTGGCATTCTAAGACCAGAGTGCTGACAGGAGGACTGCGCGGTCTGACAAGTCAAGGTTATCACCAAAGGCCAGAGGCCACCTTCCTCACCCTCCACCTGCAGCCCTGACCAGCTGTTCTCCCTTCCACCCTCTATTGAAGGGGCAGGAACTAGAAACCGCCGACCCACTCTTCTCATTCAGAAGTGACTTTATCTATAACTGGTATCGTTAAGCTAAAGGAGTCCAGTACTTTTTAACCTCATTTCGGGGGCCAAGAAGAAATTACGATGTCAATAAGGGTCTGGGGCCTATGACCCAGAAGTAAGAATTTCCTTGAAAGTTTTATAACACGGGAAGGCAATGTTTTGTTCTAAGAACTCAAGATTCCCAAGTTAATTTCACAATTGAAACGGAAGCTAAAGCTTTGAATCTAATTTGAAGTTGTTTTTATAACCACTTAAAAAGGACCTCATTTCCAGTGTTCCTTAAATTGTTTCCTCACAAACGACTGTGACTATTTGCATAGACATGCGTAAAGCACGTACATGTGCTCCATAAGCGTGAGCACTGTGACATGGAGGTGGCTGGTGGGTTCTTATGGGAACAGTTTATAGCTTTATCTAGTGTTCCACACTGAAATCCCAGTGACGCAAACCAGGAAACACTTCCTAGAAGTTGGAATGAGCGAGGTTCCTGTATAAGGAGCTGAATTCAGACAGGAAGGTATGTCTGCTCATGAACACACACGACCACGCACCGCACTATTTAAATCTGTTAGCAAACTCATGAGAGAAATGCTCTGTGAATTAGCTAATCATCAAAGTACAAACTAAGTGGGGCGTCTGGGTGGCTCAGTGGGTTAAGCCTCTGCCTTCAGCTCAGGTCATGATCCTAGGGTCCTGGGATCGAGCCCCGCATCGGGCTCTGCTCAGCGGGGAGCCTGCTTCCCTCTCTCTCTGCCTGCCTCTCTGCCTACTTGTGATCTCTCTCTGTCAAATAAATAAATAAAATCTTTAAAAAAAAAAATACAAACTAAGCAAGTTTCTCCCATGAGGTACGGTACACGCATTAGAGTTCCATCTCTAGACAAACGAAGTAAAAGGATGCGAGGTAACTGAATTTCAGCCACGTGATGGCCTGGCTAGTCTCCCTTGGTTGGGGAGTCCAAGCATGGGAATGAGGGATGAGGAGCCATCCACATCTGAGGGCAGCTGGGGACACAGGGAGGGGGGGGGGCCAGCACGGGCCGTGGCTTACTTCTTCCCAAGAGGCTGGCAGAAGATGTGGGGAGGAGGCAGAGTCCTTGGTTGTGACAGACGGTGGGGTGGAGGGGAACGAGAACCATCAAAATACACTGACCCCGTCACTGTAACCAACACTATAGTATTTAACGATGTGTTTGTACAGAGAAAGCAAGGTAGAAACTTTTAGAAGATGGTTCTCAGGTCTGGAAACACCTGACAAACCCAGACTCTGACCAAGGATTTTTTCTTTCCATCAATGAGTGTCCTTCGTCCTTAAACCACAGAGGGAAGGAGGGGCGGAGGCCAAACATGGAGATGGCAGGAGTGCCGGCTGCTGGATACAGAGCCTCCGTCCAGGTCCACGATGGGACCACCTCCCCAAGGACCACTCCTCTTGCCCCAAACCTGCAGAAAAGCCTCGGTTCTCCAGGCCACCTCCACCCGGTGAGGACGGCAGGCCTCGGTCTGTGGGGACGTGCCTGGCGTTCCCGTGATGGGAGACACACGGGCCCCACGAGGCGGCATGTCTCTGAAGGAAGCAGGTAAAACCATCTGCTTCTTAAAACTGAGGACTTCAGGGCGCCTGGTGGCTCAGTGGGTTAGGCCGCTGCCTTCGGCTCAGGTCATGATCTCGGGGTCCTGGGATCGAGTCCCGCATCGGGCTCTTTGCTCGGCGGGGAGCCTGCTTCCCTCTCTCCCTCTCCGCCTGCCTCTTTGTCTACTTGTGATCTCTCTCTGTCAAATAAATAAATAAAATCTTTAAAAAAAAATAAGAACTCTTATAAAAAAAAAAAAAACGACTTCAGGGAAAAGAAAAACATCACCAGTTTGGTAAGAAACCATTCTTTTTTTTTTTTTTTTTTTTTTTTTAAGATTTATTTATTTGACAGTGATCACAAGTAGGCAGAGAGAGAGGGGGAAGCAGTCTCCCTGAGCAGAGACCCTGATGCGGGACTCAATCCCAGGACCCTGGGATCATGACCTGAGCCGAAGGCAGAGGTTTAACCCACTGAGCCACCCAGGCGCCCCTCTAAGAAACCATTCTGACAGATGAACAGAAGCAGGTACGAGCCAGGGTGGCAGGAGTAATACAAACCTGCTTGATTTGGTCATAACCGACACCAGGCAAGGACCGCCGACAGACACCAGCCCGCAGGCACACAGCCAGCCAGCAGCCATCCCAAAGGCCCAGTGCTGACGAAGGTGGGGTGGGCTCTCGCAGACACCACCTCACCCTAATGACGAGGCCCGGCATCACCAACCCTACACGGGAAGTACCCCAGCATCACCAATACACACAGGGGAAGTACCCAACATCTCCTGGGCAGAATCTGTGTCCAAAAGTGCAACCCACTTCCAATCGTGAGGACTATCAGACAAATCAGAACATAGGACATTCTGCAGGGCAGCTGGGACGGCCACTACAGAAATGCCAATGTTATAACGACGGAGGTGGGGGAGCAGTGGGGGCTGCTGTTCCAGACCCAAGACCCATGTGTCCTATGGGCTTTGGCTGGATCCTGACAAGGGAAGGCCAGGCAGCGGTAAAGGACTTTGCTGGGGCAACAGGGGAAATGTACGTGCGTGCTCTGCTATGGCATCAGCGCAAAACGTCCTCTGCCTGCTAGCAATGGCGTGCTTATGTGCCAACACCCTGATCTTGAAACCCCGCCGTGTCCGGGGACGTGTCTGTACACACAGATGGGGTCATACAGCTGAGAGAGGCCCGTATGCTTACTGTACTACTCTTTCAAATTTCCTGAAGGCTTATAATTTTCTAAATAAAAAGCTGGAAATCAGTAAATACAATGACACTTTGTCAGAAGTCCCATTAATGTGATCGGCTTTCATTATCTTAATTTCTGGCTTGTTTTAAGGGTTGCTTGACCCTAGTAAGGGTCCACCTCTAGCATTTTGGAAAAATGAGGGAAAGGCTGTGCTGGGTCCACTAACAGCGCACACAGGGACGAAGTCAGGCTCACACACACCGACAGCTGCTTCCTTGGGCAGCCCCGACCTGCTCCCGCGGGGGTCACTCCCAGAGCAGAGGCAGCAGGTCGGTGACAGGGCACCTGGGGCTTGACTCCTCTCATAAACCACCTTTCCTCTACCTGCCCCTAGCCAGTACAGGAGCCACTGAAAGGGTAATGACACTGGCTTATTCTTCATCAGCTGCAGTATGAGAATCTGTATTTTCAAAACTGCCCTGGGCGCCTGGGTGGCTCAGTGGGTTAAGCGTGTGCCTTCAGCTCAGGTCATGATCCCAGTGTCCGGGGATGGAGCCCCACGTCAGGCTCCCTGCTCAGCGGGGAGCCTGCTTCTCCCTCTGTCTGCCGCTCCCCCTGCTTGTGTGCTCTCTGACAAATAAAAAACAAAACACAAAACTGCCTGAAATACTCAGCACACAGCCAGAGGCCAGTGTAGATTTTCTTCCCCGAAGACGTGAAGCACTTTCTTAATCAACTTCCTTTTAGCCTGAGGACGCTTCTCTGGGAACCCTGTGAATACCTCAGATGCGTCTAACCGCACACACTGAACACCTGCGTCAGTGACGGGTCCGTGCGAGGCAGAAAGCTGTGGGTGGCCCTGGGCGGGGTCACAGCATGTCATACTAGTTCCAACGTAACATCAATTCATTGATCACTTTGAAAAATAACCACTTACTCTAAATGTCAGATCGTGTGCAAGAGGCGCAGTGTTGAAATACTCAAAAATGGAATCCTGAAAATCTGGAAGTTTGAGTCCTGTAAAAAAGAAACAAAGACCAGTCAAAGCAGGTTTAAAAGACAGTCTGTTGTGTTTACATGGGAAGATGTGACAGCATCAAGACATCAATCCCCCATACGCCAATTGGTAAATCTGATGCAATTCTAGTCATGTTCTAGTCATGGTCCGGAGACTCACCAAGGAAGACAGTCTCAGGAATCCTTACAAAAGGGGGTTGGAAAAGAAGAACTACCAGATATTAAAACAGGTCCCCCAAAGCCTCTTTAATCACGATCAAGTCAACAATGAACAAGGAGGAAAATCCAGAGATAGACTCTGGTGCTCCGGGGACTCATGTGGGAAGAGTCACATATGAAACCAGTACAGAGAGGAACTTTCTAGTAACTGCTTTGAGACAACCGACTAGCCACAGGAAAAAAACAAAACTAGATCCATTCCTCAAACTGTACATCAGAATCCATCCAACTGAATGAGTACTCCCGACGTAACCGATGAAACCGTACCAGCACGGACAGCACGAGCAACTCACTTGGAACACCTGGGGATTTGGGAGTATTTCCCTATGACTTGAGGAAAGGGAGAAGACTGATGAATTTACTGCACAAAAACTAAAAACAAAACGCACTGAAAAACATTATGCTTGGTAAAAAACAAAACAAAACAGACTCCCCAAAACCCAAAAAACCAAACATAAACAAAGTAAAAAAGACAAAACAGAAATGAGGAAAAATATCTGCAACTTCCATCACAAACAGAAGGCTCTAATCAATATACGAACCGCTTCTAGAAGAAAACCTGAAGTTTTAAAAATGGGCAAAAGATACAAACACATAAAAATTACAGAGTAAGAAATACGAGTAACACTTAAACATACAAAAGGTGCTCGGTTGTGCTCGTGACAGAGGACGTGCACGTGACCATGCTGAGGCTCCTCTGGCCTCCTGAGCACGCAGAGCCACTCTGCGGCCACGGCGTAGGCAGGGACGCACGCGCGCGAGCCCCTGGGGCAGCAGAGTGGATCCAGCAGGAGTGGAGGGAAGCTCACTCTCTAACCAGCAACCCCAAAGAAACGGAAAGTGTCATACACATATGGCTGTCCTGTGACAGCAAGAGCAGAGCCCAGCACCGTCCGCAGCCCCCAGCAGAGCGTGGTGCGGTGTGGCCGTGAGCTGGGACCACCTCGCATGCCGTGGCCCTATCCACGCACAGAATGGAGCCCCGAGCAGGCTGCCTTGTGTCACCAGGGGGATACGGATGCACGCCTTTACACACACACGTATTTGCTGTGTATTCCAAGGTCCAACGGCAAGGCTAAACCAAAGCCCATGCTTACCTAAGGGAAAGGCATCTTTGATCATACCCTATTTCGGCTTTGAAATAAGTGGTCTGAACATACCCTATTTTGGCTTTGAAGTAAGTGGTTTCTTTACGTAACCAAAAAAAAAAAAAAAAAATTAAATCTACAACAAAACCACATTCTTTAAAAAAAGCCTGTAAGTAATTCAGAAGCTTATAATTTTAATTTACCAGTATCTGCTCTAAATTTTTCTTCCATCTTTTTCTTCAGAATTTCCATTTCTTCTAATAATTCTCTATTTTTGGCTTCGGAATCCTTTAGTTTACTAAAACAAAAAATAAAAAATAAACGGCTTTAAGCACACTGAGAACAGGTCATCCACACGCTGACTCAGCTAGTGTCAGGATGTGAGGGCAGGGGCTCATCTCCAGTGGCTAGGAAAGTGCCAGAACACCGCAGGCTCCCCACTGAATGGACGTGCAGACCCGCTCTTGGCCTGGGCGAGCCTACTGGGCATGTTATGGAGAGTACGACACTTCTGAATCATAAACAGACATGGATTTTAAAAATCATGGTTAATGCAGGTATATCTCAAGGCTGCCATGCAGTTTCTGACACTCCTACTCTCTTTCTGGAGGAGTCCTTTGCCCTCTGAGGACATACAACCTCTGAATGTCTTTCCCATAGCTGGCAAGATGGTGGGCTGCCCCTGAGACCATGACCACTGCCCGAGCACCAGGGCTCTTGGGGCTCCCACGCGGTCATCCAGCCATAGTCAGGCCGCGGCAGTTCACATCTGGCCCGCAGCCGAGCAGGGGCTTCTGTGCTGAACTAGCCGGGGCGCTGGCTGGCCCACCGCGCCTCTGCCTGTCTCACCATCTGTGAAATGTGGCTGCAGGACGGCCAGGAGGGTCACATCATTAACAGAATAAAACTCTTACGGGAGCATATTCAAATGGCAGCCATTATTACTCTTTTAGCCCAAACCAAGGAAATGTGTGACTCTGTAATCCTGTCAGTGATGCCCTTGCTGACACCCAGGTCCCCGGCCCTCAGGAGGGGCTTGTGCCACTCCGAGCAGGGAGGCCCGGTTTCTACGAAGCAGCGCGCTAGTGGTTACTGCGTCCTGAGCGTGCCAGGCCGTATCTGCAGACGGCGGCCTCTCGTCCCGTCCCGGCTGGATTTACTGTTGTGTATGAAGGCTGTTCCTAAGACTGCATGAAGTCGGAAAAGTGTTTTCAAATGGGGACACCATCTCCAACCTGTATTTTAAAGTTTTAGGTTAAAAGGAAAAACTTGAAGCTGATGAACGGAACGGCACTGCGGGGCACAAGAAGCCCAGAGCGGCCGCGTCCTGTCGCCCGGCACGGGGAAGACAAGCCCAGCCCTCGACACGCACAGACACACAGAACTATGGACTCACCACTCGCACTGCTCCCCGGAAACCCGAGCGGAACCCTCCAGCAGGAGGTGAAGGGCATTGGCACCGTCGCCCAGCCCGTTCTTCCTGAGCACCTACCAGGTGCCCGAGACGACCCCCTGCTCAGAGCTCCTCCCGTCGGCTGCTGCCCAAGGTCACACGGCCCCCTGCATGGTCGGACCACAGGACCAGGTACCTTTCAAAGGACAGATTCGTGTCTTTGACTTTCCTCAACTCCTCCTGAACCAGCTGCTTGGCCCGGATCTCTGCCTCGAGGGCGGACTGCAGCTCCAGCCGCGCCGACATGTCCAGCTTCTGACTCCGGCGGACTTTCCAAAGGGGATCCTGCAGATGCAACGGCGCAGGCGCGTCGTTAAGCTATTTATCTGTTGAACAAAATGCTGGCAAACACGTTCTTTTCTCTAAAACTTGTATTATCACATTTAATAATGAGTTAATTTAAACATTAACTTGATACTACCAGATATTATCAAAGTCCATACGACCCGATTTCAGTTCGGGCATTTTGTGACGTTTATTCTCACTTAGAGATCTTCTAAAGAACGAGCTGTACCTTTTCTTATTTTTTAAAAGAATAAAACTGAAACCCTAGTGCAACTTCTACTTAAGCTCACCAGACTCTCTCATGCGCCAAGATCTATCGTGAGATCTCAGCGGCCTTACTGTTCCTTCATCCTGAGATATTCTGCTGTTTCGCTCAGAGACTGTCCGTACGCATCTGTTAGTCCTGCCCAGGATGAAGGACCACAGTAATAGGGAAGGAGGAAGGACGGAGTAACTGTGAACAGAACCAGCCTGATGCCAGGGTCCTGTTCCTGCCGAGCCCGGTGTGGTCCGACCACTTTCAAGAGGGCTCGAAGTCTGGGGATGCCACTTTCATAGACCTTTTTAAAGTATTCCCTAAACACCGGGTTTTTCGTTTTCTACGCACAGAGTAAGGAGAAGATAACCCGGTGTGGGGGCGCAGCGATGGGGACAGGTGCTTCAGCTGGATGCTAACACTAACGACTGCGCTGAAATCTGGCAAAGGAGAGAAAACTCAGCGAGTCTTCCGATGCCTGAGTCCCACACGGATTTCCTCAATCAATAGGTGAAAACACACTTCTCGGGACAGAAAGGAAAGACACTTTCATCCAGCGAGCCTCCGATTCTAGTCTTCTGCAACAAGAATCTCATCAGCCACTTTTGCTAAATGCACCTACGACCGCCTTCTCTCATCTTCTAGACGGTTTGTGCACTCGGTATATCTCCGCGAGGGCAGCGGCCTGTCCTGCTGAGGCTCCCCCCACCCCAGAGCCTGGAGCTGGGTGATTACTTGCTGCGAGAGTGCGCTCTCGGGAGAGCCTGTGATCTCCAGGTAACTCACAGACCCTGAGCTCCTCATGCCAGGGCTTTCACTGGCCACATGAAGTCCCATGTGCCTGGTGTGACCCGCCTGGCACAAGATGCACTCACGCTTGGCAGAAAGCCATTAGTGAAGTCCGTTGCCATAGAAATGCAGAGTTCAGAAGGAGGCCTACCAGTGCTCTGGACCCCAGACTGGAGCTCCTCAGGGCCTCGAGCTCTTCGGTCATCTTGGAGGCAAGAGCCTGAAGATAACCTCGGGCATCTTTCTCATCGCTGACCCTAGAGGAGGATCACACCCTGTGAGCAAGAGGAGCCAAAAACGAGACCAGGCTCCTGCCTCCCACAGGAGAGAGTGACACTGTGTCCTATCAGGCGGAACAGGCGCCCACGACGGACGAATGCCTCTGCCGGCAAGGGCTGGCCCAGGCTCTTTCTGCTGTGCTGGGCGGAGGCCCGGCCTCCCGCTCCCCAAACCCGGGGGGCGTGCAAAGCCTGACCCGCACCGTCAGTCACTTGGGGCGGTTTCTCCACTTTTGGTCCAATTGCCTATCGCCACACAGAACTGTGGCCCCCAGACGTTAGCGATTTAAGGAAGAGCAGCAAGGTCTGTGCTGAGAAAGCGCATCGGCCAGGAGAGCCCGACGGGCACAGGCACGTACCACTGTATGATCTCTGCAATCTGGGCTTCCCAGTGGGCCACCGACTCCTTCTTGGCCGCCAGATCCCGCAGCTCGTCCTCTAGCTGTCTATTTTGCGCTGTGAGTTTATCCACAAAGGAACAAAGCTGAAATTAAACAATCATACCGCACAACTTACTATTGGTGCCTTTTAACTTTTAAACTTTTTTTTTTTTTTTAATTTTAAACTTTTGTATGCTCTGGGAATCTCTGTGGGAAGCTAGAAGCTAACCCGGCACCCTTCAAAGATGACGCTGGTGTTATTATAGCCCAAGTTCTCCTGAAGAGCCTGAAAGCGTTCCTCGTTACAAAATACTGTCCCGACTTGGTTTTCAATGTAGGCTTTTTGAGGGCATCTAACTTTGTACATCTCAATGCAGATCTCAGCACACGAAGGGTAAGAGCTGGTGGTCTGGGGTAATCAGCAGCTGTTAACCCAGTGAAACACCCAGTTCAGAAGACCGAGCCCATGATGCCCATAAGCACTAGGCTCCGGGACCCAAAACCGAGGACATGGCAGCCATGCGCAGGGAGGCAGATTACCCTCTCGTTCTCAGCCGTGAGCTTCTTGTTCTCCTCCAGCAGCAAGGCTCTCTCGCGCTCGTACTTATCTCTTACTGTGCCTACCGCCTCCTCCATTTCTGTGTGCCTGGGAAGGTACGAGAGAGAGAGAGGGAGAGAGAGAGAGAGAGAGGAGTTAAGATGCCCGTGAGGCAGCCCCCCCCGGGGGGCAGGCACACCAGCCTGCACCCACGATACTGCAGAGTGCATGGACACGTACCGCTCTCGCTTGGACTTCTCCAATTTGTCTTTTAACACGAGAACTTCCTTCTGCAGGGCCAGCTGGTGGCTCTCCGAATCGTGCACCTCCTTCTTCACGTTTTTGACCTCCAGCACATGGGAGGCCTCACGCCTGACCAACTCCTCTTCATAAAACAGGACTTTCTTCTCGAGCTCAGATTTGATTTTGGAAATCTCCTGCTGGTGTTCTAAGGTGGCACCTGGTCCCCGGCCTCCTTGCTTCATCTGAAGATAAAGGTGAAATAAAGTAAATTACAGAGCTCTGTGTCCTCCTGAGGGCCACATGGCCCATCACCCGCCCACCCAGTGACAGGCACTGCACCTGATGCATCTGGCCCCAGGGGCTGACAGGACCTGCCCTGCTGAAGGGACGTGCTCAGATCTGCCCAGGACCCCAGAAGCTCTGTCTCTACACCCTGACACGAATGGTCTTCAAAGCTTCCTCCCACTGCTTGTTCATCATGCAACACTATTCCTTTGAGGGCCGACTACGTGTCAGACGCCTCCATGGTAACCGGGTTGCACCGAGCTCTCTGCTCTTGCGGGGCAGAGGGGAGAGCCCAACAACAAACCAGTAACTAAGCAACGAGATGCTAACATCAGGCAGCTAACACGAGGCAGTGGGATGAAGAATGGGGGTGGCACAAAGCAGACAACCAGGGAAGACGGCACGGACACAAGAAGCCCCGTGTCAGATGACGGGCAGCGAGTCAGGCGCTGAGCTGGGAGTGAGCCATATGCACAACAGGAGGGCGTCAGGGGGGCTGCGGTCAGCAGGAAGGGAAGTGCCAGGAGGGGCGCCCTCAGGGTAGAGTCACTCTGAAAGTGACTGCTGGGCACTGAAGACAGGGTGCGCTCTGGCTGCCACGTGGAGCACAGATTGTCACTCTGGATAGCAACAAGCACTCGGGCACAAGGGAGCAGAAGTCGAGGCCCACAGGGCAGCAAGGACGATGGAGAAAAACAGGCACCTCTGAGATGTGTACCGGGGGAGAGGGGAGCCCACCGTCTCTACTTCACAGACAAGGAAACCAAGGCTCAGAATGGGGACTTGCACACTCGAGAGCACACTAGGCTAACAGTGAAAACTGCCAGGTCCTCACCCGTTCCCTCTGCTAGTGCCTTTCTTTTTTTCTTTAATATTTTATTTATTTATTTAACAGAGATTACAAGCAGGCAGAGAGAGAGGGGGAAGCAGGCTCCCTGCTGAGCAGAGAACCCGATGTGAGGCTTGATCCCAGGACCCTGAGATCATGAGCCGAAGGCAGCGGCTTAATCCACTGAGCCACCCAGGCGCCCCACAAGTGCTTTTCTACTCGCTCCCTCCTTCCCTCCCTCCCGAGGTGCCACCAGCCTGCCTCTTCAACTTCAGCAGCAGGATGTGGGCTTTTCCAGAAAAGGACTCCACTAAATTTAAAAGCACGAGATAAGGAAGCCTGGTTAAGCGTCTGCCTTGGGCTCAGGTCATGATCCCAGGGTCCTGGGACTGAGCCCCGTGTGGGGCTCAGTGCCCAGTGGGGAGCCTGCTTCTCCCTCCTCCTCTGTCCCACCCCCTCCCCCTCCTTGTGCCCAAGCCTCAGCACGTTCTCTCTCTCTCTCAAATACATAAAATCTTAATTAAAAAAATTTTCAAGACAAATGGCAGGTATCAGGTGTTAGTTTATCAGGGCTTCCTATAAATCGCTTGAGACTTTTTATAGAAAGAAAAGAAATGGAGGAACTTGGGTTTTAAAAGTGAAAAGCTGCCATAATGGCATGTTCTCCATGACCCGTGTTGTGTCCGCGACCGCCCCCCACCCGCCGCAAGTCCGCCACGACCGTTGGTGAGGGGCACAGTCTGGCCCCCGGCAGGCACTACCTTGAGGGCCTCGAGCTCACTCTCCACTTGCTTGGAGAAGTTCTCGCTGTGCTCACGGAGCTTGCGCTCCCTGGAGGCCTCGGCAACCGCGTCCTCCAGCCGCGCTTCCAGCTGCAAGAGGAACGCCCGCGGCTTACTGGCATATAGTCGGTCCCCCGACAGGGGCCCTCAGCCAGCGCAGTCCCTAGGGCCTCAGGATCCTCCCCTCCTCGTCAGACTTCATCCCCAGACGAGGGCTGAGAAACACATTCGAGACTTAACTGGAGCGGCTGGTCAGTAATAAACAAGCTTAAATTCTAATGTAAATCAGAAACTTGGCATTCGATTTCAAGAAAGGATGCTGAGTGGTGACACAAGTACTTGGATGTCTGGAGAACAGGAAGGCATCTACCCAGCGACAGACGTCACGCACGCGTGGGGTGGGGGGCGCAGTGGAAGGACTGGGCCTTGGAGTCGCCCCATCACCACCCGCAGCACCTCCTGCGGGGCGGGGCCGGTAGCGCTCAGCTGGGGGGAACCTGCCCATCTGCAGCTCCCGCTGCAACTACGAACTTATCTGGGTTGTGAACTAACCCGAGAAGAAAACAAAGATGCTCTCTGAGACCCAGCGACTAAGCGCAAAAAGGCCCTTCTTTTCCTAATTACCTGGGTTTTCTTCAAGTACTTTATCCAAAACAGTGTAACACGGTGGACCCAATGCAGAAACAGGTATGACGCCCTACGTGTTTACTAAGGCAGTTATCAAAGAAAAGCAAGAAAACGTAAGATTGCCCCTCCTCTCGCCACACGGGGGAGGCAGTTAGTTTTCATAAAAGATGTTACCGATGTTAACACGCAATGGGTTTAGTGTTAAATTGAAGACAGTGTCTTAATCTCTAACACGTAGACACGAAGGGCTGTAACCGACACAAACAAAAGCTTTCTGGGGGTCTCGACAATGTCGAAGAGCAAACAGCCATCCGGAAAGCAGTTTCCGAGCCGCTGGGCTGACGTGCGCTGCGCCCGGTGGCGCCCGGTCCTCCTGCGCCTCCCCACCCCCCACGGACGTGTGGCTCACGCACACGTACGTACACTGTGCTGTACTGATCGCTCACGCTATGTTTCAGTTACACCTGTTAGTTCGCTTTCAAACGGAATTTTTAAAAATCAGCACCCTAAGACATCTCTTAGTGATTTCACAAACACATAGGGAGACCTGAGAAACACAAAATAAAAACCTGGCAGGCCAATTTGATTTCGCCTAAAAGTTAAGATTTTTAAGTAATTTGTGTAATTCAGCCCAAGATCTCAAGATGTTTTATGAAGATGGTAAAAAGGTCCAAACGGTACAATCCCTGAAACAGCCGGAAAGCTACCTCCTTCCTGAGCTTCTCGGACTTGCGCATCTCCTGCCGCATGGAGTCCATCTTCTGCATGGCCGCCTCCACCTCCTCCTCTTTGTCTCGGAGCTGCCGGGACACCTTCTGCTTCTGGGAGCGGAGCTCGGCCATGCGCTCGTTGAGCTCCGAGAACTCCTGCAAGGCCAGCTTTCGCTGCTGGTGGGCGTCTTTGAGTTCTCTGGCCTGGGATTTCAATCGCTCCGAAGCCTCCACCAATTGCTGAACAGAAAAAACAAGAGATGTTTCACATTTGCTTGACCAAGACGTGGAAGGCCGGAAGCTCAGTGATCCCCGGTGATGCCAGCTGCAGACCACGGCCAAGATCCAAGAGCTCACCTTCTTGGAAAAAGCCCTTTGCTCAGCCCCAGCACAGCCAAGAGCTGTCTGGAAGCAGCCCTCCTGAGCTGAAGCGCTAAGCATCATCCTCCCTAAGGGGAAGATGCCCCACGCCACAGCGACCCGCAGCCCAAGCCCACAACTTGCAAAACCATTCACGCCTCTCCCACATCAGATCACTCCCTTGACTACCTTGTGAAAATCCTCCTTCTCCTGCCGCACCACACGGTACTGCTTTTCCAGGCCTTTCAGCCGATGCGTGGAGTCCTCATGCTCTTGGCGAAGGGTCACCGTGTCCTCCAGCTGTCGCTCGAGCCTGTTTGAATCTGAGCAAAAGAGAAAACCAACCATCCTGAGAGCACATGACTTAGTAACTCCTCATGCTCTCGATCATCCAGGAGCTTTCTGACTTTCTCACACACACCGGTTTGGAGACGGGTCACCTGCCGGGCTGACCCTGTGTGTCAGGTGGAGGGCTGAGACTCAGAAGGGACTTGAGTCTTTAGGAAGCTCTGATAATCGAGGAACCACAGAAGACTGGGGCAGGGGGGCTGGCCCAGCACCTAAACTACAGAGGAAAGCAGGTCACTGAGGAAAGCCTCAGGAAGAAATCAGCTGTGGCAATTCTGTCTCAGGGCTACAAAGAGGGGAATTAAGACTGAGAAATGTAAAACGTTCTGAGAGCCTGTGGATGAAAGACTAGAGACGCATTCTGGCTTCAACTACAAAATCCTATTATTTGAGCTGTGCCGAGGTGGAAAATCCTCTCCAGTGAGCTGACAAAACAGACATTTAAACAGGTTCACCGAAGCCGGAGTTTTTTCCCTCCTTCTCTGCCTCACGAAAAGGACCAAACGTTCTCTAAAGGGAGGATGGCCCGAGACACAGACCACCCACCTGCTATTTTACTCTTCAGACGCTCGATCTCTTCGTTGAGCTTTTTGATTTCCTTCTCCCGCGCCGAGCCGCCCAGCGCCCGCGTGGAGCCGTGCAGGGACTGCACCGTCTGCGTGGACTCTGGGGGAGGGACACGGGCCGTGAGGGCCGGCTGGCTCCCAGGGCGGCCGGCCGAGGCTGCGGAGGGCCGGGCTCTGCCCTCACCTTGCAGCTTCCTGCTCAGCTCCAGCTTCTCCTGCTCCAGCCTCCGAATGCGCCGCTCATAGGCCTCCACCTGCAGGCTGTTCTCTAGGTCCCGCTGTACGCCCTCGTCTCTGGTCAGGGTGCTGGACTGCATGATGCTCTTCAGAGAGCCGCGGTCAGAGAAACAGCTGCAAGGAAAGCCACGGGGTTTTCTCATCTGAGAAGTCATGGTGAGCTCGTCGGCGTTCTACAGCTTCCTGGGGTCAAACACTCGTCTTCCAGGCAGGCCACCAAAACCGCCTGCGAGAAGACTAGTGTTTAAGGAGCCAGAATTTAGCCCAGGGCCCTCGTTAGGGCTAACGGTTGGACGATAGGGGGTGACCGACAAGGATGTGCCCTCCGCAGGGGTCAGAGAACGAAACCCCTATGGCACCGCTTCTGCTCAGCCAGAATGCGACAGAAGCCAGTGTCCTGCGGGCACCTGGGCGTGGGGGCCTGGTGCAGGCCATGGGGACGGCCCTGGACACCCAGGCCCCCGAAGGCTTTCTCCTCCTCCTGCCACTGACTGGCCGGGGAGTTCTGGGGACGGGCCGCTCCACCTCCAGGGCCCATCCTCCCCAACAGACTGAACCTGCAGGGCTCTCTTCTCCCGCACGGTGGGCAGCCCAGCTACCCACCGGCGATGGGCCCAGAGCGCACGCCACATGCGCAGATTAAAGCCCGTGGCACTGCTCTCACTCAGAGCTTAATTCTCGAGCTGGTTCACGAGTTTAGTTCTCTTGCTTTTAACGTGACAATGATGCCAGGGGGACTCCTCTGAGTCCTGCTATACAGAGGGCGGCACAGTCACCAGCACACACACGCTTACGGGAAGGGCCGGGCCAGGGTCTCTCAAAGGTGGCCTGAGAATGCTGCGCTCGCCAGCACCCTGGGCTCGGTTCCGGGAGGAGGGCCCTGGGCCCGACCTGCCAAACGCCGGTGGGCCCAGAACCCCCGGGTTTCCCAAGTGCCCATGGAGCGAGAACAGGTCAGGAAACAGGGAAGCCCCGCACCAGGGATTAAGAGGTCGCTAGGCCTATGGCACCTCAGGCCACTTCGTGGGGACTACAGGGCATCCGCTGTCATTCTGGCTCCTCACCCCAAGGGGGTGTCTAAGAGCTCAAGCAGAAACAAGCCCTCCTGAAGGAATTCTCATCAATCTGGCTACGAGCTGCTAGCAGGTGCCAGGAGTCAGGCTGTGCTGCCCTCCGTCAGGAGCCGTGGGGCTCCGTCTGCTCCACGTGGCCTGCCTGTCCTCCGGCCCCGTTTCCTCTGAAAGCCGGTGAGAGCCTGGCAAAGAGGCCCATGTGGGACAGAGGCTAATAGGTACAGTCACCTCATGCTCAGGGCCCGGAGCAACACACGGGGCTTCTGCTCCTGCCCTCCAGTTTCTCCCGCATCTGCGACCGCGCTCCGGCCCGCAGTGGAAGCTACAGAGCTGCGACTAAAATCCGCACAAAAGCTGGCACGACCGGGACAGGGGGCCACCGGCCACGGCCAGGAACAAATCTCGCCAAAGCTGACAGGCTGTAAGTCAGAAGTCAGCCAATTACCTCCCATGAGCCAAGGATGGGTTTCTCATTTTCGGAGGTTTTGTTAACAAGTAAGACTATATAACCGAGACCACCCTCTGTGGAAGAAGTCTGCCGAGCCTGAGACATGTCACCATGTGTAGTCACCAGGGGGCCCTTCTAAAGGACAGGCCCGTCCATGCTCCATGAGCACGGTCCCCCCAGCGATGTCGCAGGCACACACCCGTCCAGGAGCAGCCCCCAGACTGCGCACTGAGCCCGAGGGGAGGCTCTGCCTGGGGAACAACACAGCGAGACCCACCTTTCCGTTGTGAACGTAAAACCGATGAAGGGCAAGTGCAGCCCAGAGAAGCCCGTGTGAGAACCCGGAGGCAGTATTTCCTGCAGAAGAACACACGACAGAGTGAAATCCGTGTTCCAACAAAGGGAAAGGAGAAGGAAAGAACGGTACTCATTGGTGAGATCAGGGGTGCGTGAGAGAGAATGGCCTTCTGGGACACAGAGGACACAGTTCCCCGCCAGGGAGCACAGCCCGGCAGACTGTGGTCCTCAGGCCTGGCTGCGCCTGCTGCACACACAACGCACTGAGAGGACAGACACGCTGCTTCAGGTGAGGATGGCGTCACAGGACACCTGCACCACATCTGCCCCCGCTCCATGTGGCCTCCAGCAGAGGCATGCAGACAGGGCACAGACACAGCCCCCGGAGGGCGCAGGGCAGAGGCTGGGGCGTCCAGGTTATCAGCAGCAACAGAGGCCAAAGGCAGAAGGGAGGCCTGGAAGCCAAGCTAGGGTATTTTAGGTAAATATATGACCTACTCTATTTTTCAGTTTCAGGATCCTCCTTTATCAAATGTGAAACCGAAGTTACAATTCATCTGGGAAATGTCAGTGTGGAAGTAGTTTCTTTGGAGTCTAGGAAAACCCTTCCCACAGTGACACTACTTTTCTCTGTGTGGTCTATAGATAAGGGCTTATTTGAGTAAGAGGAATTCTCTAGGGAGCCATCAAGAAGATCCTTCCTCTACCTGGTTGAACCCCAGTAACTCTATCCCCAAACCAGGTCACACGTACAGACTGAAGAAGGTTGGGTTCAGCCTCGGAGCAAAACTCTCGGGAGCTAAAGGTGACGACTCATGTACCAGAGGCCCGGTTGGACCAGCCACAAACTGCGCGGCCCCAGAGCCAGGACCCAATCTGGAGGACCCACAACATTGGTGGGAGGACTCAGAACACACACATGGTCACTGCTGCTCCCAAAACCCCTGCCAGACGAACACCAGTGAGCACAGGCACACCTCGGAGAAATTTCGGGTTCGGTTCCGGACCACCAGAGAGGGAGTTTCACAACAAAGTGAGTCAACTGTATTGTTCAGTTTCCCGCGCATGTGAAAGCTGCGATCACACCACCGGGTGGTCTGTTAAATGTGTGACAGTGTATCCCATCAGGATAAAGCAAACCCCTTAATTTAAAACTACTCTAGTGCTACTAAACAGTGACCGTCACCTGAGCTCTCGGCAAGTCGCAAGCCTTGATCACAGATCACCTAACAATACAGAATTGTTACAATACAGTAAGAACGAAAAGGTCTGAGACATGGCAAGAGCCAGCAGAATGTGACCCAGAGACACGAAGTGAGCAAATGTGGTCGGAATAATGGTGCCGCAGCCGTGCTGGAGGCAGGGGTGCCACGAACCTTCTGTCTGTAAAAACAGTATCTGCAAAGCACAGAAAAATGAGGTGAGCCTGTGACCCTTACATTCTCAAAGGGACATTAAGGACCAAGCTGAAGGTTGGAATAAAAGGTGCGTTTCTTGAAACAGCTACCAGATTTTTAAAAAACCAACACAGTCCAAAGATGTATCATACTGGAGAGCAACCCCGGACACACACTGCCAAGACCTGGACCCACAGGGCCGCCACGTTGGGACGAGACTGCATCGACATCGACACTTACGATGTTTCTCAGCACGTCATCATCCACGTCGAAGTTGGAAGTGTCAGAAGGACTGCTCACGTCAGGAATATAAGGGGCCTCCAGGTTCCGTATGTTCTCCCAATTCAGACCTTCAAAGAACGCGTGCTTCTTGAAGTCCTCTATCCCATTCTGGCCCAGCCGGCGCTCCCTGCTGCAGATGAGTCTCTGAATGAGGTCTTTGGCTTCTTCAGACACGTCGGTGACGTGGGATGGAAACTGAAATCGCTCCTGGGGGTGGGGGGACATGGGATGAAAACACATTCAGAAAAATCGAAGGTGTACAGATGCTACAGGAGACAAGAGAGGCAACCGCTCCAAAGCAACAGTCCTAATTCCACGGTGACTGCAAATTCCACGGTAAAATGCGAGCCACGGCTAACAAAACTGAATTCCAGAAAGGCAAACGAGAAAATCACTAGTCCTGCTTCTGCGCAGTGGATGTGGTAGCACATGCCACGTAAATGACGAGGGACTGGTTCGTCACCCATCAAAGCGGCCAAGGACGCAGACTGTGCTGCGGTGGGACAGGCCCACAGGGCTCTGCAGAGGGCGTTTTGCCAGCAGCTATGGCAGACCCCCTCCGAAAACCGTGTTCTCCGGAAACAGTCACGAAGAGAACACCCACCATGTTCGCACGGCACAATATTCTGACCCTGTAAACTGCAAATTACCTACATGCCCAAAAGGGGACTTGTTAAAAAAAAAAACAACAGGGCACACACACGCCAACAGAATGGTCTGTTTCTATGCACTGGACAGACAGATGACAAAAACACACAGACAAAACCACCCGGTTCTATGTGATGTGAGGCCGTTCATCCCAGCACCCCCCAACTCCTCGGCGCAGGACCGCCTCTGTGATCTGGAACCAGGGACGGCAGCACCACGTCCCGGGGTGGCGGTGAGGCTCAGGGGAGAGCACACAGTGAGCCGGGCCGGGCCCCACCGGGAGTGCGCGGGACCAGCAGGCTCCGTAGCACTCCTGGAGCCCAGCCCGCAGCTTCACAGCGCTTATTGCCGAGAAGGGGTGGGGTGATTCCCACCATCTACACTCTGCCCCTCTGTGTTGTCCGACGTTTTTACTAATACTAACTATGTAGTAATTTATACAAAAAGACATTTATTTCTACTTTGGGAAAAGTCTTTTTTACAAGTACGGACTGCTCTGGTCTGGAGTTAAACGGAAGACCACCCACCACTTCCGTGTGCACCTGCTCCCCGCACGAGCCGTTAGTGAGGGGCGGGGCTGAGGACAGGTCAGCGCTGGGGTCGCCCTTGGGGAGGCGGGAGGACACCAAGAGCACCATGGTGGAGCGGGGAGCGGCCTAGGGAAGGCCTCCGTGACTGTGGGGGGCAGACGCCAGGAGCATGAGGAGGAAGAGTAAGTGGTAAAGCAAATGAGAAACGGGAAGCGAGGCAGAGGGGAGGCAAGGTCGGGGTGGGAAACGCACAGCCGGGAAAGGGAACAGGAACAGGATCCAGGAGGCAGAAGGATGCCGCTGTGGGGAGGCGCGTGGCGCCGTCACATCCGCCGGTGAAGCCAGCCCCTCCCTCGACGTGCCCGGTGGCTCCTCGGCCCCTGCCATCCTGAGGCTGTGCCCGCTCCGCATGCTCCTCCTGGGCCCGGAGCCAGCGGCTCTCCTCCCCTCATGCCCACACCTCCCTTGCCAGCCGTGGGTGTGGACTCTACTGCCCACTCTCTCCGTTCCTGCCTGGCGGCCAGCGGCCTGCTCCAGCCCTGTCACCTCTTCCCCAAAGATGCTCACAGCTTCCAAGCAGCCCTCCCACCTCCGGGCCTGCACCTCAGGACTGGAACCAATGGGACATGGGAATGCTGTGTCTTACCTCGTGGTTCATGATCTTTCCATAGGTCTCCACGAGCGACTCTGCGTAGAAGGGCGTTTCTCCGTACAGCATCTCGTACATGCAGACGCCCAGCGACCACCAGTCACACTCGGGGCCGTACTTGCCCATGCCGTCCTCCATCGCCTGCAGGATCTCGGGCGAGATGTAGTCAGGAGTGCCCACGGCCACAGAGGACTGGACCTTAGGGGGGAGGGTGGTGTTGGAAGGGAAACCCCAGGGCAGCTCTCATGCCACATTCCTAACTACCTTCTCTAAAATAGGGACGACAAATAAGGAAACCATCATGAGATAAAAGTGGCCCATGATCATGATTAGAAACTGTAATTCAAAATTCAACGCACGTAACTGTTCTCCTGAGGCACTACGCCCTGGGCAGTTTCCAGAACGCACAACACTCTCACACCTGGTCTCTCTGGGCCCAAAGGCCCACCTCAGCCCCCAAATGGCACTGCAGTCCCTCAAGGGGTGGCACGTCCACAGGCTCCGTCACGGCCCAAGGTGGGGTCCTGTGGCCACGTGTGTTCAGGCCACCTAGGTTCTTGCAGAACGAATCCTAGGGTGGGGCCCAGACACGCATTTCCAGGACACTCCCAGGGATGCGAAGGCGGCTCACCCAGAGGCTACGCCAGCCTCCCAAAGGGACCATCAGGAAGGGGCGCAGGCACTACGTCAGTGCTCAGGAACTCCCGGGTGGGGAAACAGGAGGCTAAGGGCCCTATGGGGAAAGAATATTCCCTCGGCTACCGACATTAGCAGAACAGGCCTGTGACCTCTCTCCTGAAATCTCTGGCCCGAGAGGGCAGCAGTCATCACAGAGAAAGTGAGAGGAAGCCAGTCAGCTGAGAATCAGACTGGTCTCGGAGGACGCAGAGAACAGAGTCCACAAGACTGAGGGAGAAACCATCACAGAAGGCCTGACTCTCCCCTGGTTACGTCTGAAGAGAGGGCCGTGGGGTGAAGCCGCACCCCGGGTCAGACCGAATCAGCCGGGAGGGCTGTCTCTGTCACGTGACCAGATCACGGCTGGGCAGCGCGGCCGCAGCTCCGAGGCGGGCAGGGGAAGACGGGGGCATGAGGTGGCGGCACGGGATGCGCGGCCACGCGTGCAGGGGAGAAAGCTAAGTCGCGCACTAGCTCAGTCAGAGGCCGCCGTTCGGTCCGTCAGAAGACTGGATTTGAGGACAGCACCCACCTATCAACTCTTTGAGACGCAGAGAAATGAGAGACTGGCTTGTTGGAAAGAGAAAAGTCTAGCATCAAGGACCCCTGCTTCTGGATCTGCAACACCCACAGAAGAGAAAAGCCCTCACGGACGGGAAGTTAGCGGCCCAGACAGAACGAGGAGGGTAGTTACAGCGAACGTCTGTGCGCCTCAGCGTCCCGCACAGGGCGTTCTGAGAAGGGACGCAAGCACCGCCTGCCGTCCACTGCAGCCCTGACGTGACTTGAGCCGTCTAGCCACGTGCGGAAACCCCACAACCTCCGGCTGAGAAGACACATGCGTGACTTTCGTAAACACAGAAAGCAAAAAAGAGCTTTCAAACTTAAGTAGAACATTACAACTGTCTCCTTGACAGATTTATCTTTTTAATTTACATTCATAAACTTGCTTTCTTAACTGGATCTCAAATCACAATTTTAAGCCCCTTCTAATTACAAGCAAAACCCCAAGTCAAATGGAAAATCTTCAACAAAATACCTACAGTTCCATCGTCATTCATCTTCAAGCATGATCCAAAGTCAGCCAGGCGGATATGACCATTCACGTCCAAAAGGACATTGTCAGGTTTGATGTCTCTGTTAGTGAAATAAATAAACGAGTTCACCATTTCCACGCTGTGCATTTGGGAGGTCAAGCCCTTACCTTGCAGTGTATCAGTGACAATCTTGGGAGAATGTCTCCCATGCACTTTACGTGGGTATGCGGCGGTGCTCACTGGTGCAGTGTCCCCGGTCCGTCGGGTGACACGCCACTCCTGTTCCCACCACACAGCCGACAAGGTCTCCTGAGCGTCTCCTTTGTGCCAGGCGCCGTGCTCGACTCCAGGTCTATGACAGTGACAGATCCCACAGCCCCTGCCTTCACGAAGCCTCCCCCTGGCTGAGGTGGCAGGAAACGAGCCCGGGAGCACAACACGCAGGGTAAGTGCTGTGAGGAAATGCGAGGAAGTAAAAAATGCAGCCGAGGCTGGCCGGGCAGAGCCTGGATGAGAGCAGGAGGCAGGTGAAGCTCTGGGGCAGGAGCCCAGCAGACCGCGGGCGTGCAGCACACCCCACGCTGGATGTGACGGATGATGACCTGGGGGCCAAAGACCAGTGAGCAGCAGCAAGTGCACGGCAGCAAGGGAAGCCCGTGGTTGCACCCGCTGTTCTAGGTCCTGGCAAACATGGGCCCCGTAGGGACTGGGGTTCTAAAGCACAAACCCTCCCTCCTGGCAAAATAAGCGAACGACAGGCTGGCGGGCGCGCAGTGGGAGCGCAGGTGTGCCGGCACGGTGTGACGCCTCCGGGAAAGCAGACATGCACCCAGCTGCTCCCAACATCGGGGACGAGTCCCACAAAGTAAGCATAAGGAGACATTTCTTACCCACAGGAAGACCCACATAGCAAAAGAAAGCTAGCACAGCACTCCGAACTGACAACACACAGGGAGAGAAAACAAAGCCTCAACCGGTCAGGAACATACAAACTAAGAGCAGAACCAGACAAAACAGGGTAGAAATGAAGAGAGCTGATTTAACTCAGGAAGAACCAGAAGAAAAAGACAAAAATCATCTCAGAAATAGTGACTTGATTATAGGTACCCAAAGGAGAACAAATTAAAGATCTGATAAAAGGCAGTGAAGCAAGGGAGGGAAAGACCTAGAAGAACAAGAAGTGAGACGAAGCAGAGAGAAGGGTCAGAGAGAGAAGAGTTGGAGTGAAGCAGAAGACAGGCTAAGAAGACCCAGAACACAGACCGTGGGAGTCCCCAAAGAAACCGAAACAGTGAAACATAACTAATACCTGAAAACACAGAAGTAAAAAAAGGACCTGAACTGACAAACTGAGGGGCTCATCAGTGAACACTTTCCAATGTCCTGTTTTTTTGGAGCCAGAGAAGTCAATACTGAAGGTCACAGGGACTGGTGACTGTGAAGACAGCCAGAAGAGCCGTGCAGACAAAGCAAGGGGTCTTAGGCGGCGACCAGGCCGCCACAGGATCAGCCTCCATGATTAAAGCAGCAGGGCCCTGGTGCGGAGAGACAGAGACGGCGGACAGGACGGAATTTCCAAAACCAGACCAACCGCACAAGGAGTGCGGACGTGCGGAGGGTATCCTCTCAGTCCACTGGGGCAGAGAGACACGTGAATAAGTAAGCGGCTCGTGGCACGACAGGAGGGCCTCTTCAGGATAAAGTAGGAGCCCCTACCTCAACTGCCCACCCCCAACTCCTGGTCTTGGCTGTGTCTCCCCTGCGCGATCCTGCGTCTCTTCCACACGGGCAGCTCCTCGCTCGAGCTCTTCCTTTTCCGAGACGGTGTTTGCTTTCTGCATATTCCGTCTCACAAAACCGCACCGCGCTTTCATCCCTAAGCCATACGCCCTGTTCTTTCTGGGAATGTGACGTCCTCCGCCGGCAAGCCTGTGTCAACCTGAGTCTTCGTTCCCACCTCTGCAGGGATCTGGGGCCGACCTTTCAGGAGCACGGGCGCTGCGCTCCCCGGCCCCGGCCGCCCCGCCATCCCGTGCTGCGGAAGCCCCGCCGTGGGGCGGCAGGCGCTACCTATAGTCACCGCAGGCCCACGGACAGCCACAGAAGCCGGGTGCAGGGCTGGGGCACAGGGTCCAGGCCGTGCGTGTTAAAGCAAGCAGTGCCGCTGCTCGTGCTGGCAGAACACGCTTCTCTCTGGCCCCACCAGATGTGGTTTCAGGCTACTCACGCCGTGTCCTCCTCCACCGGAGGCTCGGGAGCACTGACTTCCTACAAAACCCGACTTTGCGAACTTTCTACCTAAAAACTATCTGTTTTTATCTAAAAACTTTCTGTTTTTAGACGGGGTCGTTCAAGTGCTACGTGTGAATCCTGAGTTGATGGCGCTGCTAATTACATATTTAATTCTCGTACTATGCCTGCAGGTCAGACAACAGAGTGAAGCTGCTATAGAGCCAATTAAGAAAATACGAAGAAAGCTTTCTAATTAGGGAAAATAGGGAAAAAATAAACTGTGATAAGGGGGTCAGATTAATTTCCCTGGAGATCAGTGACAGATGCAAAGACATTCACGTCTGGTGTGATTCAGGCACAGCCCGTCAGAAAGGTAAAACATAAAACTGAAGGTTGAAAACAACTACAATGAACTGTTACAAAAGCAGGCACAACGACGTTAAGGAATCCATGAAAAAGGGAAAATGCACTGCCCCAAACCCCATCGCCCTAAACGAAGTGACAGTTGTTTGGGGCAGCTCTCCCTGCTTACTCTGTGACACGGGGACCTGTGCCACCGTGCCCCGGGCAGGACATGTGGCTGGAGGCAAGCCGTCCCAAGGCCTGGCGCCTCGGTTTCCCTGCTGAGCATAAGGTGACACTCACAGCCAGACCCGAAGGGCGTTTCTCCTCACACCGGGTACCGTGGCTACCGCTGGGACGGGAGCTGCGTCTGCTGAGTCAGGCCCTAAGTGGGGCAGCAGCCAAGCAGGCGGCAACGCCAGGGGATGGTGGCAGCCCCAAGCCCCCAAACACAGCACAGTGACGCCTTCACAGTCCTAAGAGGAAGGTGACTTCCAATCGAGAACCCCGTACTGGGTCAGCCCTCAGTCATACACCTGGATGGAATTAAGATGCTGATCTCAAAAAAAAAAAAAAATCTCAGAAGCCTCCTTTTCCAGAATTTACAGAGTGTGTGCTACCAAATCGAAAGCGTGAACTGAGAAAGAGGAAGATGTGTGACTCAGGAAACAAGGGCTCCAGTCCTAGGGCGGTGGGGAGGGAGGCTGTCCGGGGGAAGAGCTCCCAGGAGGAGGCAGAGCAGGAGGCTCAGAGAGCACCAGGGCGGAGGGGAACGGGAAGGAAGAAGCAGCACCAAGAAAAGTCAGACCAAGGCACACACAGGCTTTGTAACTCGGTGGCAGTGTTAGGGGATAATTAGCGATGGCCGGCACGGAAAAGCAGACTCGTGAAAAAAACGGGGCCACTACAACCCCGGAGAAGACAGGTTATATGACAAGTGTAAATACTGTGTGTGCAAGGCTCACCTGTCGTATCTACACGGGCGCTGTGTTATGAACACCAAACAGATTTAACCAACGTTATCATTTATGGATTGCGATGGTGTGGGAGGGGGGATGGGAAGTGTGTGCCGGGGGAAGGCCGCGAGAGAGACCTCTGTAAAGGGTAAATCTCCATTTTAATAGATGTAATCTAATTCTCCCTTCTCCACAACAAAAAGAGAAGAGCAAGAGAAGCCTGTTATTTAGAAATAATGAGGTAAATACCAGAAGAAACATTAAGAAAGCGACAAGCCACCTGCGGCCAGTGGACTCAGGCAGGAAACTCAAAGACTGTTATGTGACTTTGACAAAGAAACAAACCCACTCCCGGACCAATTTGCTGTCTTAAATGGCAGGAAGAGATGGACGCAGTCCCTCGCACCAAAGAGAGCGAGCCCGGCAAAGGGCCCCCAGAGCAGCGGGAGGACACCAACCACATGGACACCAGCACCCCCGGCCAAGAGCCAGTCAAACCTTCGCCCAGGCTGCTGGGGTGTGAGCCCCTCTCCGCAGCCTCTCCTTCCTGCGTTCTGCTGCAGGCCGTGGAACAGGGAAAGCAGCGCTGACAAGCTAGGGGGTGGGCGTCCTGGGGAGGAGGGTCAGCAGGGGAGAGGGGGAGCTGCTGTCAGGTGGCCTCGGGTGACCGGGTGACTGGTGCTCCAGCATCAAGGCTGTCACAATGACGCTGGGATCCCCCGGTGCCAGGCAGTGGGGCAGCTCAAAGAGAGGGCTGCTAAGTGCATAAGCTCCCGGGGGGCCTGGAGCCTGGGGCCTGTGACACATGGAGCTCTGAGGGCCCTTTAACACATTCCACGCAGCCTCTGTAAAACCCGAGAGGTGATTACCTGTGCACGTAGTGCAGCTGATGGATGGAGTCGATGGCCAACACCATTTCACCAATGTAGAATCTTGCCATATCTTCCGGAAGCTTGTCTTCAAATTTACTGAGCAGGGTCAGCAAATCACCACCCACATAGTAGTCCATGACCAAGTACTACAAATTGGGGCGAGATGGGGGAGAAGAGGGTACAGTCAGCACCAAGCCTGACAACTGAAGGCCAACCCCCCACCGGGAAGTTCTCCGGCTCTTCAAGTCGGGACCGACAGCTTGCTCCCACGTCATCCAGGATGCCCCCGGTTTGTTGGTCCCTAACACTGCTGCACTTTCCAGTCAGGCACCTGGCAGAGAACAACTTCAACAGGTAATACATTTAACCTCTGGAGAAAGTTACTGAAGAGTCTGATGCAGGAGAAGGCACAACAGAAGCTGAAGACCCAAAGCAGAAACACGGTTCATGATCTATCAGGTTCTCCTGGGTTTGTAGAATTCTCCCGGCCCTTACATCACAGGAAGAGGACACTGGACCAGAGGAAGAAGGTGAGTTACCTAAAATCACATGAAACTAGCAGCTCTTATTAGAAAGGCGATCCCACGAACAAGCTGGAAGGCAGATATCTCTGTGTAAAGCCCCAGGAAAAATCAGACCCTTTACGGCTTATGCAGAAATTAAAGCCACGACAGAAGAGCGTCCAAGTGCCGGGTGTCCTGCAAACGGGACTGAGTGGGCCTCCCCTCTGAGCAGGGCAGCCTTCTCTCTGACAACAGCCTCTTGGCGCAGCACCCTGAACGCTCTGACGTCTGATGGGGCATCTCACAGGTCAGGGAGGCCCGGGACAGGTGAGACTGTCACAGCCAGAGTCGGGGTGGCTGAGGCTTGGGGACTGCTGGGGAAGCAGCGGGCCCCGCCCCAGAGCAATCACCTCCCTGGAAGCCAGTTTCCGTTGACGAGATGGACATGCTGGTCCAACAGTTAACTAGCCAACAGAAGGAAACGCCAGCACCCGGTTTACTGAGCCAGAGAAATGACCGCTGCAGACTGACTGGGACCCGAACAGCGGTCAGAAAGCAGCTGCTGGGCTCTGTGCTCTCAGGCTCCGGCTCGTGCCCGTCCCCGTCCCCTCTGGCAATGCCTGCAGCAGCCCCCGCTGCAGGCACGAGCACAATCCCATTCTGCGGGCACGGAAGTGAGGCCCGAGGCCCAAAGTGCCCCAGCCAGCGAGTGACGGAGCAAGGATCTGAACACAGGCAATCGGACCCAGGCCCAGAACAGCAAACACGGCCCTCGGTGCCTCGTGTGGGAGGAGAGCAGCCACCATGCTGGGGGGCTCGTGTGAGGAGGGGGACCGTCACTCAGGCCCCTGCTCTCCAAAGCACCCGTACCGACAACCCTCCCACCCGGCCTCACAAACCGCTCCCCTTGGCCTGATCTCACGGCGCTGAGGCACGGCAGGCCACCCGTCCAAGGGGGGGTCCTGGGTGATCAGGTCCCCCCTCACCTGTACCCACAACAACTCCTGTTTCATGGAAGGCCCTCGATGGCGCCCGCTGAGCTCGTGCCCTCCCTTGTTCACTCACTCATTCTCGGCCAGGAGCCCCTGGCACCCCGGAGACAACGGGCGCTGTCCACAGAGCTGCTGCGGAGGGGAGGGATAGAGACCGTACGTAAGTGTGCAGGTGGCCCCAGCACTTTCAGAGAACGCTGGGCACAGAAGAAAACGAAACCACACAGCCTGCCAGAGCACAAGGCCGCAGACGTCTGGGGCCTGCATGGCAGGCAGAAGCCGGCCTTAGCATGGGCTGGGGGTTATGTTCCAGACAAAGGGATGTGTGCAAAGAGAAGGATATGGCCAGCTGGGGGGAATGGACGACAGTGACTACGGCTGGAGTGTGAGCAGGGGGTGGGAGCAAAGCCAGGCCCCACAGGCCACAGCCGGGACCACACACCCCACTCTAAGCACCAGGGAAGCTGCTGGGAGGGCCTGGGCTAGACGCTGCAGTCGGATGCACGCTACAAGCCTTCTGCCTGCCCAGGAAGAAGAGACTAGAGGATGAGGGCCAGGAGCAGGGCAGGAGAGGGGCTGGGAGGCCGTGATGTGGTTGGTCCAGGCAAGAGGTGAGGCTGACAGGCGCTGGGGCCGGTGGGGGTGGGGCACAGAGAGGCTGGATCAGAAATCGTGGGTATCTAGAGGCAAAGCCCAGAGCACCTGTGGACAGACGCACCCTGGGAGAGGGGCAGGGAACAAACAGCCAAGCTGTGCAGACCCTAAAGAAAACATAAAGCAGCGTATCTGGCCAAATGTCAGGGCTTTCCAGGTCTGCCGGGAAACATGAAAAGAAAACAAGGATGTAGTACAGCTGGGCTAAACAGGACGGACAGGCTCTCACGAAACTACTCTAAGAAAAGTCAACCGTAAGAGCTCCTACGGTGGACAAGCAGAACCTGATTTTTGGAGTAAGAACCAGACCAATTACCTTTTCTGTCGTGTAACACAGGATTCTAAGTCAGTAAAAGGCAACGCCCTTTTAGTTACTGGTAAAACAGGTTTAATTTTTATGACAGGCTGAGTTTAGACGCCGACAGCAGAAATTATAACATGAACCGGCTCAACAGGGCAGCCAAGGAACCCACAGTCCGAGGGAGGCCTGACCCAGCCTGGCCCACCCCAGGAGGGTGCGGACTGACACTGTCCCAGTGAGCAGGAACCTGCTGGAAAGTACCACTCGGGGGCAGCACAGACAGCAGCCAGACCCCGGTCCACTGACCCAACAAGAGGACCCAGGAAGGGCGCAGAGTCCCTGCTCTCCTTCTCCCTAATTGTCCCTGGACTTCTCTTTGTGCAACTCCACACACTCCAGAAGATGGCTTCTTGGCTGGATTCCTAGCGGACTGTCCGCGGTCAAAATAAGCTCAGACTGCGACACCCCGTGCTGACCTCGGGGATGAGGCGCTGCCCCGCTTCTGCACACACAGCCCCGCGCTGCCCAGACCACTCAGAGGCTTCACCACGTCGGAAACGGGCTGGAGCCGGTCCCCTCCCAGCGGCGGCCTATGTGCAGAGGGCTCCAGGGCATCAGGACTCTGTGGTCTGTGGGGAAGGGCCCTGAACACCACTTCCTGCCACAGGCCCGGGCTGCGGTCCCTGCCCAGCCCCATCATCTGAGCGACATCTCTGGGCACATGACTTCATCCCTTCCTGCTCCTGACACCCAATTTAAAAAGTGATGACAACCCTGAATGCCTAAGCCATGGGGTCCTTGGAAAGACGTACGGAGGTGACCCACACGCCTCTGCTCAGTAAACACAATGGTCCCCTCTGTAGAAGCAAGTGTATATATTTTAAATTCTTTTAGAGACAGAGCACAAGCGTGTGAGTGAGCAGAGGGGACGGGTGGGGGAGGGGCAGAGGGAGAGGGAGGAAATCCCAAGCAGAGCCTGGCATGGGGCTCCATCTCCCGACCCTGAGATCATGACTTGAGCTGAAACCTAGAGGCGGATGTTCAACTGACTGACCCATCCAGGTGCCCCTATTTTAAATTCTGAATGAAGAGCATAATAAACCCTTTTACCTAATTCGGACCGTTCAAATCTAAGGGAGTTCTCTGATGTCTGAAAGAGACGGTTCTCCGATGAATAAGCTTGCTCTAGGGAATGGAGCACACTAGCAGAGACGCGCTCAGGGAGACAGAGGTCTCTGCCCTGGGGCTGTGCTGACCCCTGAAGGCCCCTCGGCTACCACTGGAGCCACGCGGGCCAGAGGAGCGAGGCAGAGATCAGCTTCTCCAAGGTCTGTCCTCGCCCGACACCCAGAGCTCCACATACGGACTTTGGCTTTAGACGAACCTAGAGTCCCTCTTGGAGTTCACAGCGCCTGAGACCCCGGGTTTGGTCTCCCTCCACTCTGAGCCGCTGTGTCTGTGTCCCCATGTGTTCACGACCAGGCACATGTGCGAACCACGCGGCAGACTGGTCACCCCTGGAAGTAAGCCCAGCTCAAGGCAGGGGAAACGGATGCCAAGAGCCCCCCAAGCCTGCGTCAGAAGGCCTCGGAGCGCCCGGCTCAGAGTCCTGGACCTGCCACCAAGCAGCAGAGACAGCAACATCCGCTCGGCATCCGGGGCTGAGCCCTGCAACTCGCTCTCGTCCTCACACGTAACTCCAGACACTCAAGATGGAAAACGCTGGACATCCCCAGCTTATTTAAATGGAACAGCGCCAGTGACCAAACTAATCAGGTTAGCTAATGATCAGGAAAACAAAGTACACAAGCTCACTAGTCTATTTTAAAAAATGCCACCTGATTACCACATTACAACAAACCCGAGTCTTCTCGGGTCAAACATGCGGTGAAACAGCGTCAATTCCACACTGTGTGACCCCTTTTTCAGTCCCAGCACGAAGGAATCCACAAGATGCAGCCACACGCCATCTGAGCGCCTCGGCCCCGGGACCCACACGTACCAGGTAATTCTCGTCCTGGAAGGCATAGTGCAGCGTCGTGATCCACTGGCAGTCCCCGTTCACCAGCACGTCCCGTTCTTCTCGGAAACAGGCCGTCTGTAAGGAATCGGGGACAGTTGGTCTATGTGCATCTGAGCAGCACAGTCCCCAGCAGAGGAGACCCTGCCGTGGCCCGGCTCTGGAGACGGTGCGGGACGCCGGGCTCCCCCGCCCTCACCTGGAAACTCCCCGAGGCAGCTCCCACCCACTCCTCAGTCTTTCTGCAGCCCCACGGGCCGAGAGCCCAAACGGCTCCAGGTTCTTCCCTGCTCCTGCCCACACGGGCACTGAGGACGGCTGAGAACTCCTTCCTCACAATGGGCCTATGCCCTCCCTTCCTCCCATGGGCCCAATGCTTCAGCCAGTACGGGACAGTCCACTGGGCTCGAGGGTGGACGCTGGCCCGTCCCACACAGCAATGCCTGACCTCTCCTGACCAGGCCAGCTTCGCCTTGATGGCCTACGGTGCGGCCACCCCGTGTGTGACCCTTTCTGTCACAGACCGCACGGATGGCAGGAAAGGGCACACACCTGTTTCCGGACCTGAGCCGTGCAAGGGGTTTCACTTCTAGCACGCTGGTGCACACGACTGTCACAGGACGCTCTGAGCACGGAACATTTCAACTCCTCATATTTGAACTTGCAAAGCTTCACAAAAATGAGAGTGGCACCAACAGGGGCCCTGCTCTGGCAGGCACTGGGGAATTCTACCTGTTCTCTCCGGAGACTCACAGTAGCCTGGAGAACTTTCCTCCTACAAGTTTGCTGCTCTAAACTTGTTTTCTACAGTTTTCCTATCAAGAAGAAATGACTGAAGTAGATGTGCCTCAATTCTACTGATTAAAAGCAGTGAAAGTAACTTCAGTGGGGCAGCGGCCACCGAGACCACAGGGCCCAGTATGGGGCGGCCACAAGACGCTCCGTGGTCCCAAGCACCTGCCCATCCACATCTAGAAAGAAAGCCATCCTGACACCACGGACCAGCACCGAGACCCGCAGTCAGGAAAGACACATATTGTTCAGCAGTTTTGTTTTTTTTTTGAGAGAAAACTTTCAGGACTTCTTTTTTATGAGCCAAACAGATGAGCTGAAAGCCCAGCACGATCCACAAGTTATGAATTAACGCGGTTTTGCAGCTTCTCTATTGCCTCCTCTTGCTAACTTCACGCTTTTAAAGATTTTTAGAAGTTAATATAAAATTTAATGTTCAAAATAAGATTACTAAGAATAAAAAGATAAATTACTTCAACCCGCATTTTATATCAATATTATGTTTTTATACGTATCTCACACACCCCCCCCCATGACATATATGCTGAGATAATCGTCAAAATTATCACCATGAATCATATAGAATCATAATTCTGGGACTTTTCAGAGTATGCCAATTAGATAGGATCTCTGTAACCAGATTTAAATTTCAAAATGCCATAATTTTAAAATGTACTCACCATGACATTTGGGTAAATACTCACTCGTATGATAAGGTGAGAATCACCTCTCCCTAACCTTGAGACTTCTCACTCTTATCAAAATATAAACTCGAATGAATTTGCTACTCGCATTTATTCCCCCAAACACTCATTCTTCCCCCAGACTTCTACGTAACACAAGCTGCTTGCTCCCTGCAAAGAGTCATGTCAGCGACAGCCCTGGGACGACCAGAGGACCAGTGGCACCGTGAAGAGGGCTGCTGGGGCCCGGAACAAGGAATACGGCCGGAGCCCAGGGAGCCGCGCCAACGGTGATGCTTCCACCAACCAACGTGCATTCGCCAAGCAGCCCAGGGTGTGAGGCCTTGTGCTGGGTGCGTGGCAGGAAGCACGGCAAGCCGTAAAGGACAGACACGATGAACCTGGACGCCACGTGAGAAGGCCCGCCCACCGAGTTAATGACAGCCTGAGCTCAGGAGAGCGATCCGGCCAGAACAAACATTGGTGCTGTCATCTGCCCAAGGGGGCAGCATTACCCCAGGTAGGAACTGCAGAACAGAGGAGGAAGGGCCACCTAGAATTACAACGAGGGTTCAGAGTGACAGGATGAGGGAGGCCAGAAACCAGGAAAAGAGTTTCCGGAGGAGACGGCGGCCAATCCTAGGGGTGTGCAGTCCTGGCGTGAGCTTGCTTCCCAGCTGAGGCACAGCAGGGGTGGCGCGGATGGTGGGCAGGGGGCAGGCGAGGCAGACCCCAGCCCCAGGCGCGCCAAGGGCACTGGGCCTGGACAGTCCAGCAACAGGACACAGGGTAAGGATGCTCAGGTCCTGATGCGAAGCGGAGGAGCACAGAGGAGGGCCGAGGAGGGCAGACTGGGGGCGAGTCTGGACAGCACCAGAGGAATCTGTCGGGCCCGGGAGCGTGAAACAGGCACCCCAGATAGGGCGCCGAACTCAGGAAAAACACATCGGAAACTGCCAAGCGGTCACCATCTACTTCTACTTATGATCTCGTCCTCCTTCTAGGACGGAGTGTTAAACGCATCTCTGTCCTGAAGTAGGCTCCGAATTCAATAATGCCCTTTGTGCAGGAAGCAAACCTGGGACAAATGCCTACAGTGCCCGCGAAGGCTTTACTCTGCCCTCTCCGCGACCAGCCCTGGCGGGGGAGGAGCCCTGCAGGGCAGCGGAAGAAGGGCAGGACGGAGCGCGTGCTGGCCTTGCGGCGACAAAAAGCAGTTCGCTGGGACCGAGGAGGGAGGCCCCGACCGGGGGGGCACAGCAGCCGCGTCCGCCTGCACACTGGTCACCGCCACACTCACCTCCGCCCGTTTCAGCATCTCCCACTTGTTGAGGATTTTCATGGCGTAGATTCGCTCAGTGCTCTTCATCCTGACAACGGCGACCTGGGACATGAGCAGGTGTGTGACAAAAATGTAGTTAATGGAACAAAAGCCAGCACTTTTTCACGTAACTACAGTGCAATCTTTGTTGCCTAGCGGAAAGGAAACGCTGGAGAATGAGCTGCTGAGGAAGAGGAGTTTTTTACGTCAACAAAAATTTGCCCTTTTAACCACGGAGACCTGATCTCAGCAGCCGACGCCACGCGCTCGGCTCACCACCCTCCGCAGCAAGCCGTGGGCGCATGGAGTGGGGGGCGGCGGGTGGAGCGCTCACCGTCCTCTTGGGCGCACGCCTGGGATTTTCATCAGAAAAACTTTAAAAATCTACTCACCGCTCCCCAGCCTTGTTCCCTGTGTCCGAGGGCTCCGTCCCCACAGCCTCCCCACCTGCCCCGCTGGGGGCTCACCTCTACCTCTCACTCCCGCCACAGTCTCTGCCATGTGCCAGCTCTTAGCCCTGAGACCTTCAAGATGGGAGGTGTACCCGCATGAGCTCTGGACTGTGACCCGGACAAACTCTTCCCTTTGGGTTTCTACAGCAAGCAAAGCGGTCACAGCAGTGCTGGCCCGAGACTGCGGTGAGGATCAAAGAAGCCAGCGTGCCCGCACGTGCTCAGATGGTGTTACACACATAGCACGTCGGCCGTCAGCCACCTTCTTCAAGGTACAACTCAAATGCCACCTCTCCCAAGAAGTCCTATTGGATTTCCTGACCCCAGGAAATCTCAGATGAGCTCTCGCATCAGTCCCAATACCAGATGTGACGTCTGTGCCACCATCTGGCACATTCTACCCTGTAAAAGCATTCACTGGCCTAAGTGTCCACTACAGACCATGTGCTACATGCCTACCGGCTTGTAGGCAGGTAGCCTACTCCCTGGTTTTCTAAACAATCACGTTAAACTAATCCCACAAGCTCCATGCCCTGGGCGCTTTCCCCGCGCTGGGACTATGCCTTTCCCCCATAGTCTCAGCTGACCCTCACCATGACCCTCCTCGGCAGGGCCAATGTTTACAGCCCCACTTACAGATTTGGAGTCCGAGGCCGGGAGGTTCAAGCAACATGCTGACAAGGGGCAGAGGCTCTCCCTCAAATGCACACATGTGAGCACGCTACCATACAGTCACAACTGAATGTTGTCTTCCACGGGACTGATGATGGGGGGGGCGGGGTCAAAAAGGAGCACAGCCTAACGGAACCCCACAGCTCGCCAAAGGCCAAAAGCACCTCCCAAACCACGTGGCTTGCCGCCAGACTCCTGCTGCCCACCATGTGGACCATATGGAATGACATGGTCCTCTGTCACCTCCCTAGGTCACCCTGTCACTGCCAGCCTGGCGCTCACAGTGGTGGCCCTGTTCAGCACACCACACCTGTTCCAGCTGCTGTGTCTCAGCCATGGCCTTAGAACGAAAGACCAAGCTCACAGCTCTGCACAGCTCTGCACGGAGAACAGAAAGAGTCTGTGAGTTCCCCAACACGTCTAAGAACAGCAACTCTGGGCACACAGTCTGTCATTACGTCAGGAGCGTCGATTTCTTCCTTGGAACCAGCTACGATCAATAGGGAAAATATCAGTGTGAAAAAAATACTACTACAACGTAAACCCTATCAAAATATCAATGGCATTTTCACGTGACCAGAATAAATAGTCCTAAAATTTGTATGGAACCCCAAAGACCCCTGAGAGCCAAAGCCACCTTGAAAAAGAACAGAGCTCGAGGCATCACATGCCCCACTCTCACACTATCCTAACAGAGCTGTAGTGGCCAAAACACCACATCCTGGCACAGAGACAGACACACAGACAAACGGAGCAAAGCAGAGTCCAGAGATGAACTCGTGGTATGTGGTCAGTCTTCGACAAAGGAGGCAGGTAACAAGCAACATGGAAAAGACCGTCTCTTCAACAGACACGCTGGGAAAACTGGACAGCCACACGCAAGAGAATGAAACCGGACCATTTCCTTACACCGCACACAAACACAAAAATAAACTCAAAATGGATTAAAAACTTAAATACAGCACCCGAAACCATAAAAATCCTAAAAGAAAACATAGGCAATAATCTCTCAGACATCAGTCTTAGCAATATTTTTCTGGATCTCTCCCCCGACGCAAGGGAAAAGCAAAAATCAACTATTAAGACTACATCAAACCATAAAGCTTCTGCCCAGTGAAGGAAACCATTAACAAAGCAAAAAGGCAGCCTACTGAATGGGAGGAGGGATCTGCAAATGATTAATCCCGTAAGGGGTTAATACCTAAAATACGTAACAAACATACACAACTTGATAGGAAAAAACGGAACAATCCAATTTAAAAAATAGGCAGAAAACTTGAGGGAATTCTCTAAGGAATACCTCCAGATGGCCAACAGACACACGACAAGATGCCCTGTGTCACTCGTCATCAGGGAAGTGCCAATTGGAACCACAATGAGATACCACCTCACACCTGTCAGAACACTATTACCAAAAAGACAAGAAAAAATAAGCACCAGCGAAGATGCGGAGAAACGGGAAGCCTCGTGCACTGTTCGTGGGAACACAAGCTGCCGTAGCCACTCTGGAAAACAGTCCGGAGGTTCCTCAAAAAAACAATTAAAAAAGAACTACCATTCAATCCAGCAGTTCCATTTCCAGGTATTTATCCAGAGGAAACAAAAACACTGATTCTGAGAGACAGAAGCACTCCTATGTCTACTGTAGCATTGGTTACAACAGTCGAGATCCGGAAACATCCGAAGCGTCCAACAACAGATGGACAGACAGATGAAGAAGGGACGGCACACACACACCGGAGTATTACTCAGGCAGAAAAAATATGAAATCCTGCATTTGCAACACCACGGATGGGGCCGGGAGTAACAGGTAAATGCGGTCAGTCAGTCAGAGACAAGTACCATGTGATTTCCCTTATGTGAAGAGTCTCAAAAACAGAACAAAAACAGAAACAGACTCACAGATGCAGAGAACGATCTGGTGGCTGCCAGATGGGTGAACCAGGGGAAAAACATGGCATAGTATTTACTACAGAAGTGGTCTAACTGGGAAAAACAGTGGAGTTGATAACTTTTGAGGGAAGTAATGAAATTCTCAAGATTACAAGCCTCAGGAACAATCCAGGTCCTGCTGAAGAGGAGATGCAGGACACTGAACTCTCACTAGATGCTTTTTCTGCAGAAGAGGTCATCGGGGCCCAGGCTCTGGCCAGGAAACACGCCGATGCCTCTGATAAATACCCAAATAAACAGTTTGTAAAAATCCCGTTTCGTTTACTCGAAGCTGCTTCTTGGCCCAAAACTCAGCGTTAATTGCGTCAACGAGATGATGATGATGCTACACGCAGCTCCAAAATCAGACGCTTCCATGAGGAAATACTAACAGAAATAACTTACCGAAACCCTGAAAAATGATCCGGGGACATGACAGGCAAGTGTAATGCCTGCCAGCCCAGGCCCAGTCTGGAGGGACCAGAAAGAATGCCAGGAAGGTCCTGGTGTGAGACAGTAGATCAGACAAAAAGTATTCTGACTGAAAATCCACATTTATGAACCGTGACTTTCTAAAGGACTATCTCCAACAAGAAAACGGTCTCTGAAGCAAGAGGGGAAGCACCTTGCTTGAGACAGGCAACCCCCCCCAGTCCTTCAGGAAAAACCACACACAAACACACGCACGGGAGGGCGGGGCGGGGAGCACAGCCGATAGGATAAAGCAAATGAGATCAATGTTAACTGACAAAAGGCACCTGGGGAAAGGGGCGGGGTCACTGATCTCTGACCCATTTTATTCATGCACCTGTTCTGTTAGTTTGAAATTGTTTCTAAACCAAGCTAAAGCTTTGTTTCTTTTTAAAAAGTCATTCTGGGTTGGGCCTGGGGCTTTGAGTCAGGCAGGCAGGACTCGAGTCCGGCTCCAGCACAAGCCACCCTGGGCCCATGGGCCTCGATCTGTCATCTTCCTGATGGGGTGGTGTGCAGGCGGGGTCTAGAAGGGTCAGTGCTCCCACACTGATGAAAGCACTTCCCAGACCTGCCATCCCCACGATCCCAGAAGTGTTTCCAAAGCTACTGTGCTTAAGAAAAAGGGCAATGCCCCAAATATTCCCAATCTTCTTTACAGAATTATCCAGAAGTGTTCCCCTCAACTCAGTGTGTGTATGGAGGGGGGTCGTGTATGCGTGCAATTCTGAACTGTGATTTTCATACACTCCTGCCAAGGGGTGTAGAGTTCTGGACTGTCCATGTTCTCTCTGGGAGGGGGCTCCAGGGCGGCACGTCCCAAGGCCTCAGTGCTATGGGTCCATATACCTGGGCTCCAATGCAGACCCCCACGGACACTCACCCTCCCCTGGCATGTCATGAGGAAAAAACAACTCAGTTAGAACCATGTTTCTCTGTGTGTGTTCTTCATACAGACGACCCCAACACTGACAGAGACCTCATTTCTGGGATCCGCTCAGTGCCGTCACTGAAATCGGGCACACACTTCAGGTACGTGATGACACGAATATCTCAGGCAGGCAATGGCAACGATGCCTCGGTACCACAGAGTGCCACGTAATGGCAGGACTGGTAAGAATCCAAATTTCTAGGGGCGCCTGCGTGGCTCAGAGGGTTAAAGCCTCTGCCTTCGGCTTAGGTCATGGTCCCAGGATCCTGGGGTTGAGCCCCGCCATCGGGCTCTCTCCTTGGCAGGAGCCTGCTTCCCCCACTCTCTCTCTGCCTGCCTCTCTGCCTACTTGTGATCTCTCTCTGTCGAATAAATAAATAAAATCTTAAAAAAAAAAAAAAAAAAAAAAAAAAAGAATCCAAACATCTAGTCATGGCAGGGGAGGGCTGGCAAGAGTGTACAAGAAGCCCAGACAGGACGCAGAATGGCTGGGTGGCTGGAGGAGCCGGACGAGGGAGCCGGCGTGGACAGCCCAGGCCACAGGGCCCGGGGAGGGGTGGTGGGGCACAGGGGTGGGGGAGGGCCTCACAGGCTGCTAAAGCCTGGACACGGAGCCAAGGGAAGGCAGAGAACCCAAGGACTTCTGCAAAGGCCCAGACAAGGACGGGTTTCTCTTAGTTTAAGAGGAACTTAAAACGTGATACAGGCCACATTCTCTGAAACTCAGAAAGCTGAGTTTTGCATTAAGTTCTCTGGCAGCGGAGAGCACTTGCGCGAACTGTAACCTGCTCGGGCACAAGACTGTTGTCTCCCATTCTTTCATCTTGCCTCTCCGGCCCTGAGGCGTCTTCTTGACCGTCCAGATCCCTCCGCTAGGCCCGTAACCCCAGATCTCTGGGAGGGCCTGGGCCTTGCTCATATCTGCGCCCAGAGCCTGGCACAGGTCCTGGTACAAGGAAGTCAATCAGCAAAAGTATACACTGCCCTGAGTCAGGCTTGGTTTCAGAAGGCCTTCTCCCTCTCCTCACAGATCAGCCACCAAACCAGACCTCACATCATCATGTAACCCACCTACGCTCAGAGATGTGTTATTTCTTCTAAAATCTTTTTTTTTTTTTTTTGGAAGATTTTATTTATTTGACAGAGACCGTGAGAAAGGGAACATAAGCAGGTTCCCCACTGAGCAGGGACCCAAAGTGTGACCTGATCCCAGGACCCTGGGATCGTGACCTGAGCCAAAGTCAGACACCTGACAAGTGAGCCACCCAGACATCCCTGTGTTATTTCTGAGCAGAACTCTCTCTTTTCCCTGTGGCACTGCTGCCTCTCTGCCCACCCCCACCTCTGTGAGACACCCTCCTAGGGACAGGCCCAGGCGGGGGGACACAGAGCAAGGTGTGAGGACTTGGGGCTGGGGTCCGAGATGAGGCCAGAGCAATGTCCAAGGAAGAAACCAGGGCACGACACCCAATTGTCCACACTCGCTGGAGCAGGCCAGGCTTTCTCCCTGGACTCTCTGGGAAGCATTTCTGGAGGAGTACCGCCTTTCTGTGTGTTCTACCGAAGCAGGCACGGGAGGGGTACCATCGGCTGCTTGCAGGAGAATCGTCAGAAACACCGACATGTGTTCTAAGACAGATGACAGGACTTGTTTCAACTCAGCAGGCAGAGGAGACGCATCCGAGCCCAGGGGCCACCTAGTGAATGCACGGCTTTGCTGTCGTCCTCGGTGCACAACGGAAAACGTAGGCCAGGCACAACAAAGCCCACGTCACGCTGACGGCACCGTGGAGTCACGGCAGGGCTCGTGGTCAGGCAGAGCACGTCTACTGCAGTGGGACAGCGTGTCACCGCTGGCTTTCTCCTCAGAACTGCGCACCCACCCACCCCTGGCTACTCCAGCCCCAGAGAGCTAAAGGCAAAGTCTGAGCTGGGGGTCCGTTCATTTCCGTATTTAAGAGGTGCACGGGCCATAAAACCACCTGACCCTGGTCTGCAGCAGGGACCTGAGCCTCAGGCCCTGTGGGTGCCCGACGCCAAGGAGGGTGCCTGGGGCAGAGGCCACGGCCCCCGGGTGCTGGCTATCCGGCCCAGGGCAGCGAGGCCAGCGCTCCTGAGGGGAGCGGAGACCGGCAGGGCCCCGCGGCAGACCCCCTCCCCAGCACAGAGGGCCCCAGCACCCACGGCAGGCGAGCTGTGGTTCTGCCTTCCCTGCACTCTGCGGAAAATTTTTCAATTAACAAATGGATTTTTAATAGACTTGTCTCGAAGCAGCAAGATTCGGGGCAACTCACCTGTCATGGGGTTTCACTGCTCTTCCTTGTTGCGTTAAGTGCTCTCCCAAATCCCAGTAGTGACCCCCCAAACCCCGGTCAACGCGCTGGATCCCAAAACTGCTGGATGGGGGCTGCTTTGGCCATGAGGCAAAGCCAGCACAGTGAAGCTTATCTTACCTCTCCGAAAGCCCCTCTTCCGATCACTTTAATGATTTCGAAGTCTTCTCGATGAAGCTGCATCTCCTTCACCAGCTGCGTAAATGGTTTAGCTATAGATTTAAAAAAGCGAAATCAACAATTTACTCTCAGGAGCTGAGACTACATAAAAATTCAGTTGACTGAGGCATTCTACTAAATTATACAGCTTTCTTAGGAAAAAAGTTTATTTTTTAGATGTTTAATATCTGGCAAGTTTCGGGAAGCCCACGTTTATGCTCAATGTAGGTGCACTTCCCGCTCTGTTGTAGTGAACAGTGCCGCTGAAGCTGGGACCGACCTCGCTGGGCAAGCAACTGGTGGGCAGGTTCCCAGCCGGCCGGCGGCGAGAGCCCGCCACGCCGCACAGAACTTAGCCATCCTCCGGGTGAGCGAGCGCCACGCTCCACCTGTCAGCTCCGTGGGGCCACGGGGCAGCTGTGGGGACAAGAGACATTCTCCAAGAATGGCAGCGACCTTTCCAGTGCAGGCAGTGCTCCTGGACGTCGTGACCATCCTCACTAATTGCGAGGAGCCTCTAACAGTGTCCTTGAAGAAATCGGGAGAAGCGGCTTCCCCGGCACCCATGTGTTCCGCATTCCAGGGAGGAGGAAGCTGAGCCAGGTTTCTGTGGACAGTGCACTGGGCTGAACAGTGTCGTATCTCCCCCACCCCCCACTCCACCCAATCCAGAGTGTCCACCCAGAACCTGGGAATGTGGCCCTATTTGGAAGTGGGGTGTTTGCACATTAAGGTGGGGTCACAAACAGGAATGAGATGGGCCCTAAATCCAACAGGACTGAGTCCTCATTAAAGAGAGGGAATGCGGACGCAGAGGGAAAAAGCCACAAGAAGACAGAGGCATGTTTGGAGCGATCAGTTCGAGCCACGGAACACCGCCTCCACCAGAAGCTGGAAGGGATGGGGCATCTTCCCTGCAGCCTCCAGAGGGAGCAGAGCCCTGCTCACACCCTGACTTTGGACTTCTGGCCTCCAGAACTGTGAGAGGAGATGTCTCCGTAGTGTCAGGCTGCCCCCAGCTCGTGGGAACCACCGCACACCGCATGGGTCATCTCCTTCCAGGAACAGCACAAGCCACAGCGCCCAGGACAGAGGTCTCGCTGTTCACTCCAGAGGCAGTGCCCTCCCCACCACCACCCGCCTGCCCCTGGTCGGACACCCATTCAGTCAGTCACATCTCTCACACCTGTTCTGATTCTCACCTCCAGGCCCAAGTCCTTGTTTGATGCTAACCTGTATTCTACACATTTCTTTTCTCAAATTCCCACTACTGGTTTTGTGAAACATTTCCACTGGGGGGATCAGGCGCAGTGCACAAGGGCTCTTTCTGTATTAATTCTGGCAAATACACCTGCGTCTACCGTTATCTCCAAAACCAGCCAAAACGAAACCTGCAATCTTTTTCTGGGCTTCTAACTGAGCTCTGTATTATTAACCTAATTCTACCATTTTTCTCTTTAACTAAATGCTTAATAAACAGCACTAAGGTTTGATCACCCTGGTTCACTGACCACGGTAAGAGCAGCCAGAGCGCCAGAAGGTTCTTGGGGCCCATGGAGAACGAACTGTGACCACTACTGGTGCAGATCCCCATTGGCACAGACATCAGGGAAGAGAACACAGAGGGCCTGATTTCAATTAAAAAAATGAAAGAAAAAAAAAAAAAAAAGGCCAGGTTAAAAAAAACCTTGAGCTACAACTTTAAAGGTTGTCTATGGCTCATCTTTCTTTCTTTCAAATATCCCCCAAAATAATCATCCCCACAACTCCTAATGGAGATACGTACTGCAAACAGCCACCAAAAACCTGGACCTCTCTTGGTATCGTCTCGGGAACCACATGGGACTGCTCTTTCTACAACGACGAAAGACAATCCCAGCACATCGGATATGTTGTTTCACACCAGAAGAGAGCACTGCAGGAAGGAGCGCTCGCTCACCAGCACGGCTGAGCACGTGCCGCGGAAACATCCACTCTGGCAGGGCGCAGTGCAATGTTCCGGACCCTTCCACAGATACCCCAACAACTCCCAGAGGTGGTAGCCACTGCTGTAATGCACAGACCAGGCAGAAAGGCAAAGAAAATTCCACCCGGAATCGTGCCACGAGTCAGCTGAACTTGTCCGTGCTCCCATGCCATCGTGCTCACAGGCAGAGTCAGTGTGTCCTATCTTCTCTACTCCTTTATCTTCTTGGACATTTCATGTCTTTGTACTCAGTGATCACTTTAACAGGTGCGTACTCGTTCACTAGCTGACACACCAACAACTGTAAACGGTGTGTCTGCTGAACAGACAAGTCAGACCTTTTTTCCTTTTTTTTCAGATTTATGTATTTGTCGGGGGGAGGAAAGGCAGAAGGAGAGAGAATCCAAAGCCCATTCCCTGTGGAGCACGGAGCTTGAGGCGGGGCTCGATCCCAGGACCCTGAGATCATGACCCGCGCTGAAGGCAGAGGCTTTAACCCACAGAGCCACCCAGGCGCCCAAATCTTTTTTTAAATAATGAGGCACAGGGGCGCCTGGGTGGCTCAGTGGGTTAAAGCCTCTGCCTTCAGCGCGGGTCATGATCTCAGGGTCCTGGGATCGAGCCCCGCATCAGACTCTCTGCTCAGCGGGGAGCCTGCTTCCTCCTCTCTCTCTCTCTCTGCCTGCCTCTCTGCCTACTTGTGATCTCTCTCTGTCAAATAAAATAAATAATAAAATCTTTTAAAAAAATAAAATAAAAAAATTAAAAAAGATTTATTTATTGATTTGGGAGAGAGCGTGTGTGTACAAGCATGAGAGGGGGAGGGGCAGAGGGAGATGCAGACTCAGTGCTGAACACGGGGCCCAAGGACGTGGGGCTCGATCCCAGGACCCTGAGATCACAACCCAAGCCACAGTCGGACGCTCAACTAACCGAGGTGCCACACAGGTGCCTAAACATTTCATTTTAAACCATTCTCTTCTTGGAGCGCCCGGCTGGCTCAGCATCTGCCTTCCACTCAGGTCATGGTCCCAGGGTCCTGGAACTGAGTCCTGCATCGGGGTCCCTGCTCGGTGGGGAGTCTGCTTCTCCCTCTGCCCTCCACTCCCCCTGCTTGTGCGCTCACGCGCCCTCTCTCTCTCTCTGGCAAATAAATATATAAAATCTTTTTTAAAATTTTCTGAAAAAAGTAGTTTCTATAAAAAATAACACAATGAAGATGAAAACTGGGAGCATAACGGAGGTGTGGTGTTTACAGGTACGCTGTCTGACAGAGTAAAGCACTCACGCAGTTGGTTAAACAGGATTAGCGAGCAAATGGGGGGATGAGTGGGTAATCCGCATTACAGGGCATACAGCCGGCGTCACTGGGCCTCAGGAAACTGCCAGTTTCAAAGGCAGGTGAGACATTCATGTTCAGTGTTGGGATGAGGAGTGGTGACCCAGGAGGTAGTCTGGAGGGCAAATTAGGAGCTGCAGAAAATGGCAGTGTCCTTTGGAGAGTCCTGGAATTTCATCCTAGAATTATTTTAAAATAGTAAAAAATCTGTGTGCATGAAAATGTTCATTCTTATAGTAACTATAAGAATATAGTAGGGTTTTTTTAAAAGATTTTATTAATTTATTTGTCAGAGAGAGAGAGAGAGAGAGAGAGCACAAGCAGGGGGAGCAGCAAACAGAGAGAGAAGCAGTCTTCCCACCGAGCAAGGAGCCCAGATGCGGGCCTCCGGGATCATGACCCAGTGAGCCACCCGCGCGCCCCTCTCCCACTCTTTGATAGAAGCACTTCTGTTGTGTTGCCTGTATACGGATCTGCACAAACTTCCCTGAAACGGATGGGCAGGGGTTCATCAGGGCCAGTCAGCTAAACAGGGGAAAAGCCACGGAAACGGAGACGAATACTCGAAACAATATCCAACGGTTCTGAGGACAGAGTAAAAATACGTACTGGTGTGTAGAAATGATCAAGACTGCATTAGAAAACCAGACCAGAGAATCACACCACAGCAGTGGGCCGGCCACCCTGCTAACCACACAGGTCTAAGGGGCCATGAAATCACACTGATGGGACAGGACTTAACAGACAAAAAGCAGAAAGAGTGACGTTTCAAACGGGCTCTCAATCAGTATCAATACAAAAAACAGGGTGACCCCGCCATGCGGACTGGGTCAAGTCAAGAGATAGAAAAACACCAGTTACATGAATAAGAAAATCTCACCTAAGATCTAACATAAAACTGTTAACGAGGTAACTAAAAAGTAGGAAGGGAACTTCCCACAGGGACAGCAGACACAGGAAGCAGCTCTACTACCCACAGGATCAGGGAAGCAAAGGAAGACGCTGGAATTTTTGGAACCTAGAAAAAGATCTCCGGTGAGCTGAGGGTGGGCTGCTGCTGCTGGGGTTTCTAAGCTGGGATTCCGTGGGCTGGGAGCCAGGGAGCTGGGAGGGAGCAAAGGCCAGCTGACGCTGAGGGTCTCTGCCAGTGTGGGAGAACGCCCAACTGGGACCAGGGGCTCCTGCTAGCAGGCGCTTTGGCCAGGAGGAGGAAGAAGGGTTACTAAAGGCATCACTCAGGGGAAGAGGAGCAGGCAGGAAGTCCCCTGTTCCTTCTGCCTCCTCTGTCCCTCTGCCTCCTCCTTCTGCTAGTCTCTGACTAGCGCCCTTGAGGCAGAGCCCAACAGAAAGCAGGGGTCAGAGCCCAACGGGGGAAATGCTGGGGTCAGGAGGATGTCCCTGCAGGGAAAGGGAACAGGGTGAACAGGGAGGGGAGATCTGCTACATCCAGGAGCACTGATCAAGCAAGTAAACAGAATCAGGAGAAGGGGAGTCCAGTTCCTTACAGTCAGAGAAGGGAGTTAACGAGTAAGTTACAAATCCCACAGTACTGGATTAGAATCGGAGGCATCGGTGTGACCTCATGATTTTCAACGGACAGAGATATCAAAACAGACATAAATGGCTGCGTCCATCCCCACAGTCCTTGCTCTACCACGGACAGGGCCTGGGGGCAGCAACAGGCACACCAAAGGGCTGGTCTTGGGTTCTCAGGACCATCCTCCTGCAGGGGAACCGGGGCTCCCTGGGCCCGCCAGAGCCCACGCTCAAACAGTCTGTGCCAGAAAGGAGAGACGTGCTCAAAGAATAATGGTCAAAGTAAATACTGATAATCACAGATTACATAAATATGAAATCAGGAGCCCATACTGATACTCCTAAATTTTAATAAAAATCTGATGAGAAATGAGATAGTTATATACTTTCAAAGCACATCCCCAAGGAACAGTTCTCAATGACAAAAGGAAGCAGGCCACTTTATGGGGACATCTGGCAGACACTGCTACCTAAATCAGAGGGGACACTATCACCAGTTACGTGACGAAATGAAACTGCTGTCACCCAAGAAGATACAGTGAGGAAAGGCACTGTGGCTTCTGTATTTTTCTGCCCAAGTTACAGAGTTACAGAACCTGAATTTAATCAGGAGGAAACAGGAGGAAAACCTAAACTGAAGGAACATTCTACAAAGTAACTGGCCTGCAATGTTCAAAACTTTTAAGGTCAGGAAAGTCAAGACAAGACCGAGGAACTGTTCACACAGCAGGGAACAGACTGGCCAGGCCAAGGAGGAGCCATGTGTGGCCCTGCGTGTGCCCGGGAGCCGAATGTCAGTGAGCTGGTGGCCCTTCCGTGGGCTTTGAAGAGCACCTCACTCTCAAGCAGTTGAGGGCACTTCTGTGTACTGCTTGCTATTTGCAACTTTTCTCTGAGTTGGAACATGTTCCAAAAAAATTTTTAAACATCTTTTTAAAGATTCTCTCTATCTGGAAAACAGGCTGTCGGGAGCAGGAGTGGAAGCGGAGAGAGCAGAGGGTGCCACCTGCCCACAAGAGATAGCAACGGTGGCTTGGAGACCCACGACGACAGCGACAATGACGCCGGCCGGGACGTGAGGAGGAAGAGGCTAGGCTCTGGCAGGGCGGTGGTCTGCGCTGTGGACGGGCGCCACCGACTCACAGGGACACCCAGGACGAGCAGGTTTGGGTGGGGGAGGAGCCACGGCGGAGACACGGAGCCCAAGATAGCGAAGAGACCAATCTTGCACCGTCCCACGGCTGCTCCATCCTTTCAGAAAAGCCTCACTTCTGAAGCACCAGCTGCCACGGGGGCGGAGAAGCGCGGAGGCCGGGAGAGGAGAGCGGTGCGCCGGCAGGACCCGGGAGACAAGCTTGAGGGGAGGAAGGAGCCTCTGCTCCCTCCCCCGGGGCTGCCTGCTGACCCGACTAGCGCCTGTGACGCTCTCAGAGCTCGGAACGTTACAGGCGAATTACATGAATTATACCCACTGCACCGGTGTGACCCAGCTTGTCACACACCCTCAACACATCCAGGGTGCAAAACAAAGCCATTTGGGACGCGTTTTGAGTCTCATTTGTATTAAGGTTCTCCTAGCAGACAGACATCTTACATAACTTGAACAGATGAGCCGCACTCCTCGGAATGTTCGAATTTCACGGAGAGCGTGAACTTGTAGCTTCTGAAGATGAGAAAACTGGTATGAATTTTGGGAAGGTGACGTACCTCTCCTTCGCATTCCATGAACAAACACTAAAAGGCACCAACTCAGCAAGTCCTCCCCAGGCACCTCCAACGTGCCAGCACGAGGACGACCCGCCAACGGACAGGCTCCAGCACCCGCCCCGCGGGGCAGTGTGGGGGTCCAGGGCCCGCCCCACGTCATGGACCCCACACACCGCCCCCTGCTGCTGCACCTGCGCACCGTCTCAACAAGTCCCCACCATCCCCGAGCCCCTGGTCAGTCACACGGCCACCCTCTCCTGTCCCTCTGATGCAGACTCTCTTGCTCACTGGCCGGTGCCCCGCGTGCGCCCTCCCCAGCCCCTCCCACTCCAGTCCCACAGGCCATGGCACCATCTCCACGGAGGCCGGGGGACCACATCGCTGCCCCGCTCCAGACTCCTCCATGGCTTCCCGCAGCTCCTGGCAAGACCGCACGTGCTCCCAGAGCTGGCTACGTGCGCAGGGCCCCCTGCCTCCCCTGATGCCCACTCCAGCCTCGCCTGGCTTCACCCCCGTGCTCCCCGCGATCCTGCCATACCCGGGCTGTCACTTCAGGCCCTCAGCCAACCCTGGGTCTTCCCAAGCAGACCCTTCAGCCCAGGACAGCCCTCTCAGCCCTGCCAGCTCCAACCAACTGACCAGGTCAGGAGCCTGGTAGTCTGCACGAGGTAGGCCTCAGAGCTGTGCCTGCTCACTGCCAACTTCCCCAGTGGACCAGAAGGCCCGGGAAGGCAGGGCTACCTCCACCGTTACCGCCTGCTCCCCAGGCCCCTCGTGCAACAACACAGCTGACTGAGTGATGTCACCATGCGCCATCAGGAAAGGTTACTTCCTTTACAGGATGGGCGGCAGAGTTCCTAAGGTAAAAATATTTAATGACCGCATATTAAAAGACTATTAAAAGACTGAATAAAGCTTGAGCCCTTAGAGAGCTAAATGTTTATTAGATTTTCTTCCCCTACTCTCTTCATTCTTCCACAACCCAAGACTGTCCCCAGTAGAACTTCTCTTGATGCCCTGAATTAAGCCATGAATTAATCTATCGTGGGCAGCCACTGGCCAACAGGAGATCCCAACTGCAAGGAAAAACTGGGGTCCGGTGTTCCCTTTAAACAGGAAAACACTTGCCAGGAAGAACTGGGGGCGGAGGGAGGCTCCTTGGCTGAAACAGACAGAAAATCATTGTGAAATGAGAAACTGATGCCCCCCTCCCTCCTCGTTGGTGTGTTTATCCAGGGAGGAAATAAGATCAGAGTGGCTGGAAGGAGTGCCCAGGGAGGGACAGCTGGAGGAAAGAGGACTATGTCACAGGGCAGCAGGCCACAGGAAGGCAGACAGGAAGTCCCACTCTGTCCCTTCCCAGCATGCACCCTGGCCTCCCACTGGACTCGACTGGCCCTGCGCCCTTGTCACCCACTCTCTCTGCTGTTCCAGCCACAGCCACTCACTGGTCATGTATGTGGAAGTGGAAATGGTCTTATAAATCATTCAGTCCAAATAATACATTTACTACTTAAGAAACAGGAGCCCCAAAGGCCAAGGGACCGACCGTTAACTCCGCTCTGTGGTGCGGTGCTCCACTCCTAGGAAGTCCTCCCTGGCAGCTACCAGCTGCTGCTCTGGTCCCGTCCAGAGACCACAGCTGGCTGGGTGCAGGGGAAGAGCCCAGAGGGCTCCGGAAGCCCCGCGGCGGCAGGCCAACGCATGCCGGTGCTCTAGGGACCCAGTTTCTCCTAGCGGAGAAGCAGCCAGGGCAGCAGCCCAGGACCATGGGTGTGGCCACAGCGGACGACCAGCAGGGGCAGGGCCTGACTCTGACTGTGATGAGCACACGCCGAGAACGAGGGAGCAGGGCAGGACTGAGAAAGGGCCTGTGGTCATCTAGCGGGTGGCAGAAAAAGCAGACACTTCCCTACAAGGACCAGCTTCGAGCTCCAGTTCCCAAACTGCTTCAATTTATTCTCACCGTCAGACCATGGTTCAACCTACAGAAGACACATCCCTATCACAACGTTTTTGAAGAATGTGCTTAACTTATATCAAATGGGATTTGCTTTAATTGTAACTTCGTGAGAGGACCGGACACTTTCTTGCACGGGGAGTGGGTCACAAAGCCATCTTGTTACAAACCACCGGTTCTGAATCTTCAGAGAGACCCTGTTAAGTCCCAGATAAAGCTCTCTAAATCTGGACCCTCCCACACAGGCTGGTAATCAGGAACTCTACTGTGGTAAAGTGAACAGACTTTACTTTTTAACGCAATTTCGGGCTTTAGAGAACCGAAAGGGAAGCCCTTTCACACCGCTCTGACCCAGAAGGCAAGGCAGGCACAGACGGAGTCAGAGAAAACTGGAGTGAGGCTGGGGGTAGGCTGCACTGAGTCAACGTGAACCCGGAAAGGTCTCACTCCCACCACCTGCTGCCACCCAGGGACGGTGCACCCACCTCGGCTAACCTTGCTCAGACCCGGGTTCAGGACACACCCGGGGCTCAGCGACGCGTTCCTTCCTCTTTGTGGCCACTCGGTCGCTGCCTGATTGCTTTGCTCAATTGGCTATTTGCCTCCCTGGGTCTGTGTCGCTCTGTGAATGACCAGAGCGAAGCCACACCGTGTCATTGCCGCACATCACTTAGGGGTAACTGTCCTTTCACGGCCCGCTGGGGGTCCCTGCGAAGGAGGCCACGCCTCCAAGACAGCGAGCCTCACCGCCCAGTGCAGGGCACCGTCCTCTGGGATTCCTCTGTCAAAGCAAAGAGCCCACGCCGTGTAAGAAGAGATCTTCACCACGTATGTCTGTCTCATAAAGCCAACCTCCCCGCTGAGGTGAACACAGATAAATGTTTAACTTCAAAAAAATCCGAGCATGCAATGCAACGAAACGAAACACGGCCAACCGAGGCACATTCACAAGTCACATGAATGCACCAAAGGCACCAAGAGAAGGCGGCACGACGCTCCGGGGCTTTCCCAGTGAGAAAGCCCGCTGCAGGCCCTTCTCCCGCAGCGCACTGGCAGCAGGCCGTGCGTGCTCGCTCTCCATTTAAGACACAGGAGAACCTACAGGACAGAACATGTGTTGGTTGTCAGATGGTGGGGGGCAGGGGCGGGGAGAACCTCCCCCGAGGGCACCCCTTCCTCACCAAGGGGCAGGCACACGATCCCGGGGCTGGGCGTCACACCCCAACGCCGCTGGGCTGCCGCGACAACCCGGCAGGCTGCCTGGGCTCTCCCGAGGCCGCCTCCTCCCCGGCCGAGAAGGGCGCTCACCCAGAAGAGGGCCGGGAGAGCTGCACACCACCCGCACGCCCGCCCCAGCACGGAGCACATGGTTCCCTGAAGAGCAGCGCCGGCTACTGGGTGGCGGGCTCTCTCCTCGACGGCAGGAGCGTTACTCAGATGTCACATCGGACAGTAAGTAAACCAGCTCCACCACCAGAATCACCTGGGAACCCAGCTGAACTACCCACCAGCAAGGCGCACCTGTCACCAACACGTTTTACCAGGTAGAGTCACCCCGGACAACACCCAGGTGGCACTCAGTAGTTGCCATCAAGAGGGAAGGCCACCTGCACACCTTCCACGTCAGGGTGCCACGGGCGGCGGCTCCCGGACCTGTCTACTGGGGAGACGAGGAGAATTTTACCTGCTGAGACCAACCCACCCGACAGCCTCCCTCTTCCCTGATCCCTGCCATCCGCCGCGTGTCTGCAGTCGGCCAGCCCACCTTGGGGACTTGCAGGACCAGTGGGGTGACTCTGATCACTTAGTAACCCTCCCACTTCGACCTGACCTGCATGGCTACTTTTCTTCAGTGACACCCCATTTAAGAATTTATTTCCTTTTTAAAAGATTTTATTTGACAGAGATCACAAGTAGGCAGAGAGGCAGGCAGAGAGAGAGAGAGGAAGCAGGCTCCCCGCCGAGCAGAGACCCTGAAGTGGGGCTCGATCCCAGGACCCTGGGATCATGACCTGAGTCGAAGGCCGAGGCCCAACCCACTGAGCCACCCGGGCGCTGCAAGAATTTCTTTATAAACGCAAGATATGAAGGGACAACCAAAGGGACCATCGGGCCTCAGGCTCTCAACAGGCTGCTGCCTGGTGGGACCGAGCGGCTCACACCCTCGTTCGAAGGCTCCGCAGACCTTCCACGCTGCAGTCGACGGCGCACAGGAGGACGGACTTCCCACGGCGGGTCAGGGGTGCTGCCGCCCCGCTGCCGTGGGGGAGACCACACAGCTTCCTGCAGTAACCAGAGTTTCACAGAAGAGTCCTGGTTTTCTTGCTGTTTGTCTGGGCTCCAGGTACAGGCCATGGTCTCTGCAGGTGGAACGGTCACCGGGGCATGGAGAGCATTTCTGCCGCACCTGCTACTGATAGCACCTGCGGCATCGGCACGGCCATGAGCCACAAGCCACGAGTCTGCCACGAGCGCCTGCCTGCGGCCCACACACCGGCAACCATGTGCACCTGGCCCCGAGGACCCCGGGATTCTGTACCCAAGGACATTATGTCACTGGCGTCTGTGTTGACTGAATAAATGATTACAAGAGACAATACATGACAGCACCTTGAGGGGCCTGGGGGCTCTCAGTGGGGTAAGCCTCTGCCTTCGACTCAGGTCATGATCCCGGGGACCTGGGATCGAGCCCCACATCAGGCTCCCTGCTCAGTGGAGAGCCCGCTTCCCCCTCTCCTCCCTGCTCATGCTCTCTCACTGTCTCTGTCACTCTCTCTCTCTCTCTCAAATATACAAATAAAATCTTAAAAGCATTTTGTAAACTACAATATTGCATAAAAATGCTTATAGTCCCTGATGGAGTGACAACTACCTCACCAATAAATACCCAAAAGGTTTTATTTACGGGTCCTAAAATCTGTCAGAATCATTAAACGGCCACTGTTTGCCAGGCAGTGTGGGTAGCTCCGAGCCAACCCCACCTTCCGCATCCACGGCAGGAGCAAGTCCGCTCTACAGAAGATAATCAGTCTTCAGATAAAAGCAAAAAGGCAGGGAAACCGGGAATGCTGCAGAGTAAGGGAGGAGAGCTGCTTCTGTAGGGCTGGCGGTCTGGACGGAAGCTGCCCAAGCGGCGGGGTCAGGGTCTGAGTGTATGTGAAGGGGGAGCGCACAGGGTTTCCTGCAGGACTGGCTGCACCGTGTGGGAATCGCCCAGGTGTGAGCCCACCTGCCTGGGAGGTAGGAGCCATGGGGGAGGCAGAAACGCAGGCGCGGACAGAGCGGACTGCAGGCGCGGCACCTGCCCGTCGGGAGGCAGCGGATCCTGGAGCCTGGGCTCCCGTGAATGTGGGTCCTCGGTATCCAGCTGGCGTCAGAGTCACCGGCGCGGGTGAGATCCCCAGGGGTTAGCAGAGATAGAGGAGGGCCCGGGGCTGGCCCTCTGGCTATCGGGAGGCTGAGGGAAGAGGAGGAACCAGCCGGAGCCTGGAGGAGCAGCCGGCTCGATGTACGGAAACCGGGTCGTCCGCGGAAGGCAGTGGGGCTGACGATCAGCCACTGGTGTTCGCCACCGAGAGACCACGGGCGGCCCCGACGCAGAAGTGGCTTTCGGGGAGCAGTGAGGGACACAAGATCGAGGGAGTCTGAGGATGGGAGAAGGGGTCGTGAACACAGGGAGAGCAGACCCCTCTGAAGAGCTCTGCTGCTAAACAAAGAACGCGTTAGAGCCTGAAGTCCTTTCCACCAAATGTTTTTGTGAACACAAGAATGAAAACCATGCATCCTGGAACAGAGGTTAAAGGTGATCCGTTCCAAAACCAAGCTCACGTCCCTCTGATCAACTGACCTAAGCAAGCAGGGGCCGGGACGGGAAGGCTCTGTGACAGACGCCACAGTCTGATAAGCAAAAAGTTCATCTCCTCCAGCGCAGATGCCACCAGAGAGCCCCAACTCCAGGCTTCCCGATCACGTCCGAGCTTCAGGGAGCGACCCATGGAACACAGCCCCTTCCGCGCGGAGTTTCTGTGGCTCTGCCCAGACCTCGGTTGTGTCTGCTGGGCTGGGTCTGCACCAGGCTCCGAACACAAGGGCCACACCAGCTCTTGGTATTTTGTTTTGGGTTTTTTGGGTAGAAAGTAATGATTTTACTCACTGGCTTTTCTTTAGCTTTTCCTGATTTTTCTCCACTGAACTGTGAGTAAAAAGGTTTTATTTTGATAAATTATTTATGAACACATATTGCTTTATGGACTCAACTGCTGGGATTACACACACACACACACACACACACACACACACACACACACACACACACTCTTTTCTCTTTCTTTGGATCGCACACAGATTCCACAACGCACCAAACGGAGGGATGTCAGAGACCAGCAATCAGAGTGCGGCTTTCTTGTCCCGCAATACAGTATCGCGCCCGCCCTCGAGTGGTTTTCTACTTCCAAGTCTTACTGTGTTAACTAGATAACCAGGAACCCCAGTAAGGGACACAGCTTACCTTTAACATTCTATGTAGTTAAAGACAAAACGCAGGCCACCAGCACACAGTGCCGGGCGTCCTCCAGCTACAAAGGTGCCCCCAGGTCAGCTGGGGAAGAGCCCGCACACCCAGCACGAGAAGACCGGGCCGCCCTGGGAGTGCTCAGCCCGCCTTCGGGAGGACCCTGGGAAACCGTCTCCGGCGGCAGGACGGCATGTCAAGGATGGCCTCCTCGCCCTGCCGAGCACGAAGCCAGAGCCATCCTGAACAGACACGACATGCCTCCTGTACACTGGGCAGTGTGACCAGTGGGGCAGGAAGCATGGCAGGATAACAGCAAGGCCGGGGACTGTCTGCCTCTCTTCCTCCTGGGATGCCGCGTGTTCACAACGCCTCTGTGCCCGAGGCTGGAGCCCTGGGGCAGAGTGGGTCCAAACCCACTCCCCCGGCTCTGACTGTCGACTGTCGAGTCGGCCTGCACCGGAGAAGGGAGCAGGAGAAAGTAAACTCGGAAGGTGGGAAGTCTACAAAGCCTCCATCGGCAAGTCAACACATGAAAAAAAAGGTGACTGAATTTCAGTAATCAGTAATTTGGGGGAACTTTCAGCAACCAAATAATATCCACCAACCTTCTGTTACAATCATTCAGTTTATGCCGTGGTCCTGTTTAAGAGGCGTGAGAAGGTGGGACCTGGCCGAATCCTGACATCTGTATCTGTCTTCTTGCTTCCACCCCAAATGTTTGATAAAATAGTAAATCCACACCATTGCTAACGGCAGCTACCACCTTCCAAAGGTCTTTGTATGAGTCAGGGATGTCACAAAACAATCTCTAAACCCTGCAGGACAGAGATTACCACCTGCTTTTGACAGATAAGTAAACTAAGAGAACACAAAGTTCACGTTCATGTAAGTGGCTGGGATTTTAATTCTTTTTTCTTTATTTCTCACAATATATTAATTATTCATATTTCCTTAACATTAAAAACTTCCAATTTTAAAATGAGAGGAAAAACTAACTGCTCTTGTTTTTCTCGTTGCTCATTCGGTCGGCCGAGTGCAACGGCAGTCTCCGCGGGTGGCCGTGCTGCAAATTTGGAGCAGTGGGGGCTGCGCTCCGCACAGGACAATCACAGCCGCTTCTGCTTTCGTGATCAGTCACCTTCTGCGGAACCAAGAGTCAGTGGAAGCCAGGACCGTTCAGGTTACAGGAAGTGTATCGCCCAAATTCTTTAAAATCTGGAACAAAAGCAATTCTTTCATGCTCCTCTAAACAGACTCTTCATCACCCATTCCCCTTCTCGTGTTTGTATCTCCTAAGACGTAAGTGTACCCTGACGCCCCAGCTACGTCTACCAAAGACACGAGAGTGTTCGGCAGCTCTCGTCAAGCCATCACAAACCAATAACCACGCAAATGCACGCTACCAGGAAAGCGCACGCACGACGTGCACACATCAGAAGAACGAACCGCAGCCACGTACAACGCTGATTCATCCCAAGGGCACAGTGTGACGCGCGATTCCACCATCTGAAGTTCAGAAACAGACAGCTCCAGGAGAGCGCAACGAGGAAGGAAGGTCTGTCGGTGCTAAGACAACCGAATACCCATACCCAAAAGAATAAACAGAAGCCCCTACCTAGCACCAAGTACAAAAAGTAACTCAGAAAGGATCAAGGACCTGGGGCGCCTGGGTGGCTCAGTCAGTTGAGCATCTGCCTTCAGCTCAGGTCATGGTCCCAGGGTCCTGGGATCGAGTCCCGCATCCAGCTCCCTGCTCAGTGGGGAGCCTGCTTCTCCCTCTGCCTGCTGCTACCCCTGCTTGTGCTCTCAGTGAAATAAATAAAATACTAAAAAAAAAAAAAAAAAAAAAAAAAAATCAAAGAGCTAAAACTATAAAACTCTTAGAAGAAAGAGTAGGTATAAATCTTTGTGACCCTGGATTAGGCAACAGTTTTTTAAATATGAAACCAAAAACATAAGCAAGAAAATTTTTAAAAATAAACTGGACTTCATCAAAACTAAAAATATATGGACTCCCAATGACACGAATGCAAATGAAACGACAAATCACAGAATGGAGAAAATACGTGCAAATCTGCAATTAGGCACAAATTCATACCTGATAAGGAACTTGTATCCAAAATACACTAGTATATCCAAAATATACCAAAACATAAATCACTAATACCTGCTTTTTATTTGTTAAGATTTATCTGAGAGCATGCACACACACGTGTAACCACAGCAGAGGGAGGGGCAACGTGAGAAGGAGAGGGACAAACAGACGTCCTGCCGAGTGGGGAGCCCAGTGATCCCAGGACCCTGAGATCATGACCTGAGCTGAAGGCAGACGCTTAACTGAGCCACCCAGCGCCTCCATGTACAACTCACTAATAAGAAGGCAAATCAGGGCGCCTGGGTAGCTCAGTCGCTTAACCGTTCGACTGATTTCGGCTCAGGTCATGACAAATCATCCGTTTATTTTTTTTTAATCATCTAATTTAAAAATGGCCAAAGGACGTGAGCAGACATTTCTCTGAAGAAGACACACGGATGGCCGACGGACAGGAGAGAAGGCGCTCAGCGTCAGGGAAACGCACATCGAAACCACAGTGCGTTGCCGCTTCACATGCGCCAGGATGGTTAGAATGAAAAAAGACCAACCGTAAGAAGCGCTGGCGAGGCGACAGGGAACCGGGAGCCCTCACACACTGCGAGCAGCACTGGACAACGAGGGAGACACTTTGGAAAACAGTCCAGTCACTCCTCAAAACGCTAGACATGGAGTCACCCCAAAACTCAGCAATTCTACCGTGTCTATGAAGACCCTGTACACAAATATTCACGGCATCACCCAGAGTAGCCAAAGTCGTGGCTTGCCACGACCCACTGTCCATCACCTGACGCACGGATGCACAAAATGTTGTCTATCCACACGATGGCACATTCTTCAGTCATAAAAGGAAAATGCGGATACGTGCTCCCACCACATGGATGAGGCTTACAAACACTATAAGGGAAGGAGCCAGTCATATCGGATCCGTCCTATATAGGAAATGTCCAGAACAGGCAAATCCACAGAGACAGAGCAGGATGCCAGAGGTGGAGGGAGGGGAGAGGGTAACCACTAATGGGCACAGGGTTTCTTTTAGGGGTGGTGAAAATGTCCTAGAACTAGACAGAGGTAACTGTACAATTCTGTGACATTAAGATCACTTCATCATACACTTAATAATAAACTTGAAAAGGAGGCATAACTAATCTGTGATATGGGTCACAATGGTGCTTACTCCTGGAAGAAGGGGCTCCACACTGTGGGGGAGGGGCCGCACGGAGCCCGCAAGGGTCCGTGATTCATTCGGTTATTCAGAAGGTACTAGGAATGTTGGAAGAAATGACAGGAAAGCAGCAGCAGACACAGCGGCTGAGAGCAGACCCGAGCTGGACACAGCCCCCCCACTGGTATCACAAGCTACTGCACCTGAGCTCCAGACTCCTCTGCAGTAAATCCCGGGCAAGCGGGGCTGAGGGTTACTGGGAGGGTTACATGAGACCGTGGACACAAACACCGAGGAAGCACAGTGCTCACTCCATCGATACACAGGGCCACCGTGACCGCGTCGTGATCACCTGCTCAGCACAGAAGACTCACGGCTCTCCCCTCCCCACCCCCATGCTCCTCACAGGGGCACACAGCTGTCTGTGCTCAGCAGGTGCACACAGCACCTGCTCCCTCAACCCACACCTCTGGCGCTCCCCTGGGACGCAAGCCTCCCCGTCCTGGTCGCCCTGAGCCGGAAACCACCACTCCCGCACGGCCTGCCAGCGGCTCCAGTCCTTTCCACCATCTTCATCCTTCCTTTCCACCAGCACTTGGCACGGGGCTCCTCCCTGCCGGGCCCTAAGGACACAGAGTAGGAGCCCCTGACATCACGGACCACCCTCCTTTGGTGTCGTCTTAGCCCTTCACGGCACTCTTGCTCATGACCTTCACACACTGAACATCTTTAATCTGAATACAAGTGCCCAGATTCTTGTATAAAAGGACTGTTATTTAAACTCACTCAACTGTAAAATACTAGAAAAACAAATTTATGCCAGAGATATAAAAAACTATTCTAGCACACATCCTGAGACCAGCAGAATCCTATTTAAACCTTCCATACAGAGCTCCTGGGTGGCTCAGTCAGTGAAGCCTCTGCCTTCGGCTCTGGTCATGATCTCAGGGTCCTGGGATAGAGGCCCATGTCAGGCTCCTTGCTCACTGGGAGCCTGCTCCTCCCTCTCCCTCTGCCTGTAGCTCCCCCTGCTTGTGTTCTCTGTCAAATAAATAAAATCTTTAAAAAAGTAAAAAACAAAAACAAAACAAAAAAAAGACAACTTCCACACAAAAACCAGCTTCATCAATGTTCATAATAACTGCCCAGAGCTAAGTATTTAAGGACCTGAGTCCAGTCTCACAACCTCGCCGCACTGGATGGTCAGTACACTAGGAACACTATGGTGGGAAAGTGGGGAAAAAGGGTTTTATGGGTGATGCTCCCTTTACCTAAAATCCATTCCAGCTTTCATTTTATTTTGTGACGAGCTCTATACTTCTGTATGAGGAATACATGTCTCCCGGAGGCATAAAACCGTTTCTACAAAAATTACAAGAATCTTCTAGAACCCAGTCCTCTGCCAGACACCTGAGGCTACAAAGGGATGCTAGCCTGCAGCCCCCAGCAGCTAGATGGGAAAGCAAGTAGGAAAGGAAGATTCAAAAGGGCAGCCCTTGCAGCCACTCCAGCAGGTGCCTGCTGTTTCTGAGCCACAGGAAGGAGCCGAGCAGGCTGCCCTCCCACGATCCACTCCCCCTCCTCCCTCTGGGGCCGGCCTCGCCCCCTAACAGCTTCAGGGCCCGAGGCCCCTTCCACCAGCCTCACCCACCTCTGGGGGCTGCCAGGGCTAAGGTGGAGACAGTGCCTTATTACGACGCTTCTGAACATGGAAAAGGATCTAGTTTTCTTTTTCCTAAGAGGCGGCTTATAAAAGTTGTTTGAGCAGCAGTAATATTTTAGATGTGATAAAAACCGTTTCGCTCATTTGAAATATGAATCGATTCAAGGTCAACTATTAAATCTGTCCACTGTCCACATTAAATGGTATGTCCTATCATCCAACTGAACCTACACACTTGTAAGGTACGTTTTTAAGAAAACAAACCCTCTGTGATTGATAGTTTTTCAGTAAAATTAAAACTACAGCATAAACACACACACACACACACACACACACACACACACACACACACACAAAGGAAAATAACCGAGACTCTCAGGAGAGAAGAAAGGTACATGTCCTCCTGAATCTTTTCTCTTTAACTCACTGTCGCCAAAATAAGTTAATTAATAGGGAGTAAGGAAGCTGATTTTATCTAAGACTTCTTAAACCATTACTCTGGCTTCATCTAGCCATTGGCAAGCTGGTCCTCTTCCCAGTGGATGGCTAGAGACGGGACACACTAAAGAGACGGCAAATGACAGGTGCTTTCCGTAAATCAGCAGAATTTTACTGGAAGGCTGGCAAATGTTTAACTTCAAAAAAGGACATGCAGCTTTGTGCGGGCCGCACTTGCTAAAAGGTCTGTCACAACTGCTTTCTCCTTAAACCAGTCCTTCAGTAAAAATGACTTATATTACAACATATGATCATAAAAAAAAAACCACACTTTTCCAGAATCTCTGGCGCTTCTGAGTGAACTGAGGATTTACACACACCCGCACTCAGCTCGGCTTGGCCTTCTTGCTCGCAGTGACCGCTGCCTCCCCGCCAACCCTTCAAAAGCACAGCCTTGCCCCTGGCCTCCCTGGCAGGACGGACCACCCACCCGACCTCCCCGAGCTGGGTTACAGGAACCAAGTGGGAACCTGCAGGCACCAGAGAGCACAGCTTCACGCACAGACGTGGACGAGGACACCTAACTTTTGGTCAGCTCGACTACAGGCCCAAAAGGCTTCTAGCGCCGGTTCAGGCCCCTCACTCTCTCCGACACCCACCTAGCATTTGCTGAGGCCTCCTCCACACACCCTATCCTGCAGGGTCCCTCCGTGCCCTGAGTCACCGGGGCTGGGCCTCTGGCCTCTCCCTGCGTGGACCTCTGCCCCACCGGGCACCTGCCAACCCCAGCGAGGGAGGGAGGGAGGGAGCCGTGTGCTCCCGTGACTTCTCACACAACCAGACACAACGAAAACCAAAGGTCCTGCTTCACAACCCCAGGCCACGCAGTATCTTCCCTGTCTCTCCGGCTCTTGGAAGCTGGCGACAGAGACTCCCTACCCACCATCCAGGACAGAAAGGGGGGGAAAGACATGCAGCACAGGAAGGGGGGACCACCAGGCACAGAATGGGGGAGGGAGAGACAGCCAGCACAGGAAGGGGGGACATCCGCCAGAAAGGAGGACAGCACCTGAGAGCTCACAGCCGGCACCCTGTATTTCAACTACGGTCATAAACTCAGAACAAAATACCAGCAATGCTGACAAGAGACAAAGAAAAACATATATAAAAAGGGGGTTATGGGCGCCTGGGTGGCTCAGTGGGTTAAGCCTCTGCCTTCGGCTCAGGTCGTGATCTCAGGGTCCTGGGATCGAGCCCCACATCAGGCTCTCTCCTCAGTGGGGAGCCTGCTACCCCTCTCTCTCTGCCTGCCTCTCTGCCTACTTGTGATCTCTGTCTGTCAAATAAATAAATAAAATGTTTAAAAAAAGGGGGGGGGTTAATTTCCCTAATACAGAGTGCTAAGAAACTGATAGGAAAAAGCTGAACAAGCCAACGGAAAGTAATGCGGAGGAGGGAAGGGTTTTAGCTAAACATTAACCAACTCTTTAAATGTTCTCAGTGTTCATGACGATGCCCGGGGGGAAACCATGGGGAGGTGAATCAGACATGTGGGTTAGGGGAGGAAAGGCGGGTCCCCAGGGCCACGCTGGGGAGACGGACGGTCACAGGACCACGGAGAAGGGAGGCAGTAAACGCCGCTGCCGCCGCATCCCCACCTGGAACGTTAACCACCGACCTCGGGCACAGCTGACCCCACACCCGGCCCACACTCAGGATCTCAAGCCAAGTCAGCCACTGAGGAAAAACACACCTCCTAACAGTAAAAACGCGTGCACACACCCACGAGAACAAAACATTTCAAATAAAGGAAATATCTCATTTTTTACAACAATTAGTAACCCCCAAATAACTCTATTTCCCACAAAATATACTAGATCAACAGTGTGAGAATGACTTGCCACCGGCCTTATTTGTCTAGCTAGGAAAACACTAAAAAGAAGTTAAAATGGCACAAGCAGGATGGGGCAAAGGGCCTGGTTTCTTCAACAGAAGAACTGAAAATGGGGGGGGATGGAGGGGTGGGGGTGCGGGGCTGTGGAGGAGGGAGCCTGTAGGTTAAGAGATGCAGGAGGTGCGCGTACAAATGCCATGTGCAGACTTTGTGCTCCTATGGAACAAACCGACTGAAATTAGCAACCAAAAGGAAATCCACACCATGATGGAGTTTTTGATTATGCTGAAAAATTTGCTTTTATTTTTTTTCAAGATTTTATTTATTTATTGCTTTTGGCTTTTCAGTATCATAATGTCACTATAGCTATGTTTTTAAAAATATATTAATATTTTTAAAGATTTTACTTATTTATCTGACAGAGAGAGAGTAAGAAAGCACAAAGCAAGGGGATCGGCAGAGGGAGAAGAAGGATCTCTGCCAAGCAGAGAACCCGATGTGGTGCTGGATCCCAGGACCCTGAGATCATGACCCGTGCTGAAGGCAGAGGCTTAGCCCACTGAGCCACCCAGATGCCCCCTACCGCTGTGTTTTTAAAGAAAGCCCTTACCTTCTTAAAGTGTATACTGAAATATTTACAAATGAGGCCACAAATGTCTTGGATTTGCCTCAAAATAATCCTTTTAGAGGAACAGGGGGGATAAAAATGAAGGAGACTGACCACAATCTGACAACAGTCGAATATGGGCACCATTCCACTCTCTGCTTCTTAGTATCTGAAATTTCCTACAATAAAAGAGATCTAAATTTGCAATAGGAAATACTTCCAATTGCTACCACTTTTATTAATACTACTTATGAAAATAAAGAATATCAACACATGAAAAATTCAAGCCACTCCAAAACAGAAATGACTTTCATGCAGGGGGTCATCCGCTATTTCTTACCTAAACAGAGGACAGCTGAAGGCGGGACGTGGGACGCACAGCTAGACAGTTTTGAAAAACGGGTCTCCTTGTACACACTGTACACACTCGAACCAGAAAGACTGACTGCAAACCAGCACCAGCTGTCGCTGCAACGACCCGGGAGCCTTCCTCACCGGCAGCACATCGGGACGCAAACGTCAGCTACACGCCCCGTTTGGAAGGACGTCGTTTGGTTTACTGCCGGCATTCCTTCTGGTCATGAAACAGTTTTAGGAGCGGGTAAAAAACCTGCACACACTCCGCCGAGCTGACGTGACTAATGGTTTCAGAACCCAGCGTCACGGACGTACACCCGGCGCTGACGGACGCTGGCACAGCCGCACCTCGGCCTGCTGAGATCCTCCTACTGCTAAGCGCTCACCCACGGGCGCCCCTTCAACTGCGGAGCCGGGGAACACTTCGTGAAAAGTGAACAAGTTACACTTCTCCACGCCAATCTTTATTTTTAGAAACATTTAAAGTTCATTACTGGGAAATATTTTTCTTAGATAATAAATGTAGTATTTTAAGCACTGCTAGATGTGCAACACAATCAACAAGAATTACTAGAGCAGGAAAAAATAAACCATAAGAAACCAGACATGGGTGGTATGAAATGACAGTAACTGAGAATGACACAGATTTTTAAAGTTTCTAGTCTTAGTGGTAAATGAAGTTTTATTGATATTACAAACCAACTGTGATGAAAATGCTACTGAAGAAGGAAAAATAAAAAATCTCATCAACGAAAGCACCTGGCAATACTCGAAAATATTACCATTCATTAGGGACTAGTAATTGTATATTATTTTAGCAACTTCCCAAGTAATCCGTGACAAATGGAAATCCAAGGAGCACCTGTATTTGAAGGAAAAATCACTGGAAGGAAAAGTTCCAAGGTGAACAAAGAACTGATCCCAAAAGAAGCAGATAAATCGAAGAAAATGTTAAAACACTCTCATGAGTACCCACCACCCATCACCTCACCATGATCACGAAGCAGAAACTTCAGGAGGGAGACACCGTGAACCTGGAAATCACACTCCGTCAAGCAAACTACCAAGACAGCGAGGGGACAGTACGGCATTTTTAGACATTCAGTAGCTTGGCAAGATTACTACCTTGATCTCTACATGGGGAAAATGTTACATACACACACATACCCGTATTTACGTAACATATATATCCTCTCCTCACTGTGAAAAGGCTCTAGCAAATCACCAAAAAAACCCCAGAATCCATGGACTAGTGATGTGAAGATAAGAAACCGTGGCGGCTGGACAGGACAGGACCCAGGAGCAGCACAGAAAGTGAGAAAGAAATTACAGGGGACTCTTCGGTGCTGACATCTGGAGGATCCTCCTACTCAAGGCACAAGACAGGCCCATTCTCTCCGGGCCAGTCACACAACTGGGTTTCACAGTGAAGACAAGTCACAGAATCCCAGGTGGGCCTCGGAGACACTGCAGGTTCGCTTGCACACTCACAGTGACGGGAGTGTCACAGCAAAGCCAGTCTCACGAGCTTTTCGGTCTCCCAGCACACGGAGCCGTACGCTCACGCCATACTGAGTCTATTACCTGTGCGACAGCATTAGGTCTAAAAAGGCAATATTCCTGCCTTAATTAAAAACACTTCAGTGAGGGGCACATGGGTGGCTCAGTCAGTTAAGTGTCTGCCTTTGACTCAGGTCGTGATCCCAGGGCCTGGGATCGAGCCCCGGCTCGGGCTCCCTGCTTAGCGGGAAGCCTGCTTCTCCCTCTCCTTCTGCTCCCCCTCCCCCATATGCTCTTTCTCTCTCAAATAAATAAGTAAATAAATAAATAAAATCTTAAAAAAAAAAACTCCTCCTTGCTAACCACGCTGCCCGCCTCTGGGCTCCCAGCCCGTCCCCGTCTTCGCTGCAGCAGGGTCCGGCCCCCACGGCGCCGGCTGCTGACCGGGGGCGGGGGCCGGGGGCTGCGGTGCCCGCGGCAATTTCCTAAAACGAGACAGGAAGGACGTTCGTGGCACCGACGGGCTCTTCCTTTCACGAACGATTTCTCAGTAGCAGGCGACGCTGCTGGGCAGCATCTGACCCACGGGAGAACTTCCAAAACGGGAGTCGGTCCTCCCCAACCTGCCGCTGCGCTGTGACTCCGTGTGCGGGACAGTCTAGGTCCCCTGCCGTCATCTGAGCCGCCCGCACGGCCTCTCCCCCGGGAGCAGTCCCCGTGTCAGGAACGCACCTTCTCTGCTCGCCCACAAGACACCGCGCCGCCGCCTTTCAAGAGTGATCGTGGACCGCAGGAACTTAAATATAATAATAATGAAAAAGCTTGAAACAGTGCAAGAATTAGCAAAATGGGACACAAACACGAAGTGAGCAAACGCTGTAGGAAAAATGGTGCTGACAGAGCCACGTGACGCAGGATCACGACAAACCCCGGTCTGTGAAGGATGCCGCCCTGCGACGCGCGACAGCGCGAGGCCCGCGGGTTCTGCACGCTGCGTGCGAGCGGCCGAGCCTCACAGCGACTCAGACAGAACAAGGAAGACTTCACTACAGTCACGGAACAGAAGTGCTATAAGCTTTGACAACATAAAACTGATAATTCTCCGAATTAACTTTTTAAAAACCATTTAAAAATTTTTATTTCCTTAGAGAGAGTGTGCGCACACGAGGGCGTGGGGGTGGAAGAGAAAGGGAGAAGGAATCTCAAGCACACTCCGTGCTGACCACGGAGCCCGACGTGGGGCTCGATCTCACCTCCCTGAGACCGTACCTGGGCTGAAACCGGGAGTCAGACGCCCAACGGACTGAGCACCGGGCGCCCCCTAATTAACTTTTCAGTGAAGGTTAACTTGAAAATTATGTCACAGAGGAAAGGAAATTAAAGTAATTAAATGATTTTATATGTAAGTCCACACTGGGAATATAAATTAAAAATTAATAAACAAAACAGAACACAAGAGGCTCAACTGCGCAGCTAGAGAAAAACAATGCCATAGCTAAGTGTGCCCACCTGGGAATGCATGAATGATTCACTAGCATTATGTATGCCGATATACATATGCATAACAATAAAAATTTAAAAGTTTGTCAAAGGCAAAAATTGATAAACTTGATACATGCAATAACCATATTTCAACATAAACTTCTCATGAAAATTTTAAAACTATGAAAAAGAATATATTTTTATATTAAGAAGCCTTTCAAATTAATATTCAATTTTAATGAGAAGTCTACAGTATGTTCTAAAATTAAAAAAGAAATAAAAAGTTACATACAATTACTGGGAAAAAGACTTTCACTTTCTAAGGCATACCCTTCTGCATTGTTTCAAGTTATTAGACCACACTGTTATTTTTATAATTTTAAAACCATTTAAAATAAAAATAGCACTGGCCTACTACAAGTTTTGTGATTTATGTTCTGATATATTTAATACTTAGTACATGGGGCAATCCCAAATCACAGAGAACTGTAACTTGGACCATCCACGACCATTCCCCACAACTATTGCAGGACTTAGAGTTATGGGAGAGTAACTCAAGAAACATCTAGAAAGGAATTCTTAAAGAAAAACCAACCATGATATGGTAGACACACTGCAGTCAAAGAAATTCTCTCTGGAGAATTTTTTTAAAAAATTTAAAAACCAAACCAATTTATGTTAGAACTCTTCATTAACAGCCCCTAAACCAGCTGCCGCAGACGTCCGTGCAGAGTGAACGCACAGACACACAAACACCGTACAGTGAGCAGAAAAAACAAACAGCAGTTGTTGACAGCACAGACGGAGATCAGGGACTTTTACTTGCAGTTACTTTTTTACTGTGGTAAAACAAAAAACTTGCCGTTTTATGGCAACCCATTTTTAAGGTTGGCCAAGGGGGGATAAAAAAGAGGAGACTCAAATTGTTAAAACTGAAATGAAAGAGGAGACATTCCCACAGAGCTTACAGAAATAAAAGGATTAAGAAAAACTATGAACAGACTCTATGCCAAAAAATTAATCTAGATGAAATGGACAAATTCTTTTTTTTTTAGATGGACAAATTCTTAAAAAAGATAAAAATTACCAAACTGACTCAAGAAGAAAGAGAAAATGTGAATAAATGTCCAACAAGTACAGGGGTTGAATTAGCAGTAATCCAAAAACTAACCAAAGAAAAGCCCAGATAGCTTTCCAGGTGAACTGAGAATCTGGCAGTTCTTCAAAATCAAACATTTAAAGAATACAAATTTTTCACAAACTCTCAAAAGGAAAAAAAAAAAAGGGAGAGAGAACACCTTCTAACTCATTTTATAAGACGAGTATTAACCCTGATATCAAAACCAAAGACAGACATTTAAGGAAAGAAAAAAACACACACCAGTATCTCTTACAATATTGATGTAAAAATCCACAACAAAGTACTAGCAAACCAAATCCAGCCAACACAGAAGAATTGTACACCATGAACAAGTGGGATTTATCCCAGGAATTCAAGGTTGGTTCAACATACAACAATTAATGCCATATAACAGAAATCAACAAACTGAAAAACAAAAGCAACATGATTGGGGTGCTTGGGTGGCTCAGTGGGTTAAAGCCTCTGCCTTCAGCTCAGGTCATGATCTCAGGGTCCTGGGATCGAGCCCCACATTGGGCTCTCTGCTCAGCGGGGAACCTGCTTCCCCCTCTCTCTGCCTGCCTCTCTGCCTACTTGTGATCTCTCTCTGTGTCAAATAAATAAATAAAATCTTAAAAAAAAACAAACATGATTATCTCAAGGGACCCAGAAAAAGTAGCTGACAAAACTCAATACCCTTTTAGGAAAAAACTCAACGAACTAGGAAAAGAAGGAAACTTCCGCTATCTGATAAAGGACAGCTAACGAAAACTCACAGCTGTGAGCATACTTAATGGTGAAAGATTTACATTCTCTGTCCCTAGGATCAGGAATAAGACAAGAACGTGCACTCTTGCCACTTCTATCGTGCACTGTGCTGGAGGATCCAGCCAGGGCAGTGAGACGACAGGAAGAACGAACATCCAGCCTGGAAAGGAAGAACCAAACTATCTCTATTCACAGGTGACATGATCTTATATACAAAAATCCTAAGGAATCCACTAAAAACTAACAGACTAATAAATGAGTTCAGCAATTCTGCAGGACACAGGATCACTATAAAAAAAATCGATTGTTATTTGTATACATTTGCAACGAATAATCTGAAAGTGAGATTCAGAAAACAATTTCATTTACAATAGCATTTTAAAAAACCTTAGGAATAATTTAGTAATTGCAAATCTTCTATTTCTTATTCACTGTTTTGTGAATGTAATTAATGTAACCAAATAAACACACTTTTAAAGGTAAAATGACAAATTTTATACCACACGTTTTGCAATAAAAAAAAAGAAAAACATGTTAAACTCTGAAAACTACCAAATATGTTTGAAAAATAATTTAGACCTAAATAAGTGGAAAGACATTATGTTCATAGACAGAAGACTTAATATTGTTAAAATGGCAATACTCCCCAAATTCATCTACAGATTCGATGCAACCTCTATCGGAATCTCAGATGGCGTCTTTTTGGAAACTGACAAGCTGATCCTAAAACTCATATGGAAATTCAAGAAACTCAAAACAGCCAAAACAATTTTGAAAAAGAACAAAGTCGGAGAACTCACACTACCTGAATTCAAAACTTACTAAAAAGCAAGAGTAATCAAGACAACGTAGGTACTGGCATTTAAGATTGGCAAAACTCTCAACAGAACACAACTGAGAGCCCAGAATGAAACCCATACACAAGACCGCTCAGTGGGGAAAGAAGAGTGTCTTCGACAGATGCTGCTGGGGTAAGAGGATACCTACATGCAAAAGAGATAAAAGAATGAGGTTCCCTGTCTCATACCATACACAAAAATTGACTCAAAATGGATCAAAGACCTACATGTAAGATCTGAAACTATAAAACCCTTAGAAGAAAACACAGGTATAAATCTTTGGAACCATGGATTTGGCAATGGATTCTTTTTTTTTTTTTTTATTAACTTATTTATTTGAGAGAGAGAGAGAGAAAGCATGACCAGCGGGAGGGGAAGAGACAAGCAGACTCCTCACTAAGCAGGGAGCCCTCCCTGGGGTTCAATCCCAGCTCTCTGAGATCATGACCTGAACTTAAGCAACTGAGCCACCCTGGTGCCCTTGGCAACGGATTCTTAGATAGGACACCAGAAATCAACAAAAAATTTTTTTAAAGATTTTTATTTATTTATTTGACAGAGAGAGATCACAAGTAGGCCAAGAGGTAGGCAGAGAGAGGGGGAAGCAGGCTCCCTGCTGAGGAGAGTGCCTGATGTGGGGCTCGATCCCAGGACCCTGAGATCATGACCTGAGCCAAAAGCAGGGGCTTAACCCATTGAGCCACCCAGCACCCCCAACAAAATTTAATTAAACTTCATCAAAACTTAAAACTTTTGTGCTTCGAAGGAAACCATCAAGAATGTGAAATGAGACCCACAGTACAGAGGAAAATATTTGCAAATCACACATTTGGTAAAGGTTTAATACCCAGAATATGTAAGGAACCCTTACAATTCAACAACAGAAAGACAACACAATTTAAAAATGGGCAAAAGAACAGACATTTCTCCAGAGAAGATATACAAGTGGCCAATAAACACAAGAAAGGATGTTCAACACTGGTAGCCTTTAGAGAAAAGTAAATCAAAACTAAAATGAGACACCATTCACTAGGATGGCAAGAATAAAAGACAACAGCACGTCTTGGCAAGGATAAGGAGAAATAGGAAGTCCTATATGCTGCTAGTGGGAATGTGTACTGGGACAGCTGCTATGGAAAACAATCTGGCAGTTCCCCAAAATGCTAAGCATAAAGTCACTGAGTGACCCAGCAATTCCAGCCCAGGGGATACGCCCAAGAGCAATGAAAACGTATGTCCACAGCAAAACTGGTACATTAATGACCACAGCGGCATTCTTCGTAACAGCCGGAAGGAAGAAACAACCCAAGTATTCACCAGCTGATGAAGAGATAAACAAAATGTGGACTATCTGTGCAATATACGTTATCTGGAACTGAAAGGATGAAATACAGAGATGTCCTTGAAATCATTATGCTAAGTGAAAGGAGCCAGTCCCAAAAGACCACAGGAAATGTCCGGAAGAGGCAACTACATGATGAGATGAGATCAGTGGCTGCTTAGGGCTGACAGCAAAAGAGTACAGGGTTTCTTTCAGAGGTGACCAAAATGTCTGTGATTCAACAGTGGAGACGGCCACACGACTCCAGGAAAGTATCAAAGCTACTGGGCCGTGTAATTTGAACAGGTAAACTGTGTGCGAGTTACACCTCAATAACGCTGCTTCCAAGGAGAGAAAGAGAGAAAAAAGAGAGAAAGAAAGAGTAAATAAACCACCTGATAACTCTAAATGCCAGAGAAATCTTTCTTTTCCACTAAAATAAACTTAATCAGTCGTGCAATTTAAGTTTCTCTCATCTTGCTGATCGACATCACTTTTTGTCCCAGTAACCCTCTTCATGTGTTATTTCACAAGGATTATCAAAAGTCCATAAAGGCAAACCTTGCTTTTTAGAAAAATAAGTATTTGTAAAAGGAAATATACCCAGGCTCATCACTTTGGTTACATGAAGCCATAGTGAAGTTCTCAGAAGCGTTTCTTGTCCTGACGCGATCTAATACAAACGCCGCTCCTGGCGCCTTAATGAACCGGTGAAACCGGGAACAGCGCGCTCCCGGTGACTTCCCAACTGGCTGCGAGACAGTACAGTGCACATATTCGAGAGCAGTGCTTTCTGACATTTTCCCAGATCAGTTGTAAAGGTACATCAGAAGGGTGGCTTGTTAACACACTTAAAACATTTTTCAACACTCTGATCTCAAATACTTGCAGTTAAAAAAGAAGTCCACTTGCGACAGAGCTGCAAAAATAATTTTTTAAAGATTTTATTTATTTATTTGACAGAGAGAGATAGCAGGTAGGCACAGAGAGAGGGAGGGGGGAAGCAGACTCCCCACTGAGCAGAGAGCCAGATGCGGGACTCGATCCCAGGACCCTGAGATCATGACCTGAGCCGAGGGCAGAGGCTTAACCCACTGAGCCACTCATGCGCCCTGCAAAATTATTTTTAAAAGATTACTGTATTCCCAGTAATTACGAAATCAAATCTTTCTCAATAGTGAAGAATAAAAATGCTACTTCCAGGGGCCCCTGGCTGTCTCAGTGCAAAAACCTGTTAACTCTTGATCTCGGGGTCATGAATTCAATCAAGCCCAACACTGCGTGTGGCGCCTACTTTAAAGAAAAAATTAAACTAAAAAATAAATTTTAAAAAATAGCATTTCCAGTTAAAAATAACATTTAAGTTAAAAAAAATAAATTCAGGGGCACCTGGGTGGCTCAGCGGGTTAAAGCCTCTGCCTTCGGCTCAGGTCGTGATCTCAGGGTCCTGGGATGGAGCCCCACATCCCAGCAGGGAGCCTGCTTCCCTCCCCCCCCCGCCTGCCTCTCTGCCTACTTGTGATCTCTGTCTGTCAAATGAATAAATAAAATCTTTAAAAAAATAAAATAAATTCAGTTTCCTATTTTTAATTTTTTTAAACAAAATGAGAAAAATGCAACAATTTCTGTTCAATTCTTTCACATGAAAGGAGTAAAGTAAAACAGCAAAAGCTTTAAAATTTAATTTGGGTGTCATGGTAAAGGAGGTCTATTTACCTTTGGATTTCATTTCTGTTACTTGTTTTTAGAAAATTATGAGTGGCAAGAACATTTCTTCTTCTGCTCTTGATTTTAAACTGGTGATACCTGGGGCACCTGGGCAGCTCAGAGAGTTAAGTGTCTGCCTCTGGCTCAGATCATGCTCTGGGGGTCCTGGGATGGAACCCCGGGTCAGGGCCCTTGCTCAGTGGGGAGTCTGCTTCTCCCTCTGCCCCTCCCTCCACTTCGTGCCCTCATGCACTCGCTAAGGCGCAGGCACACATGAGCTCAGTGTCAAATAAATAAATAATATCTAAATAAATAAATAAATAGCTGGGGGTACCTTCCTGCATACCAAGATCTTAAACAGAATCAGCTCCATGTCAGTTTAAGAAAGATCAAAGCTTATACACATGGTCCCTGGGTCACAAACACCCCCCAACTGCAAACATCTCCGCACTGTGGACCTCCAGAGGTCCCTCCCTGCTTCGCCCCGAGCCCATCCTAGAGTGGCCGCTCCCCAGCCATCTGAAGAAGCACTTTCCACTTTTCCTTTCAGTGTACCCATCCTGTAACTCTCCCTTCTTCAGATCCCTTTCCTATCCCCCGCCGCCAGCCCTGGGATGCAGTTCCTACAGAAAAACTTGTCCCCCTTATTCCCAAATCTCCCTTCTATTACAGGAGAAGCTTTCTAATAAGTGAATAAGCACAGGAGTAGAAATGCCAACACATCCAAGTCAAAGAAAATAGAAACTATCCCTCTGACTTTACACAGCAAGGAAAACTAGACTACCTTTCAGAACACCCACTTTAGCCTTACACTATCTGAAAAAGCTCCTAAAATGATAGCTTGTGATTACCAAGGGAAACAGCCTCATGGATCACACGGGCCCCAGGAGAACAGGGATTCTGTTCATCACTGCAGTGCCTGGTACTTTTAAGTCCTTAAAAAATACTTGGTGGGGGGGTGCCTGGGTGGCTCAGTGGGTTAAGGCATCTGCTTTCAGCTCAGGTCATGATCCCAGCGTCCTCGGATCGAGCCCCACATCGGGCTCTCTGCTCCGCCGAAAGCCTGCTTCATCCTCTCTCTGCCTGCCTCTCTTGCCTACTTGTGATCTCTGTCAAATAAATAAATAAAATCTTTAAAAAAAAAAAATACTTGGTGGGTGAGTGACAGGAGAGGACAGCAGCCTAGAAACGTTAGCATACTTTTGCACAGTGGGAAAAGCCAATGGACAAGTGATGACTAATTCAGCAAAGCTAGAAAACCCCAAGTTACTGCATGTGAGGTAGGAGTAAGGCAGCTTAGGAATGATCCGCAGCCCCAGGAGCTCTGCGGGTCTCAATGCTAACAGAGAGGAAACAAGACCGGCTTCAAATGTCCGGGAGAAGCAGTGACACCCCAGAACTCCTTCTGCTTCTTCCCCCTTCCTTCAACTCTCCACCTTACCCCACCTTCCCAAAAAGCCGGCATATCCCACACCACTCCCCACTACCCAGGCAGGACACCAGAAACCCCTCTCTGGGGAAACTGACAGGCCCAAAGAAACAACTGCTTTAGCAACTTCTGCTAGTGTTCATCATATCAGCAGGCCCCGTCCTGTTTCCCAACAGTAAGACTCAACACTTAAAAAAAGGTCTGTCCATGCACACGGAGAGTTTCCAATCAGCCCACTCACAGTTATAAAAAGACAGCCAATAATCGGCAAAAATTTGGAGAAAAGCTTCTGACATCAAAGACAAAGACCAAAGAAGGAAAGAGGAGAACAAGGACTCAGAAGGGAGAGACAGCATAGGAAACAAAATGTCTACATAACATAAATGCATATGTGTAAATCAATTTTTAAAAAACCTTTTAAGGGGCACCTGGGTGGCTCAGTGGGTTAAGCCGCTGCCTTCGGCTCAGGTCGTGATCCCGGGGTCCTGGGATCGAGCCCCGCATCGGGCTCTCTGCTCAGCGGGGAGCCTGCTTCCTCCTCTCTCTCTACCTGCCTCTCTGCCTGCTTATGATCTCTCTCTGTCAAATAAATAAATAAAATCTTTAAAAAAAAAAAAAATAAAAATAAAAAAAATAAAAAATAAAAAACCTTTTAAAAAATACACTGCGAGGGGCGCCTGGGTGGCTCAGTGGGTTAAAGCCTCTGCCTTCAGCTCAGGTCGTGATCCCAGGGTCCTGGGATCGAGCCCCGCATCAGGCTCTCTGCTCAGCAGGGAGCCTGCTTCCCCCTCTCTCTCTGCCTGCCTCTCTGCCTACTTGTGATCTCTGTTAAATAAATAAATAAAATCTTAAAAAAAAAAAAAAACAACACTGCGAGGGGGCCTGGGTGGCTCAGTCAGTTGAACGTCTGCCTTGGGCTCAGGTTGTGATCCTGGGGTCCCGGGATAGAGCCTCATGTCAGGCTCCAGCAGGCTCCCAGTTCAGTGGGGAGTCTGCTTCTCCCTCTGCCCCTCCCCCCAGCTTGTGTGCAGGTACGTGCTCTTGCTCTCAAATAAATAAATGAAATCTTAAAAAAAAAAAAAAGTGCATTGCCTTCGTGAAATGAAAATAGGATGTTATAAAAAGGAATGCTGAGAGCAAAAACACTTAGTAATGACAGATGATGGCAGAAATAAAAATCCAATGTAAGGACTAGAAGATACAATTGAGAAACTCTTCCAGAAAAAACAGAAGCAGCAGATAAGTGAATAGGAAAAAGTAGGAAAAGGGAAGTAGCAGAACACTCCAGAAGGTCCAACAACCGAATAATAGATCGAGAAGGCTACAGCACCAAACTCAGGGATGAGATCAAGAGACAATATGGAAAAGTTTCCAGAGCTGACGGACTCAGTGTCCCCACCAGAAAGACCCAAGAATGCTGGGGGTGGAGAGAAGACCCCGAGAGTCCCCAGATAAGACAAGTCACACAAAGTCCTGGGGTCACTATGGGGTCGGGCTGCTGACGGAAGGCGGGCGGTAATGGACCGACACTGTCAAACTTCTGAGGAACAATTACTGCCAACCTAGAATTCAGTACCCACAGTCTGCCACTTAAGAGTGTGGGAAGAACAGGCATTTTCAGACAGGGTAGGTCTCAAAAATTTATCTCTGATGAACCCTTTATCCTAGAAGACACACTGTACCAAAATGAAAAAGACATGAAATCCAGAAAGGGGAATTCAAAAGACACCAAAAAAATTCCCATAAGGAATAAAGAGAAATGCTAGGAGTACTGCTAAGCACTGGGCCTAGAACACAAAAGTCTCAATAAGAACAGGAAAAGGAAAGGCTTTGAGGGGTGGAAGGTGACAGGCTGGGTGGGGCAGTGTGCGATGTTCCAGCTACAAAACCCAGACTCTACTCAGCTGTACGCTGGCTTCTAAGCTAAAGGGAAGCACCCTACCTCATTCTAGTAAACACAGAAATAATTCCGTCTCGGTAAAGACAGGGAACTAACTGCATGCTATGTGCCTTAGTTAAGATGTTTACCTAGTGAGAACACACAAACACTACCAATTTAAACAAAACATATTTAGAAAAAGGGAGAGAGAGGACAGGTGGGCAGTGAAGGTACATGAAAGTTCTATAACCTTCCCTTCCGCGGGTAAGAAGTCAACAGATAACATCTGAAACAGAAACACCAGAAGTCAGCGGCGCAAGATTCACAGAGACATGGAATCTGAGGCAGGAACTGCTGAACAGCCACAAGCCCCCAGACTCGTCCCCTCGTCCTTCACCCTGCCGCCTGGAATGCAGAGGGGACAGCCACCATCAGATGCTGCACCAAGAGCAGGAAAGGGCCCTGGTCCCTAAAGAGTTGCTGGAATGAGCTATTTACCAGACCTGCCCTCCTCACACCCCAATTCCACATGAGACAGAAGTCGCCTTGATTTGGGGTGAGTCGCTGTTAGCTGGCTGTTACCAGCAGCTGAACACAATCCTTAGACAGATGATTATCAAACAGCAACAGAGGGGTTAAAAGTGGCTGCTTACGGGGCGCCTGGGTGGCTCAGTGGGTTAAGCCTCTGCCTTCAGCTCAGGTCATGATCTCAGGGTCCTGGGATCGAGCCCCGCATCGGCCTCTCTGCTCAGCAGGGAGCCTGCTTCCCCTCCTCTCTCACTCTCCGCCTGCCTCTCTGTCTACTTGTGATCTCTCTGTCAAGTAAATAAATATTAAAAAAAAAAAAAAGTGGCTGCTTATGAAAGTTAAAAACCCAGTGTTACTAACTAAATGCGTTACTTTAATAAAGGTAAAATTATATTTGAAGAAAATCACGGGGTATGGTCAGAACTGCTGTTAATCTCAACTTCTAAAACTAAGATTAGGTGGGTCTTTTTAGGTCAGTTTTACCTGATTGATTAAAGGCAACAGAATATGAAGTATTTAAAAGGGGAGCGATGAAAGGAACAGCAGTGTCTGAGGCCGACCCGGCAGATGCATTTAAGTCCTAAAGTGAGAAAGGCATTCATTTCGGTCCGTGAGCTGGAGAGCTTCAGCAAGGCCAGTGATGACGGGAATGGAAGGAAAAGGCTACAACAAAACAGGTATTTCAAAGCAAGTGCCTGCAAGGCAGACCGATGTGGATCACGGTCCAGTAAACAAGAGAACCCCCCACTAGAAGGCTGCTGGTCCGAAATTATCAGGGAAAATGTCCTGAGCGTGGTTCACCGAAGGGAGAGCGGGGTTGGGGTGGAGGGCAGACCACATGGTCACTCCAATTCCTAAGAGAGTTCACACTTAGGACTCTGTGATTGTGGAGGCTGGAGAAATCACCGCAGTCCCCGTAACATCTGGAGTCACCTTCGAGCCAGTTCTACAAGTCTCCACAGCAGCTCCAATACAAGGACAGAAATGGACTGAAACGTGATCCAACTCAAATTCTCTCTGAATTTCTAATTCTTACCTAAAGATAACAAAATCCAAAGTTCTCCCATCATGTAACTGATCCTCTTTACAACGTTTTCATCTAAAAACAATTTTGTTGTCAGTTACCTACCAGTCAATGAAACTGACCAAAAACCTACCGCGCAACACAGATCTCTCAGATCCCGCCGCACGACCTTCATTGTCAGTATGTGTCTTTAAAAACCAGTTGTCTCTGGTAGATTTTTAAGTCCGTATGTAGTTCAGATTCTCAAAACACGTCTGGTTTCAAATCTAAGATCTAAATCCTTATTAAGAGAGCATTTGTGTGAACTTTTCACACAAATTTAAGATAACCCCAACACACTGTCATTCTGGACCATTCCAAGAAGCTAAGAACCAAACTTAAACTTGGGACAGGGACAAAAAGGTGTTATCTTATGGGGACTAGTTAGGGTGATGTGATTACAAGGTTTTCATGAGTTTAAAAAAAACAAACAAAACCCACAAACTCCTTCAAAACTTCCTTCAATTTTATCTTCTTTGGGATTAAAAAAAAAAAAAGGTAAAAAAATCTCTATTTGGTTTCTTCCAGCAAAATCCTTTTACTTTATTAGTCTCAAAAATATTTTTTGTCTCTTTACCAAGAAAAGCACTTGATAGTTTCACCATACTTAATACAGTTTGGAATTAACAGTCCCGTTTGCTCCCGTGTTTACCCAGCATCACGGACGTCAGCACAGACAGACTTCTAAGGGCACCGGGCCCTGCACCGGAGGCAGGGCAAGGGCAACAGAGGCCGCCTCTGTCCACCCGGGCAGTCCGCTGCACAGCGTAAACCTTCTGAAGGGCCTCCCACAGCGGCATCCTGTTTGAAACCCATTCACTCCAATGCCACCTTAGTTACTTGAAGTCTAGATTTAACACACACACTGTGTCACACACAAAGAGACACTGCTGTTCACTCCGACATCCAAATGTCAATGGACCAGGTTTTAGCAGAGAAGAGGTAAGGCTGGCATGTTAGGTTTAATGGTTTCAACTGTCCCATCCCATGCCATGCAGTCAATGTCACCAGGCATTTCAAATAGCTACTTACAAGTCTAAATTATGTTAACTTAATTTTTATTATGCAATCCCAATATCTCCCCCAAATTTAGATCTTATTCAAAACATCTGTTTAAGTCATTCCCATGTTATACAAACATTCCATGTGGAGGAGCCATTATGTATCAAACCAAAATGGATCTTGAGATGTTCGGCCCCACTACTTCGGCCTGAGCGTATTAAATTTGTTCGGTAGAGCCCTCCCCACTCACACCTCGGGCCGGGGATCCCTGTGCCAACTGCTTTGGGAGTTCACGTGGATGAAGGTAATGCTGCCTTCCTAACGAGAAAAATCACAAATGAGGAGAGTCAAGACGGCTAGAAAGGATTAATTCTCTTCCTTACACAGGAAGTACAGTGGCAGGGTAAAGGAAGGTGCCCTGGACTGCAAATTGGGAAACCCACACTAAGGTCCATGTCCCAGAGGCGTGCCTACACCAGCTGCAAGCTCCAGGCTTCCCACCTGGTTGGCAGGCCATGTGGGGGTCAGAGCACAGAGCCACCAAAGTCCACCCACTGCCAATAGGCTGGGACTTCCAACATCAGCTCCATCCAACTGTAACACTAGCCATTATATTTAAGCCATTAAAAAAAATATTTAACGCATGTAAAAGTATTTTTATGTAACAAAGATAAGAGATAGCAAATTCATCTCATTTACTTGTATTTGTAGAAATTTCAAAGTGCTTCATATGTTCTATTTAGAATGGGATGAAATTTGCATTAAAATACAGCTTAAAGAAATACAGATGCAAAGCAGGGTATTTCCAAGTTTAAATTGAAGTCCAGGATTTCATAGAGGAAACTAATCAAACTATAAACATAATCAAGGGAAAATTAAAGACCTACAGTGAAGGTCTTTACTCTTGTCCCATGCAACCACTATGGCAAAAAGGAAATAAGAGCCAGAAGCTCTTCTTCTAAAACTTAAAAACAGGGAAACTGGGTGACCCAGTCAGTTAAGTGCCTGACTCTTGATTTTAGTTCAGGTCATGATCTCAGAGCCGAGAGGTCAGGCTCTGCACTGGGCGTGGAGCCTGCTTGAGCTTCTCTTTCCCACTCCCTCTCCCTCCGCACCCACGCATTGCATCTCTAAAAAACTGAAATTAACTTAAAATAAAACTTCAGAGAAAGACAAATGCCATGATTTCACTCGTATGTGGAATATTTTTTCACTCATATGTGGAAGATTTTATTTATTTATTTGACAGACAGAGATCACAAGTAGGCAGAGAGGCAGGCAGAGAGAGAGAGAGGAGGAAGCAGGCTCCCCGATGAACAGAGAGCCTGATGCAGGGCTCGATCCCAGGACCCTGGGATCAAGACCTGGGCCGAAGGCAGAGGCTTAACCCACTGAGCCACCCAGGCGCCCTTCATATGTGGAATTTAATAAACAAAGTAGACGGAACATAAGGGAAGGGAAGGACAAATAAAATAAGATAAAAGCAGAGAGGGAGGCAAACCGTAAGAGACTCTTAATCATAAGGAACAAACTGAGGGTTGTGGGAGGGGAGGGGGTAACTGGATGACAGGCATTAAGGAGGGCAAATGATGGAATGACCACTGGGTGTTATATGCAACTGATGAATCACTGGATTCTACCCCTGAAACTAATAAAAAATCCATTCTCACCTGTTGTTATAATAAAACAATTTTTTAAAATAAAAAACCTTAAAAACCTTTATTACTTATCACTTATACATTACAAATTTCCTCAAAGATTCCTCAGTAACTCTCAAAATCTGAACTGAATAGCTGTATTTCTTCATTAAGTTTCAAGATTTCTACGTACTTGTCATTAGACACCTACCAAGACTTAGAAGATGGGAAGAGGCTGGCCCTCTGCGCGCAGGATCTACACACTGGAGGTTTCAAACACCACGCAAAGTGCGAATCCGAAGACAGCAACCCCAGGTTGACGGCTTACGCCTCTGTTTCCAGAGCAGAAGTAATTCTACTCGGAAGTCAGGACACCTGATAACACTCCACAATTCCACTCGACGGCCCAATTCTTCACCTTCCAGTTGTAATACACAGGCATTCTAAGGAACACTACATGATGACCGTACACACATCTTCATTAGGAACGCACCCCTGCGAGTTACAAGTGTACATGCTAACATGCAGGAGATTAAATACTGTTTCCTATTTTACTAGTATTTAGAAGTAGTATTAAAATTTCATTAAAATGCCCCCTTAAACCTCAGTCCATTTTTCTTCCCTGCAAGTCAAGGTTTACAGTTCCCTGCAAACGGAGTTGTTAGGACACTATAACTCATTTGTAACCCTAAATTCCAAAACGCCAGAATACAGTTTCAAAGATGTTATAGCGCACATCTTCTGTTTCCATTTGAAAAGGTCAAATCTCATAAAATAAGACCTCCACCCACACTGAGAAGAGCCTGCTCCGGTGACACCCACCAGGTCACAGAGTGGCCGGCACAGTCTGGCAGGGAGGGGGCTACACAGGAACCAGAGTGTCCGGTTGTCAGACTTCAGCCTACAGAGGCCACACCTCACCACTACAGCAACCCTCCCTCCGCTTCTCCTTTCAGTCACACTCCTACCCGCACACTGTGCACAGAGTTGAACCCGATTGTGGAACCATCTGGATTTCAACATCAATGCTCAGCAAGGAAAGGCAAATACAATATCCAGAAGGCTCAGATGTAACAAGCACCAAAGACCTCGCTTTCTGCAACTGTGAAACTGAGTTAATTATTTGGTTGAGAATCACATCCGGTAAAGGATCCCAGAAAGAGAAGGCCCACATTTCACAGATACCGCGTACGACCAAGCACAGTGGTCCCTACCAGAATAAAGCATAAAGGGCTGTCCTGGGCTCTGAGTTGCCTTTCTCCTGCTGCTCTTACAAAACATCTCACTAGAGAGCAAAAAGCAAACCCTCTCAACTTAAGTTTTAATTAGTAAACAGAATCTCAAATTCCAGTTACCATTTGGCCAAGTAGGAGGCCTCACCTCAGGATACATTTGCTTCTTCCTGTAAATATCAGCTTTATCAGTCTCAAAGATTAGAAATTACTGGTTCAAACTGCACAGCCCTAGCCCAATGATGCAACCACCCCAGGATAAGATTTTCTTAGGTCTGCCTGACCATGAGCACTGCATTTACCTACTAAGTCGTTCCAGTGAGTCTGAGGGTCTGGACAGGACGCCCATGTTAGAGAGGAATCAAAAGGGTCTCCCTTTACACCTGTAGCTGTCTCCGGGATTCTAATGATCATCGAATGGCTTAATCAGACTTTAGTCCTCATAAAGCAAAACAGGTGAGCGGATCAATGCTTGGAGAGCTACAGAATAAACCAGAGCAGGCATGCAAGGATCAGATGAACGAAGTTTCTAAACGACTCCCACATACTGACAGTCCAGCTGCCCCCACCTATTACAAGAGACCAGCGCAATTACGAAGAAACCCAATTTGTTCTTGCAAAACAAGGCTTTTCACCGGAAAACTCCCTTGGAGTTGCTACAGTAAAGGGCGCTGAAGCCCTGGACGTCCAGGGCATGCCGCAGGCCGTCACCTAGGAGGGTCCGAGAGAACCGGGCTTCCCGGAAATGCGCACGCAGATGGGGGGCCCACCGAGCGGGGGGGGCGGCGCGCAGAGGTAAAAACCACACGCGGCAGCCCCCACAGGCCATCAGGGCGTGCGGGGGGGCCTCGACGCCGACTCTGGACCCCGGAGCGAGGGGCGGGGGCGGATTTCCCGGGGAGTGCTGCAGGAAATGATATCCAGACTCGGGAGGGTGGATCTAGGAAGCGGCCCGGGCTCTGGCCGGCGGCGGGGAGCGAGTGGGGGTGGGAACGGAGGATGTGGCTCCCAGGGGCAGGATGAGGGGGCGGGACGGCCGAACGCGGACGCGCCAGGGCCGAGGCGGAGGGCAGGGAGGGCCGAGAGCCGCGAAGGGACGAGGGCGCGAGGAGCGGCCCGAGGGGAAGCGGGCGGCGGGCCGGGGGCTCGGGGAGGCCGGAGAGCAGGCGAGGCCAGGGGGCGGAGGCGCAGGCCGGCGCCGCGCGCGCACTTACCCCACTCGAGGAACTCGGCCACATACTTGTCGCGCCGCAGGGCCGAGTGGCTGCACTCGGTGTACAGGCAGACGAGCACGTCGAGCAGCGTCTCCACGCTCAGGGCGCTCTCGTTGCGCCACGGCCCGTCCAGGAGCAGCTGCTCCAGCTTCTTGAGCCGCACCTTGGCCGACATGGTGCCGCGCGGCCCGCTCCCAACGCGCCGGACTCTCGCCGCCCGCTCGGCCAGTCCGTCAGGGCGAGCCCTCGGGGGCCCGGCGGCCGCGAGCCCCGGCAGCTGCGGCGCCTCGTCGCCGCCCCGTCCGCGTCGTCGCGTCCCGGCCTAGGCAGACATCTTGGGCTCGGTCCCGGCGGCGCAGCGTCTGGGGCGCCGGGCCCCGCGGGTCCATGGGCCGGTCTCCTCCCCTCGGCGCCGCCGCCCGCCCCGCCCGGCGCTGCCCGCCCTCGCCTCGCCTCGCCTCGCCTCGCCCCGCCGCTAGCCCTTCAGCCCCGCCCGCGGCCGCGCCCTCCCCGCCTTCGCCGCCAGCCGCCGACCCCGAGCGGCGCGGAGCCGAACGCAGCAGCGTAAGCCCGGCCGGCGCCCGAGCCCCGACCCCAGCCCCGACCCGGCGGCCCAGCCCCGCGGCCCGCAGCCAACCAGGGCGCGGCCAGCGCGGGCGCAGCCAACCACGGCGGGGCCGGCCGCCGCCGCGCTGACCTCAGCGCGCCGCCCCGCCCCGCCCCGCCCCTGCGCTCCCGGCTCCAGGCTCCCGGCGGGATGGGACCTCGCCGCTTGCCGTAGGGAGTCCGGGAAGCTGGGAAGGCCGGGAGGCGGGGGCGGGGCGAGCGCGCGGCCAGTGCGCCGCCGAGATTGTGCGCCCGCGCGTGCGCAAAGGGCGCCCGGGCGGCGTGCGGGACGCTTCGCGGACCAGTCCCGCGGTTGCGGGGCTCGTGCTCGCGCACGCATCGGGAGTCTAAGGGAACCCGGTGTTTTCGGGGAGGCGGGGGGGCTTCGGCGGCGTGACCCTCTGGTTTAAAACCGTGGCGCGTCGGAGCTGGGAGCAGCCTTGGGAAGCGGGGCCCTGCCGGGCTTCCACGGGAGCCCGAGGCTCGGACTGGCTGCAGCCGCTGCAGAGCGGCGACCCGGGGGCCACCCAGCCCCTCGTGAATTCGGGGTGCCCCGCAGTGGCTACTTAAGACTCGCTGTGCAGCTCTCTCCAACTGCAAGCAAATGTCTTCGGGTGGGAGTTTGGTGGACAGCGGCCGGCTGTCTCCAGGCCGGGTTTGCCTAGCGAGTCGCCGCGTCAGTGAGCTTGTTGGTTTATTTGGGTGGCGGGGTAAGGAGGGTGAGGGAGAACACCCCCACCCGAACAGACCCTTGGCGGCAGGACAGCGGGGCCGCCTGGAGCTCACGGGATGTCACTGAGGCCACGGGGTGGCTGAGAGCTGGGCGGGAGGGTGCAAGGCCTTGGGAAGCCTAACCCTAGGAAGCGGGTAGGGTGAGGGGCTTCAGCAGATCCCGGGCAAGGAGGTAGAGCAGATAGAGATGTGTAGACGGAAAACCGAAGGAGCCTGTGGCAAAACTAACGTATGGAAATAGGAATCAGAATAGGAGCTACCTCTTGGAGGGAGGAGTGGCTGGAAACGGGTAGGAGGGAGTTTCCTGGCTGCTGGAAGTGTCGTATAATTTTATGTGGGTGGTGGTTATGCAGGGGTAGGTATAAGTAACGTTCTTCAAACTGTACTCTGTATATGTTATACCTTAATCTTTAAAAGGCAGGCAGAAACGATCTTGGTGTTAGAGATCAGAGTAGATGTTACTAGGGGTGGATTATGAACTGGGGGCTAGGAGCATTCTGTATCTTGATCAGACCACCTGGGGACGGATCAGTACATACTTATTTTTTTAAATCTGAACTGTACTCTAAATATTTGTTCATTTTGTATGTATGATACCTCAACTTTAATTGGGAGGAGGTAGGGGTGACCAGACCACGTGGCTCCAAACCAGAGACTTCCCACTGGTTTTAGGATAAACACCAAAAAATTTTTTAAAGGTTTTATTTATTTATTTGACAGAGAGAGATCACAAGCAGGCAGAGAGGCAGGCAGGGAGAGAGGGGAAGCAGGCTCCCCGCTGAGCAGAGAGCCCGATTCGGGGCTTGATCCCAGGACCCTGGGATCATGACCTGAGCGGAAGACAGGCTTTAACCCACTGAGCCACCCAGGCGCCCCTAAACACCAAGCTCTTTACCTTTGCTTTTAAGTAGGGTGATAGGATGCCAGTTTTTCCGGAATGGTCCCCATTCTTTGTCTCAGTGGAAGTGTAACAGTGTCCATCCCCCCACTGCCCCCGTTTGGAGGACATACTCTCTCGTCTTCAGACCCAGCAGGCTCAGCCTGCCTTGCTCCACTCTCCCACCCTGGTCTTCCTCTCTTCAGTCTCTGACTGCAGTGTCACTGATCTCCTTGCTGCTCCCACTGTTTCTGCTCCCTCCAGCCTCTGCCTTTGCACTTGCCAAGACCTCCCCCTTCAAATCCCCGCCCTGACCACCTTCATTTTGTCTGCTTAACCCGAAGCTGTTAGAGCACTGCCTTTCAGCCCAGCCTGGCCTCACTCGCTGACTTGAGTCAGGTCGCAGTTTACCCTATACTCTGGGTCAGCATTTGGCACCATGGGTACCAGTAGGTCTTGCCCACTACTCTGAAGACTAGAAATCTCTGCCTCAGTCTCAGGAAGAGAACAACTGTAAGACCTACCCTGTATTTCAGTGAGTTTCTGAAAGTACTAAATGAGTGAACATTCACTGTGCACTTTGAACAGTTCTAGGCTCTTAGTAAATGCTCACATTGGTAAGTGGAATGCATTACAATTACTATTTCAGAGACTAGGGGCTCTGTGACCAGCTGATGGATAGAGCGGTCTTGGGTCCTCCAGACCAGAGAATCCCGGTGTCTTCAGGCACCCACGAAGTTCCCCTGTATATGTCTTAATAACTTCAGGCCGCTATAACAAAATTCCGTAGACTGAGTAGCTTATAGACAGAAATGTATTTCTCACAGTTCTGGGGGCTAGAAGTCCAAAATCAGGGTGCCAGCATGGTCACGTTCGAGTGAGGGCCCCATTCCTGTTTATAGAAGGCTGTCTTGCTGTATTCTCACGTGGTAGAAAGAGATATTTGTCCTCTGATGGGGCAGTAATCCCATTAATGACCTCCCTAAGTCCTCACCTCCTAATATATCACATTGGGGGTTAGGATTTCGGCATATGAGTTCTGGGGACATCCTCAGTCCCTAGCAGTATCCTTACAATAAGCTCCTACTTGGGCTCCCCTGGGTTTCTGGACTGTGCAGCGCAGCAAGTCAGGCTAAGCCCAGCATTGTGCTCAATACCCTGCAAAGGACACCGCTCACGGTAAGTTCAAGCTGAAGTGACTCAGTTTGGGAATCAGTGCCCAGGCTTGCAGAGTGACACCTCGGAACTTGATTTAACTCAACATCTTCCCTTTGCACCCTGCTTGAGGGGCATGAGATAAGCACTGGGGACGGGGGCTGTGCTTGGTGCCTGCCCTGCTCCTTCCTGAGCCCCTGCTAGCCTGGCCCTGCTTCCACCCACCTGCAGCCACTTCCCGGGCAATGGGAGGCTGCAGTCCCGCCTCCGGTCTGGCAGGGTGTAAGCCGACCCCTTCGTGCCTGGGGATATTCACAGGCTCCTGCTGCTCCCTCTCTTGAGCGATATGTCATCACTTTTCTGGGTGGGTGTTACTTCATGCATGGCTGCAGGGGACCCTCTACCCCTCAGTGGGGACCACTAGACAGAACCTAAGATGACCCATCCCCATGACTCATATCTGTCCCCAGAAAACACTCTTGCATCCTTTGCTGTACAGATGTTCAGGAGCAGGCAGGTCCCAGCACGAAAGCATACTCTACCTCCAAAGCAGCTCATGAGCCCTCCCTCCCTGGCTGGGAATCCATTCCCAGTCCATGATGGCCCCAAGGGAGGGCCACATCTTAAGTTCTCTGAGCAATCCCTAGGAAGCCATACTCCCTAGGTTTCAGGTAAAGGAAGGTGTGCCCCTTGCTCCACACCCCAGCAGGACCATGTCATCAGACACACCTTTTATTCCAGAGTGTGGGACAGGTTTTCATGCATTTCTGTGACAGCCTACATATGGTAATCCTACACCTCCTTTGAGAATTCTACATTTGTTGTCTCTTGATGCCCCCCCCCAATTTCAGTTCTGATAAATTTATTACATGTACACTGGACAAAGGTCACAGTCCTTGCCGGGAAGTTCTTGTGTTTCTCTGCCTGCCATCTGCTCTAAACCTGAACCTTGCACAGAGAAAGAACCCTGAAGATCTGCAGGGGATCCCCCTGGAGTGAGTATCCAGCAGCATTTCAGCTAGCACTAGTGTGGGGGAGGGGAGAACTTCCAAAGGCTACAGAAAGAACCATTCAAGAAGATTAGAGAAAACACTGCCTGGTACTCACACAGATTGGGAATAGTGTTGTTTTCCACCAGCCAGACTGGAAAAATTCATAATTCAACAGCACTGGGTAGCATTCTTAAGAAGGTTGTGCCTTGGAGATGGGAATTATCTCTAGACTGGTCACTGCTCCAGACCCACCTAACATCCTATTTTAAAAAAACCCAAAATATCAAAGTGTTTTGAAGCAATTTAACCACATCCCAGAATAAAGCACAACAAAAAAAAATTTTTTTTAAGATTTTATTTATTTGACAGAGACATCACAAGTAGGCAGAGAGGCAGGCAGAGAGAGAAGGGGAAGCAGGCTTCCTGCTGAGCAGAGAGCAGGATGTGGGGCTCGATCCCAGGACCCTGAGATCGTGACCTGAGCTGAAGGCAGAGGACTAACCCGCTGAGCCACCCAGGTGCCCAGCGCAACAAATTTTTATAGGAATGCAAAAATAGCCAGCACTCAAAAAGATAAAATCACACTGTCTGGCATCTAATCAAAGATGACCGGACATTCAAAGAGGCAAGAAAACACAACCCATAGCAAGGAGAATAATCAGTTTAATAAACCAACCCAGAACTTACACAATTTAGAATTAGCACAGAAGTTATTATACTCTGTATGTTAAAAAGTTAATAGAATCACAAAAGACATTTTTTAAAACTCTAATAGAACTTTTAGGGATGAAAACTACAATTCCTTGAAAACATAAGGTATGGGATTAATGGCAAATTAGACATTACATAGGAAAAGTTTAGCAAATGTAAACACATAGCAATAGAACCGTGAGAAGAAAGAATCCAGAAAAACGAATGGTATGTGTGAATTGTGGGGCAATATCAAATGGCCCAATGTATGGATAATTGGGGTCCTGAAGGAGAAGAACAAGAAAGGGAAGGGACTGAAAAAAAATATTTGGAAAAAATAATGGCTTAAAATTTTCCAAGTTCAATGAAAACTGTAAACTCATAAATCCAAGAATTTCAATGAACCCCAAGCACAAGAAACATGGGGGAAAAACTAAGGCCACATCATAATTAAATTCCTCAAACCCAGTTTAAAAAAAAAAAAAGGAAAAAAGCAGAAGAATAAAATAAAGATGACATCAAATTTCTCTTTTTTTAAATATGTATTTATTTACTTGAGAGACACAGAGAGGAGGAGGGAGAGGCAGAGAGGGCGGGAGGAAGAAACTCAAGCTGACTCGGTGCTGAGCAGAACCTGATATGGGGCTTGACCTCCCAACCCTGAGATCAGAGCCAAAGCTGAAACCCAGACTCAGACACCCAACCAGCTGTGCCACCCAGGCTCTCCGGGTGTCATCAAGTTTCCTATTGGAAATTATGTAAATGATAAGATACTGGAACAGCATCTTTAAAAGTATTGAAAGGGGAAAAAAAAAACACCCCAGCCTAGAATTCTATACCTAGCAAAAATAACTTTCAAGAAAGGAAGGTGAAAATAAAGACTTTCGAGACATAGGAATGCCCACCATGAAGGGCCCAGCACAGTGCCTAACTGTCCCTGTTGGGTTGTATAGACACATTTATGGCTTGGGCAAGCTTCTCTGACTCATTGCTGGGTACCCTCCAAGACTGCCATTTTTTAATGGAACCCAAAGCACAAATGAGCTTTCCAGCAGCTCCGGGCTTTGGTGCAAGCTACCCTGCCACCTGACCCCTAAGGCCCAGCAGACCCTCTGTGGTGAGAGTGAGTGGCAGAGACTCTTGGTGGGGCAAGTCCCAAGAGGAAAATCCCTGTGTATATACACGGGGTTTTGGAGTAAGGCCATGTCAGCTTCCACCGAAAGCTCTTCTCTGGTTCAAAGACAGCTCCTGGCTTGCTGCTGGACCTTAGCAGGGACTTAACACCCTGTCACAGACACCAAGAAACCATGCAACCCAAGCTGTCCATTACAAAACAGTGTCTTATCCACTAAATCATAAAGCTGTATGTGCATGAGGCAGGCCATTATAAGATGAGACTGAGCCCAAGTAGACCTGGGAGGAACGAGTAAACTTCTCGAGAAAGTAGGTGGTTTGGCCTCCACAGTATCTGCTCCTACGGTTTTGCCAACTCTTCTGAACACAGAGCTACACCCTCATGGGAAGGGACATGACCAATCAAAAAAGGATTGAAAAAGTGTGGACCTGATTTAAAGATTGGTCTGCCCAGGTATAGCCAGGGGAGGATGGTTGCAGCTTTACAAACACTCAGGAGAAACCCTGAAAGCCAGTGGCGAAGACAGATTCTCCCAGGAGACAAAACTTCTGTGTTTGTCCACGGGCAGCAGCTAACGGGTTGGCCTGCCAATCAGAAACTTGGAAAAATGAACTTTTTCTAGTTGGAGGGGAAACGCAAGTGGATGGGTCGCTCGGGATGGGCACAAATGTCATGGAACGGCTTCTACTGTGGAGGAGGCTCTTGTGGGTCAGGTGGACAAGGTGACCCATTCTGAGGATATCAGCCTCTTTCCTCCCCTGTCCCAGGGCTTTCTCAACAGGCCTATGTGCAAGTGACTGACGAGGCTGGGAGGGCTGCTACACAGGGGCTCAGACACGGGGACTCCCCTCACCAAGGCTGACTTGGCTTCCATGACAGCTGAGTGCCCACCTTAGCAACGTCAGGGCCCCACAGTGAGCTCCTAATATGGTGCCATTGCCCCGGCGGACGGGCAGTTGCCTAGTGGACCACTGCCAGCATGAAAAGGGCAGCGGCTGGTTCTTGCATACCCCAGGTCAGTACTTGCCTTTCCAGCCACATCGCTTCTGCCGCACCACCATTTGTAGACTTGGAGAATGTCGTATTTATTCATCACCATGGCAACGCAAGCAACACCACCTTAGACTGAAGGCCTCATTTTCTGGTGGAGGAAGCCCAGCAGACAGACAGCCCTTGCCCGTGAAATTCCCCGGGCTTACCCTGTGCCCTGACACCCCAAAGAAGCCGGCTTCAGAGAGTGGCAGAGTGGTCTGCAGAAGGCTAGTTCTGGCACTGGAGGAGAGTCAACACCTCGGACCCCGCAGTCTGGATTGTGGTGTGTGCCCTGACCCATAAAGCACCATCTAGGACCATCCCTCCACAGCCCAAATGCGCGGGTCCAGGAGCCATGCAGGGGAGGCGGGAGTGTCCCCTCTCACCATAACACCAAACAACACACTGGAAGAATTTTTGCTTTCCTTCCTGTGACCTTGGGCTGGTGTCCAAGAGGGGAATGCTTCCATCAGGAAACAGTCATGCTTCCAGTGAATGGAGCTGAGGCTGCCCCTGGCCCCTCCGGCTGTTTCTGGTCCCTCATTCCATGGAACCAGCAGGCAGAGGAGCGGTAGCTGTGGGTCTGGGACATCGAACCCAAATGTCAGGGAGAATCTGAATGGGTTCTACGCACTGGGCCGGGGCGCAGGATGTCCTTGATTTCCCTGTAGTCCCTGCTGGGACTCTGACGGAGGCAGTCATATGTACAGTAATATTCGTTATCAGTTACCTGCAATTAAGTCAGGAAAACCTGAACTTCCAACCCGAGACCCAAAGATCAATAATGGTCCCTGCACTCATTAAAAAATTATGGAGATCCGGGGTGCCTGGGTGGCTCAGTGTGTTAAGCCTCTGTTTAAGCCTCTGGTTAAGATGGGGCTCAGGTCATGATCTCAGAGTCCTGGGATCGAGCCCCGCATCGGGCTCTCTGCTCAGCGGGGAGCCTGCTTCCTCCTCTCTCTCTGCCTGCCTCTCTGCCCACTTGTGATCTGTCTGTCAAATAAATAAATAAAATCTTAAAAAAAAATTATGGAGATCCATTCACTCAACCAAGCCAAAGCTGCTGACGGCCCGCCGTGCGCCAGCATGGCCCTAGATACGGGGGGTGCAGCAGTGGCCCAGACGGGTGCCCGCACGTCCACTCTCGTCCGGGGGCAGACCACAGACCAGGGCGCAGAGGGGTAGGAAGAGAGAATTTTGGAGAGTGGCCAGGGCTTCGAGGAAAGCAGACACGGCAACATGATGGAGAAGGAGGGGGCGCCTGCCTTACAGAAATGGGGGACCCAGGGAGGTCTCTGCCCCTCGGGGCTACAGCAGCTAAGACGTGAACAGGAAGGAGGCAGCTGGGTGAGGCTTTCCAGGCACAGAATGGGAACCGGAGGTGACCAGTGTGAGACGGCGGGGAGGGGGCAGGCCCGGACTCGCATGGGCGGGCCCTGACCGCAACCTTCAGGAGCAGCTCCACTGTCCCTGCCTGTTGCCGCCTGGGTCCTGAAGTCGCGGTGATCCCGGTGGTGGCTCCTGAGGTTTCCTGCCACCCATGTCTCTGGGCCAGGGCTCTTCCGGAAGCGTGTTTGTCTTCCTCCTGCTCAGCCTCCCAGCTGACAACGTGGAGGACTTTGAAGGTCAGGGGCATAAGCCAGTACCCTGCCAGGATCAGACACAAAGAAAGCGCCCACGGAGACGTGCGTGCATGAAGGAAGCAGGCTGGGAGCCCGGAGAGAGTGGCAGGGAAGGAGCGAGGGAAGGCTGGACAGTCATCGCTTGAGTGGGCTGCTGCTTATCTCCTTGGCACCTTGACATAGACCGGACTGTGAGTTTGAAGCCTTGCTCTCCCAATCCCCCCATGCATGGCCTTGCCTGAGATGCCCCATTGCCCCCAGGAATGTTCCCGGCATCCAAGCACTGAAACCAGCAGCGCCCAGCAACTGTGTGTGCAGGCTGGGTGAGGGGACCCAACCAGAATCAGCGGGCTGACGGTGACCCCGAGCTCCTCATCTGAAAGGGACATGGAGTCCCTGCATTGCAGAGGCTGCAAAACATCAGAGGTCATGGCCAGAGCCTGCAGTCCCACTGGGCACCTTCTACGCAGAAGTCCCGCTGTGTTTACTTACAGATAGTAGCTGCTGGCGGTGACGATGCTGGAAGGTGAGACGAGGTGGAGATTGAAACAGCCCACGCCCCCTCCTCCCGCCCTGCTCGCCCCCTGCCTGGCAGTCTCCCCCAAGCACCTTCCCAAAGGCTGGCTCTGACCACATCTCTCCTGCTCAGAAGCCTTCCATGGCTCCTCACTCCAGAAGTGGGGCGCTCTGGAGCCTCTGATCTAGGATTTCTGCTCCAGAACCTACAGCAGTGGGGAGGGAACCACGCACTGCCTAGAAGGAGCACGTGTGCCCGCTGGACCAAGGAGTCAGGGAGGAGGCATCCAGAGTGCGTGTGTGTTGGGGGCAGCTATGGGGAGGACAGCAAGGCTTTGCAGCAAAACCTGAAAACCATCGAAGTGTTCTGTGCACGGCGCTTTGCAGACCAACCCACTGAGGACTGGTGAGGCAGGGACAGGAACGGCCTGTCTCAGAAGAGCAAACCGAGGCTTGGGGTGCGCCCTCCTCCGCTGCTCCCCACGCGGGGAGCTGGCAGAATCTGGGTGCCAGGTCCCACCTCTCAAGCCAGCTCAGCCTCCAGACCTTGAACCCTGCAGGCGGGGCTGGGAAAGGGCTGTCTCCCCCCACCCGCCGCCCCCCACCCACACTGTCTGGCTCCAGTCTGTCCCCAGGCACCATCAAGGCTTTGCCCCCGGCGAGCAGAGGATTCCCGAGGGGCTGGCAGAGCCCAGCTGCCGACGCCCGAAGATCGCAGTCACCAGGAGGCTTCCGGGGAGCGGGCAGTGTCTGAGCCGTCCGAGGGCTTACACAGACCCCCAGCCCCCGGCGGTCCACGGGGATTCAACGTCCCGTCCTGGGGCGAGGGGAGAGCCATGGCTCCAGGGTTCGCCTGAGGCCCCTGGTCTTGGAAGCAGGAGGGGCCGGGAACCCAGAGTCTGGGCTCAGCTCTGTGCAGGGAGCCCTGGGGCAAGCCGCTTCCTCCTCCACGTCTGTGTCTGAGCCCGTAGCTGTCCCCAGGGCTGCAGTGACGGTGACGCTGGAGGGCCAACCGGATAGGCCGGGTCCCAGCTGGGAGTGGCCCCTGTTAAGTGCAGGCACCGCGAGAGGTGTGCCTCCCTACCTCCCTGTGCCCCGGTACCCCAGAGCACCAGCCCAGCGCGAGGGTCAGCTGCAGGTCTCGTCTGCCCCCTGCCAATCCCAGCCTTGCCTCGCGCTCAGCTCTGCGGCCCTGGGCAGGTTTCTCAGCCTCTCCGTTCCCTTGCCTCCACCATAGAATGGGATAATACTATACCCTCCTTCCAGGACAGGAGCTGCGGCGTGGTGGGGTGGTGAGTCCTGGGATCTCCCAGGATGGCCAGCTGGGTCCTAACCCTTGCTCCTGGCAGTGGGTAGACCTCCGAAGGCCCTAATATATGAGAACTCTGACACCCCACCCCCGCCCCACCACCAGGTATCCTGCCCAGCCTCGGCTTTTGGGAATGGGTTGGGGTGAAGAAGCTGGAGGGCTGGTGACAGCACTGTCCCCAGTGGTGGGTGGGCTCAGAGTGGGATGGGGCCAGCGCTCCGCTAGCAGGACACAGGTTGCAAGTGGGATGACATCCGCCCTAGCGGCGTTTGTGGGCAGCACAACCTTGGACAGCTCTCTTCCTTCCCTGGGTCTGGGTCAGCTCTGCCCTGGGACCAGCCTCAGGTCCCACCAGCAGCCCCACCCTCGCCTGCCCTAGCCCTAGTCCCCACACTTGGGCTGCCTCTCTCCAAGGTCACCTGTCCTTCAGGCCAGAAATCAGGCCTCCTCTCAGGCCACCCTTACAGACCTTGATGGGTCCACAGAGTCCCCCAGACCTGGTGGGGCTGAAGCCGAGCCCCCCTGCTCCTTTTGCCTGTGAGTGGCGCTCCCTGTGTGGGGGACCAGCGGGGGCCCTAGCCTGTGGAATGGGGAACAAACCCCTCCCTCCACCAGTGCGCAAGGTGCCTGCTTTGGGGGACCCATTCTCCCACCGACCCACTCTTTGGAGCCCCAGTTTGTCCCCCATGTGCCAGGAGTAGAGGCTGCGGGCTGAGGTGCTGAGTGGGGAAGGAACATCAACCTAATCCCCTCAGGCTCCTGCGACCTGGAATCTGCGCCCACCCCCGCAGGGAGGAAGGGAGGGCGTGAGGCTTGGAGAAACTGAGACCAGGAGACAGACTCTGAGCCACTTGGTCTGAGCGGAGAGCAGGGCATCCAGCAGCACCCGTCCGAGGGGAGCGAGGCCCCCAAGGGGACCATCCGTAGGCTGTCTTTCCCTCATTCGTGAGGAGTGGGACATGGAGAATGGGGCATAGGGATAGGCGTCCCCAGGCTCTCAGTCCGTGCATGGCTGCCCCCTTACCCATCATTGCGGGGGTCCCCGAACACTCAGTGGTCTGTCTCCCAGGCTGGGAAGGGTGCTGGAATGAAGCCTTGTGACCTGCCAGGAATGCCCAGCCCAGACCTCTGGAGCCCGGAAGCGATGGGCCTGGCGTCCCTTGTGACATCCTGCCTCATTCACCTTGACTCCCTCATATGCCCCATGTCAGTCCTGCACGGTGCTGGTCAAAGGAGGGCGGTTCAGATCCGGAGGACAGGCCCGGGCCCTCCTCCTATCCCTACTCCAGCCTCCCAGAGAGGACAGATTTCTCCCGCCCCCAGGGATCGCCACCCGACCCTTGTCCAAGGGCACACCACAGGCCTGTGGTGGTGGCTGATGGCAACGCTGGGGCCTCCTGGGGCCCATAGACTCTGGGAAGGTTGCTTTGCACTGTGCCCACCCACCTGCTCACCCTCGCTCCCTGGGACTGCCTCTGCTGGTGTGATTCTCTTATCCTGGCATTTTAAAAACCCTGAAATCTGGGGTACCTGAGTGGCTCAGTTGTTAAGCATCTGCCTTCAGCTCAGGTCACGACTCCAGGGTCTTGGTACCAAGCCCCGCATTGGGCTCCCTGATCTGTGGGAAGCCTTCTTTTCCCTCTCCCACTCCCCCTGCTTGTTTTCCCTGCTCCATCAAATAAATAAATAAAATCTTAAAAAAATAAAACTCTGAAGTCTGAGTATTTGCTTTAGAGAGAAACATCCTGAAGGAAGACTGAAGATTTAGTGTTGGTGCCGGACGGGGGAAGTTTTATTGAGAAGAGACAGTCAGTAGAGACGGCTGGAGGTTTTCTCCAACCAGACCTTTCCTCAACCATCTGTCCATTCATCCCTTAGCCGGTGCTCTCCTCGCCTGGGGTAATTTAGTTAGGACACTTAGGACTAAGGGTACAGAGGCTCAGGCCCCTGCCTGCCTCTCACAGAGGATCAGCCGGCCCGGAGTCTGGGGCGTTTTACCCGATAATGGCCGCAAGAGGGCGCACAGAGCAAACCTTCCTGGACCAGAACCAGGATTCCGCCCACCCTGAGTACCTCCAGCCCCGGCGGCTGGACTCAGGCTTGGGAGGGTGTGTGTGGTAAGGGGGTGGCTAAAGGGGCAGGGCCTACCGAGGACGCACAGCAGGGGCTGGGCGTGGCCAGGATCCAAAGCTTCCCTCGCCTCCAGATCTGTCCCTCTCCTGTGGGGCGGGGTTCGTGGTGGAGGCCAGGCTGGAGGGGGGAGAAGGACCATTGGAGGCTGGAGGAGAAGATGGGCCCCAAGACTGACACTGCGGGTCCGATATGGGCCTCCGGCCCTGTCTTTAAAGATACTCCCTGTCCCCAGCCTGCTGCCCCCCCCCCACCGCCTTTGCCTCAAGGGCCTTGAGCCCTCCCAGAGAAGCCTGTTAGCAATCCCCAGGAGCCTTGAGGCCCTTGTAGGCTAACACCTTGGCTGATAACCGACACCCTAGGTGACAGCTAGCACCCTCATTAACACGTAGGAAGAGCAATTCCTGCCCCACGTGGAAAGTGGCCTTTGGGGGGTTGGGTGGTGTAGATGGGAGCATTCTCGACTCAAGGGCGTCTGGGCGGAGGGCGGTCTGCTTGCGGCCACAGCAGGGCGCTGGTGTTGCCGGCTGACTCTACGGCAGCCCCGTGCTTCTAGTCCCTGGTCCCAGGGCTCTTCTGTGGAGAAGTACTTGTGTAACTTGCTTAGAACTTAGCTGACAGGGTACTTACCCGCCTCAAACCCACCCAGAGCCCCCTGTCGCCATCAGGGACCCAACCCTTAGCCAGGGGTTCCTAGCCTTGTATGACCTCTGCTGACCTCGTTTTCCGGCCTTAGTCCTCTTTACACCCACATCATCGGGTCCCCCAAACCGCAGTCTCCGTGGCCGGATCAGGCCTCTGCCAATTCTGCTGCGATGTCCCCTCCTGGTCCTTCTCCCGGAAAACTCGTGCACAGAGGTCTGATGGTTCTATGGCCAGAAGATGGAGGCACCAAGGTTTAAACACAACATACATTTTCACAGTGACACTTCTCTGACCTGTCTCTTCTTTTTGGATCATCATACTATGAAGTCATCAGACCATGAATTTGGATGGGATCTTATTCATCTCAATGGTCCTAGAACCCAGCACTACGCTGAGTAATACATGTTAAATATTTATGGTTTTTTTTTTTTTTTAAAGATTTTATTTATTTATTTGACAGAGAGATCACAAGCAGGCAGAGAGGCAGGCAGAGAGAGAGGAGGAAGCAGGCTCCCCTAGAGAGCAGAGAGCCCGATGCGGGGCTCGATCCCAGGACCCTGAGATCATGACCCGAGCCGAAGGCAGTGGCCTAACCCACTGAGCCACCCAGGCGCCCCTATTTATGGGTTTTTTTTAAAAGATTTTATTTATTCATTTAACAGAGAGGGAGAGTACAATCAGGGAGAGCAGCATGCAGACTGGGAGGGGAAGCAGGCTCCCTGCTGAGCCAGGAGCCAGAGGCGGGGCTTGATCCCAGCACCCTGGGATCACGACCTAAGTCGAAGGCAGCCTCTTAACTAACTGAGCCATCCAGGTGTCCCTAATATTTATGGTTTTTAAGAGATTTTATTTATTTGAAAGAGAGAGAGATCACAAGTAGGCAGAGCAGCAGGCAGGGTGGGGGGAAGCAGGCTCCCCGCTGAGCAGAGAGCCCGATGCGGGGCTCGATCCCAGGACCCTGAGAACATGACCTGAGCTGAAGGCAGAGGCTTAACCCACTGAGCCACCCAGGCGCCCCTAATTATATTTATTGGGGCGCCTGGGCGGCTCTGTCAGTTAAGCCTCTGCCTTCGGCTCAGGCCATGATCCCAGGGTCCTGGGATCGGGCCCTGCATTGGGCTCCCAGCTCAGTGGGGAGTCTGCTTCTCTCTCTGCCTCTCCCTCCCCTTCTGCTTCTGCTCTCTCTCAAATAAATAAGTAAACTCTTAAAAATATTAATATTTATTATTGAATGTTTAGTTTATGAGTGAATGGGTGAGAGAATGGTGAGAAGATGGGTGGGTGAGTGAATGAATGACAGAGGTGGGTGGTAGAGAGAAGTCGAAAGGTTAAGTGTTGTTTATGTGTATGGGTAGCATAAGGATATAGGGGCAATGGATGAATGCAGGGCAGAATGATGGATGGGTGAGAAACTAGATGAATGCACAGTTGGTAGGGGATGAATGGCTGGATGGAGAGGTGAATTAATGGGTGAAAGTGGTTGCAGTGGTAGACGGTGTGTGTGTGATGCGGATGGGTGTATAAATGATGGTTGGATAGGCATGGAAGCATGGTCGCGGGAGGTGCTGGATGGTGGATAGATGGAAGATGGTGAATGGCGGATGCATTGATGTAAGCGGTAATTGGTTAAGTGATGGGCAGATAACCAGACTAGACTGGTAGATGGAGAGTGGATGATGTGGACACTCAATTGACAGACTTACGGACCAGACAGAATCTGCAGATAAGGAGGACTTGCAGGTAATAGGTGGTGGATAGTGGATGCTTAGTGGGTGGATGAAGCGTGGAGCATGGGTGGGTGGTAGGTAAATAGTAAGTGGGTGACTGTGATGGATCTTTTCACAGAGAATGATGGGTAAATGGCGGATAAATGGGAGTGGATGTGTGACAGAGGGATGGATCATGAATGCTGGGCTGAATGGGGCATGAATGGAGGAACAGACGGCAAATGAGTGGTTGCCAGGTCAGCAGATAGTGGTTTGTGTGCTGTAGGAGTGTAGATGGAAAGTCGGTGATGAACAGATAATGAGTGCGTGATTCTGAATGGATGATTAGGTGATGAATGGGTGATAATTAAATGACAGACGGCTCCATCACGGAAAATGGAAGCATGGTGGAATGGTGAAGGAGAAGGTGGTGGAGAGATGGTGGATGGATGGTGGGTGGTGAGTGGTGTATGGCAAATGCATGGTTTAGTGCACAGATGAAGATGCATCCATGGCAAGCGGATAGTGAATGGACGATGAATGACGATGGGTATTGAATGGACAGTGAACAATGGGTGGGAGTTGATGCACGGATGGTAAGTGGAGGGATCATGGATGGATTGTAATGGTGGATGGATTATGTGGATGAATGATCACTGTTCTCTCCACTCTATCTCCAGCACCTAGAACAATAGTTGGCACACAGAAGGCACTCAATAAAGCATTCCAGAATGGATGAATGTAGATGGATAGTAGATGGGTTTTGAATGAATAATGAATTATGGCTGGTTGATGGATAGAGGATATTGTGAGGTGGACAATGAGTGGCTAGATATGTGGTGAATAGGGATAAGAGTTGGGTGGATGGTAGATGGTTAGTGAGTGGATGGGTGATGGGTTGTAGTTCGTAGAAATATCAATGGAGGAGTGATGGTGATTGATTGGTAACTGAATTGTAGATGGGACGAATTGCGGCTGATTGGACCAATGGAGTCAAGTGGAGGGGTAGTGGATAAATCCAGGTAAATGGGTAGTAGAGAGATGATAGATTGATTAATGACCACCGGGCATATGGTGGATGGATAAATGGAGGGTGGACAAATAGTTGTTAAATACTGACTGAAAGCTGTTAGACAGGGAATGATGGGTGGGTAGGGGGTGGGTGGACACACAGTGAATTAATGTTGGACTGATGGGTATTTTCATGGTGTATCGGTGCTCAGCAGGTAGTGGGTGTGGTTGACGAATGAATAGATGCATGGCTGAGCTGAATATTGGTTGAATCGTGGGCCGTGGTTGGGGTTGGATGGTTAACGAATGTGGGATGGTGGCTGGATGGTGGTTGGTTGGTAGAAGATAAGTGAGGTGGTGCTTAGTGGATGATTGGCTGAGTGGATGCTGAATAGTGGACTATGGATGTTGGCTAGAAGCTGGATGTTAGATAAGGATGGTGGGTGTTGGAGGCTGGATGGCGGAAGGGCGGGAATTATGTGGATCAGAGGCTATGCACCTCACCCTCCGCTGTCAGGTCTGTCCACCAGGCTGTCTCAGGACTTCAGTGTTCCTTTTTGGGAATGGGACTGGGGGCAAAGAGGAGCGGGAAGCAGGACAGTCACACACCCCCCACCCCACACACACACCCCCACCACAGTGGCCATCCCACTTGTTTCCCTTCTCTTCACTCCTTCAAACTGGACCGTGTCTTCTCTCCCTGTTTCTGGCCCCACTGACTTCTGACCACCCCGAACCCCCCACCCCAGGCCCCGCCGCCGCAAATTCCTGAACCTCAAACCTGAGGCTGGCGATCTCAAGTGACAGGGATCCTGTTCTGGCGGCTGCGGTTTTGTCAAAGGGAGGATGCGCCGGGGCGCGCTACCGGGGCTGGGGCTGGGAGCGCGGAAGCGCCCGGCGGCCAGAGTGTCATGGGGGGCCCGCGCGCGAGTGTGGGCGGAGAGCACCGAGGAGGGCCGGCGGCAGCCGGGGAGGGCGAACCCAGGCGGCCCGCTGCAAGCCGAGCCTGGCGACTCGGCGGCGCGAGCATCCAGCGCCGGAGGGTGAGTGTGAGCGAGGCGCGGGGGGCGCCTCCTCCCCACACTCGTCCCAGCCCTCGCCCCCGGTGCGCCCCGGCTCCACGGGGCTGGGCGGGGAGGAAGGCGGGGGGAGTTTGGGGGTTCCGAGTCGGAGCTCCCTCGGGAAAGAGGAGACAGTGGGGCCCGCGCTCAGCTCCTGGCTGCTGGACACCGGGCTCCGGGCGAGCGCAGTGCTCCTGGGGGCTGTGAACCTGGGGACCGCACCTGGCCTGCTGCACCTGGGCGCCGGCGGAGGTGCGGGCGCGGGGGGTGGCCGGTGGCGGGAGTCCTTGATGGGCGAATGCTGCGGCTGCCGCTGGCCCTGGCGGCGCGGGACAGCGAGGAGGCAGCCCTTAGAGACTTGCTGGCTGGCTGCCTGGCCCCTGGCTGGGCCCAAGGTGACAGTTCTGTCATTTGTCTTTCTCATCTCTGTCTCTCCATCTCTCTCCCTCTATCTCTATGGTCCCTCTGGCTCTGTTTCCCTCTTCTCTCCCCAGTCCTATCACCTCTGCCTTATCTCTGTGGCTTGCTGGTTTGTCTGCCTTCTCTCTGGGGTTTTTCTCGAATCTATGTGGATCTCTGAGTCCAGTCTCTTGGTCTCTGCCCTGGTTGCCCTGGGCTCTAGCTGAGGTTCTGAGTTCTGGGATGGGATTCCAGAAGGGGCACATATGGAAGGACTGATGTGGAAGCATCAGCTCAGAGACGGAGGGTAGGGCATGGCTCTCTCCAGCTCTGGGATTGGGTGGAGGCACATGGCCCCCTCCCAGCCTTCCCTGGGTCTCAGTGGGACCTGAACCAAACTGAGCTGGGCGTTCAGTGAAAGAAAGCTCATATCCCAGAATAGCAACCCTCCCCCTTTGCTGGGTGCTTGCAGGACCACATCCCCCACAACCAGCAAGGCTTCACAGGCACTCCATCCCCCAGCTTGCTGCTGTCCCTCTGCCCAGCCCCCTCCCAGCACTCCTGCCCCTTGCCTGTGGCCCCCTGCGGCCTCCCAGCCAGACCCCACCCCCACTTCTGCCTCTGGCCAAGTACAGGTGGAGAGTCGGAGGCTGGTGCCTAGGAGGCCACCAGGGCTTCTCTTCCCAGAGCCCTTGCTGGGCTGTCCCTGGCTGGGCTCCCTTGCCCTTGTGCTGGCCTGAGTGGGCTTGGCCAAGTGCAGACAGGATGCTGGTTTCCCTTTGGCTGTGGATATCGAGGGCCCGGCTCCGAGTGGGGCCACTCTTGTCCACTCTTGGAGAGGGCCTGGCCACCTTTGCCTCTGGCTGGCTTGAACCTGACTCCAGGGGCTCCCAGCCTCCTGGCTCAGAAACCTCTTTGGGTCCTCCGATCTCTGTGTCCTTGCCTAGCTGTTCCCTGTCTCAGAACATCCTCTCCCCTCCCCACTGGCCTGGCAGCCTCCTGCTCAGCCATCGGGCCTCAGATCAGTGGGCCCTCTTCAAAGAAACCTTCATGGGTCTCAAGGCTTAGTCAGCTTCTGCTCCACTCCTGCCCCCTGCAACACTGGGCACGCTGCGTGGTGCCCATCCAGGGTCCCTTCCGATGGCGGGCTTGGGCAGGGAGCAGTGGCGCAGGAAGGTCAGCTGAAGCAGGGCAGTGGGCCAGGGTGGGGTGGGCGCAGGCTAGAGCGGTCGGAAGCTCACAGGAGGAGAATGGACTCCAGTATCCGTCCCCTGGCAGACACCTTGTTTCTCCCCTGCCCACAACCCCCGTCTTCACGCACCTCAACAGCGGCAACAACATGACTGCCCCCCAGCCAGCCATGCCCGAGCTAAGCCCAGCAGAGGAGGCCGGAGGCCCAGCAGGAAAGGTACGCAGTTGGGGCCCTGGGGTCTGCCAGCCACGGGGGACAGGAGAAAGCCAGCCTCGAGCCCTGGCTTGTGATTTGAGGCCTGCCTCAGTTTACCCATCCGTGTGAGTGAGGCAGATGCTCCTCCCCAGAAGTCTGCTGCATAAAGCAACTGGGGGCCGAGCCTCCCCGACTTCCTCGGCACCACTCCTGGACCTCGAGGAGCCTCGGGATTGTTCCCTAAAGTGGTCTGCTCCCTGGTGGGTGAGGCAATGCCACAGTCCCCCACCCTGGTCCCCTAGTTTTCAGGGGCTGTGTTGATGCATCCAGAAAGTGAAGTCCCTACATGAGGGGTACAGTCTTGGTGTCCTGCGTTCTAGAGTTGGGACACTGTCACTGCTGGCACTGCTGGCGGCTGGTGGGGCTAGAGAAGGGGACCAGCCCAGAGTCACACGGGGGCCAGCCTCCCAGGCGGGACAGATGGACACCAAGCCTCAGACCTCCAAGCGCCGCTAGTGGGACCTCCCTCATTCCAGTGGCACACTCTGGGCCGAGGAGCGCCCAGGCTGGGAGTCAGCGGGCCTTCGCAGAGGAGGGCAGGGAGAAGAACGGCAGGTGGGGAAGGATGCCGGAGGCCATGCCAGCAAGAGGAGCCGGATGGTCCCGTCGCTGGGGCACGGCAGGCTTCCAGTTGCAAGGCAGTGCCAGCCTCATGAGGGAACCCTGCGGTTCTTGGTGAAAACGCCGATTCCTGCCCCCCACCCAGAGAGCCCGGGAAGGTGCATTTCAACACATGTTCAGATGGTTCTGCTGTGGTGGTTCTGAGCCACTTAGCCAAGTCCTGCAGCGGTGGGCCCGCCTTTCCTCAAGGCACTCCTTGAGGGGAGGGAGGCAGGACATCAGCTGCTGTGGCCTCAGCCAGAGGGCCGTGCGGGAGTGCTGGCCACGCGGGCCTCTCCTTCCGGAGGCCTCGAATGGGAGGCGGGGATGCAGAGGGGACCAGGAGGGCTTGGGGAGGCAGCCCCCGCACACTCTTGTGGGCACCGAACAATGAGCCCAGAGCGAGCCCAGAGAGCCTCTGGTTGCCATGGTAACAGCTTCCCAGCTCCTCGGAGCTGGGGAGGAGACCAAAGGCCCCGCTAGGAAGACCCCAGGAAGGGGCCACACGGGATGCGGGAGGCGGCTCGGGCGCACAGAAGCCCTGGGCTCGCTCACCATTGGCCTTGGCCTCTCTGGCCTCAGGCTTCTGTCTGTGAAATGGGCCTAAGGCCTGAGCGCAGATGGATCCTTTGGTGCCCCAGGTGCTGAGTGCTCGGTCCCCCCACGTGGTGGGGTGGGGGAGGGGTTGGCACACCCACGCTGCACGTGCACACACGTGAAGCTCCCAGTGAACAGAGTGCTGGGCAGGTGTGGGGTGTGGGAGCGAGCAGGGAGCCCCTGACCGCTGCCCGCCCTCCCTGCAGGCTGCGGCAGGTGCCCGGGAGAAGGGCCCCCAGCTGGGCCCGCGGCTGCCCTCAATTGTGGTGGAGTCCAGCGAGGCGGGCTCTGTGGAGAGTGGGGAGCTGCGCTGGCCGCCAGAGGGCGCCCTGAGGGGGTCAGCCCAGACCCAGGGAGCGGCTGGTGAGTGAGGGGCTGCCTGCGGGGGTGGGGGGGGCTACCCCTCCAGTCTGTGCACATCATCGCCCCCCCACTTGCCTGAGCCTCTGCGGGGGCACCTGGGAGCCTCGTGACCTTGACCCTCTCTTTGTCCAATGCCCCCTCCCACCTGCACACGAGGACCCCACCTGCCGTGGTGGGCCCCAGGCCAGGCAGAGGGAGGCACGCATTTGGGGTCTGTTGGACACAAGACTCTGTGCTCCTACCAATTCCAGCTCCTCTCCTCTCCCACCTGATTCACTGCCTGGGGGACAAGTGTGCATTCAGAGGGCCTGGAAAAGGTGAGGGAATGGGTGCTGAGCAGGCCCAGCCTGGGTGCCCAGGAAGTGGGGAGACGAGCCGCCCTAGTGGCAGGCACCCGTGCTGGCCACCACTGCCTGATTAAAGGCCAAGAGGCTGCCAGAGCCAAGGAAGCTTCCAGAAGGAGTAAGATGTATGGGGAGGAGAGGGGTCTTCCAGGGCCCAGGTGTGAGGCACGGGAGAGACAGCCGGCTGGCCAGTGGGGGCCTCTGTGGAGGGCACTGAGGGGCAAGCTGTGCCCTGGGAAGTCTCGTCCCCTGGGAAGTCTGTCCCTTGAAGAGGAAATGAATTTGGCCTCAGCTGGGGCCACCTAGCCCCCTACCTGCCCTCCCCCACTTCTCAGATGTCAGCCCCCAGCAGCTGAGGCCCAGAAGGGGCCTGTCCAGGCCATAACCCCCACCTTTCCCCAAAGCCCCCTCAATCTCTGTCAGCTTCCATCTAGGGCCCAGAGCGGCACCAGAGATCACCCCTTGGGTAAACACTGGAACTTGGGCTCTAGGGGCGGGGGGAGTGTCTCCAGATTGGCCCCGGACTTGCCTTCAATCTGCCACCTTATCGCTCTGGCCCCAGGGGACGAAGGGCTCCTGCTCCCAGAGCCGGGCCTTGCCTGCCCCCTCCCTTTCCTTGCCAGCTTCTCAGAAATGCAGCCCCGGCAACATGGAGGCCTTTATGTTTCTGCAGCCTCCTCACTGAGGGAAGCACCCGGGAAGGCCCCGGAAGACGCCAGCAGCAAGCACGCCAGCTGCAAGGACCAGGCCCCCCAGGGCCCCCAGTAAGGGGGAAGGACATGGCCTGATTCTGCTGTGCAGGGCTTGGGGGGTGGAGGCACCCAGCAAACCCTGCTGGCTGACACCTGGGAGGGCCTCGGCCCCAGAGTGGCTGGGCTGATGCTTGGAGAGGGGACAGCACAGCCACCACCTCCTGCCTCCTGGGGCCTGGCCAGGACCACCGCCTGCCCTCTCCCGTCTGCAGCCCGGGATCTGGGTCACACCCTCCTTGTCCTGAGGCTTGAAGCAGAAATAAAGTCCCTTCCTGGTGGCTGGCGGGCACATTTGCTAGGGCCCTGAGGGGCTGGGGACAGTTTGGGTTTTGCTATGGCATTCCAGACAAGGGCCTTTACTCGGAGCCCAGGGTGACCAGGCCAGAGTGCCAAGTGAGTGACTCGGGTGTTCTACACTGGGGGTGGGGTGGCTGGTGGGGCCATTTGCTCCTGTGGACTTTGCTCCTCTGGCCCCCCCCAGCCTTGGGCCTTCTGCTCTGCTCAGCCTCAGCCAGGACCACCCAAGGCAGGATGAGCTTCCTCCAGGTGGCCCTCCCCCTCTCCTTGGGGCCTCCAGCTCTGGCTGGACCCTGAGGGCAAGATTCCTTCCTCTCATAACCCTCCTCACTGGGAGCCTAGGGCACAGGAATGGCCCATAGGATGGGGGTCCTATTCCAGGCTGGGTCTCCTCAAGTCCTTGCAAAAGTCCCACTTCGCAGATGGACACACTGACATGTGAAGAGGCACCCACGGCTCGCCCCGGCCCCAGCTGTGATGGGGTCCCTGGGACAGGGCAGGGAGGCACCTCTTCCTGCCCACGTGAGTGTCCTCTCCCTCCAAGGGGTCCAGCGATATTGTCTCTTGGCCCTGTCCCTCTGCGCAAGGGGAGCCCTCCTGGCTGGTTGGGGTTAGCATGGGTGGGGGGCAGAAACCCAATCACTGCTGGAGTCCAGGTGTGCTGGCCCCCCTCCCAGCCTCCCTTTTTGGTCCTCTGCCCTTGGCTAGCCTGACCCAGGGCAGAGAAAGCCTGGCAGGAGGCAGCCCCGCATAAATGTTAAGCTCAATGAAGTCCTTGGGCTCAGGCCGGGTGGGACAGGGCCCTGGTGAGCTCGGAGGGGCAGTTGGGAGACACAAGCCCCTCTCTTCTTTCCTGGAGGCTTTGCTCACCTCAAGGATGAATAAGGCACTTCCTCCAGCACGCCTTCCTCTAAAAATAACCCAGCCCCCAATGCAGGAGAGGTGAAGGCGGAGGTGAGGAAGTTTGCCTGGCAGCCTGTTTTAATTTTAACCCTGTGGCCCCAGGAGCCACTCCACAGTCCCAGATGTCTCCGTGGTCCCCCCACCCCAGGTCTCCAGCTTAGAAGAGGTGTTGGACTGTCCTTCCAAGTCCTTCTTGTCCTCCGCCTCCAACCCTCCTATGGTTCCGCAGGGACATGGGAGGGGGGCAGACATTTCACAGGACGCATGCCGGGGCTTGCTGACCGACACACGGGTCGTGGTGTGAGGGACTTGAGCAAACAGGGGTGATTTGCGTATTCCTGGTGCGGAAGGTGGGGTCGGCCAGGGTCTCATTTACTGAGATTTCTTCGGAGCCCCTCCCAGGTACAGTGTTAAACTCATTTGTATACGACTGTCCCAAGGTCCCACAACTGACAAATCGCTGAGCTGGGACAGAATCCAGGTCCCCCTGAGTGCCAGGCCTGAGTGGTACCCACGATACCACACTGAAGCCCACCATCTACCAGGGCAGGCCTTGAGAGGAGGTGACCCATTATTGAAGGCCCCAGGAACCTGCGGTACCTAGTGAGTCCAGGGTGGGGGAGTCAGGCCCACTGAGGCAGTCCACTGGGGGCAGGGCTCGGCATGTCCGCCCCTCCAAGCGCAGGCCCCCAGCGTGCAGGACAGTCTCTTAAAGACAGGTCCCCACCCCACTGACCTTCACTCACAAGAGCAGGTTCCGGCAGAGCGGGAGGGGGCGGTACCAGAAGTGGATGCCCCGCCCACCCGGCAGCCCCCGCCCACATTCCCTGAGGCCCCGCCCCCAAGGCAGTTGGCGTTCGGGGAAAGGGCCTTGGGAATCATCCGGAGGGCCCATTCCGGCATGGGTTGGGGTCATTGCCTAGTGCAGGTCGGAGATGGGCCACCTCGACTTTGCAATATCGGTCTCGGAGAGACTCTGTCCTCTGCCCCGACCCAAAGCCCCGACCCAAAGCCAGTTAGGAGCAGAGGACCGAACCCAGGCTTCCTGCTCTCTGCCCAGTCTGTTTGGTCCTGGCTGCCGTGTGGGTGACATTTGCCGCCTCTGGCATCTGCATTCGAGGTGTGACAGCCTGGCTTCCCCGGAACCACGGGCACAAGCAAGCATCTGGGGGTGAGAGGCCTTCTCCCTGCCCTCTCCCACCTGGGAGCAGGTTCTCTGCTGCTGTGGACACATGTCCCCAACAGCTGCATTTTTTTTTTTTTTTTTTTTAACGGAGACAAGGCTGGGACTTTTCTACAGGGATTTTACTGAGGCAATTGGGAAACCACAGCGTGGAAGATGGGATGAAAGAACCAGCACAGCCTCCTGCTGAAAAGTGGGCCCAGGCTGGGAATGGGTGCGGGGTGGAGCTGGGAGCTTGGGAGAGGCCTGGCCAACTCCCCAGGCCCTGGGTGCTGCCAGCTTTCCGGGGACCCCTCTCTTGAGAGGAGGTGACCCTAATGTGCCCTGTGAAGTAGAGACCAGGAAGGCCCCGCCCTATGGGAAGACCCCAGTCCTCAGAGGCAGGACCCGGGGATGGCATCCTGGCCTCTGTCTCACCAGCTTTGTGGGCCGTGGACAGGTTCCTACGCCTCTGAGTCGGTGTTCCAGTGCAATGAGGGTGGAGGTATTCACTCCACAGAAGCCCTGGGACTGCCAAAGAAGAGCCCAGGGCTGTCACTGTGGGGTGTCCGTCTCTGAAGCTGTGCATTCCCCTCCCATCTCTCGGATTCTGACTGCTGGAAACACGTGGTGCAGGAGGCCGGCGAGCAGACTAGCCTGAGCTGGGAGCGGGGACCTCCAGCCCACGGGGCTCAAGTTGAGACTTGTGACCCTGTTTCACAGAGGGGTACCCAGGGCTCAGGGGGCTCGTGACTCAAGTGGGAAGCCAGAGGGCTTCCTGGAGGAGGTGCTGGTATCTCTGGGTCCGATCTGACCTGGCTACAGATGGCAGTGGGGCACTGCCGCATCTCAGGTGCCTTCCAATCCGTTGTGGGCTGGAGTTTGTCCTCCGAAAATCCCTACGTTGAAGTCCTAACTCCCAACAATTCCTCAGAAGGTGACTATATTTGGAGATAGTGCCTTGAAGAAGGTGATTATGTTAAAATGAGGCCATTAGGGTGAGTCCTGATCCTATAGGACTGGTGTCCTCATAAGAACAGAAACAGAGACACGCACGGAGGAACGACCGTGTGAGGACGCGGGGAGAGCATGGCGTCCACCTGCCCAGGAGAGAGGCCTCAAGAGAAATCAGCTTTGCTGACACCTGGATCTCAGATTTCCACCTCCAGAACTTGGAAAAATAAATGTCTGCTGCTTAAGCCCCCCAGCCAATGGCGCTGTGTCCTGGCAGCCCTTGGACACGAGCCTGTCTCCAACTGCCTGGCTCTGCCCCCCGCCCGGAGGCTCCAGCCTGCTCAGGCCTGGATCAGTCCTCCTTGGATTTTCCCTAAGTTTTTTCCAAGGATGCCAGCACCGGAATCCCCCCATGAAGATGTGGGGCCTGCCTCTTCTGGGAAGACTCAGGGTCCCTCCCCACAAACCCTCCCCAGCTGGATCCGCGGTGGGGGAGGAGGGCCTGTGCTCTCCATTCCGCAGGCCCAGGCCACATCCACACCTTTGCTGACCGCTGCCCAGAGCGCCATCTCTCCTCACTCCTGAGCGGAATCCTTCTCCCCCTGAGCCCCCTCCCACGCTAGCTCCTGAAGCCCTCTGGAATGGCCTGTGGCTTATGACATTCCCTTTGCTGTCACTGTGACATCCTCCCGAACTATCCCCCCCACCCCCACCCCCGTGCCCCATGGGTTCTTGGCTCTCCTTGGGCACACGGGCCCAGAAGAGGGAGGGCTTCTTCTGGGCTGGGATGCCGCCCACCGCGGCAGGCCGGTGCCTCTGGCCCCATGGCCTCAGTGGGACCACAGAAGGGTCCCCCTCACACTGCCTTGAGCCCTGAAGGGCTGCCCCTCCCCTGCCGTGCTCCCTGACAGCCTGCACGTGGACTGCTGGGAATCAAAGGTTGGAGTAATAGTGTCTGCGACAGGAGGGGCACTTCTGAAAGTGAAACTGTGGGTTTGGGGTGGGGGGGTGGGGGGGGCGGGGGGTGGGGCCGGTGGGCCCAGGGCGTGCACAGACCAGGCTGGGAAGTCCCAGCTGTTGGTCACTCACTCGGGCTGCTCCAGAGGCCTTAGCACCGAGGCCCAGTTCCCGGGCCCTGGCTCAGCAGGCTTCTCCTGGCAGCTCCGTCCTGCCTGGGGCCTGGGCCCTCCTCACCCAGCAGGTACGTTCGGTGCAGGTGGCCCAGGAGGGCTGCGGGGATGCCTCGGGAAGTGGGCGGGGACTCAGGGGGCTGAGGGGCTCGGGGTCTGCCAGTGGCCTTCTGGGCCAAGGATCTCAGCTCGGAGCCCAGGCCCGAGCGCAGCTCAAATCACCGGGTGCAGACACAGACACGCAGAACGCAGCTATGCGGATGGAAAGACCCACACATGGGCACTGACAGACACACGGACTCACAGACAGAGCCACTCACAGGCCTCTGAGACACATGTACAGGGGGACACACTCAGGTTAATACACAAGGCCCGTCCACACAAAAGGGGGAAACCCCTCAGGCCTCCCCCCACGTTAGATAGCTTATCTGTTTTCCTTGGGTACCTGCCAGGTACTGGGCGGGCCTGGCTGGGGGCTGAGTCAGGCCCACTCCCCGCCCTGGGGGGCTCGTGGCTCAGGGGCAGATGCCCCACACCATGCCACCGTCCCTCAGTCACAGGACACCCAGCGTGAAACCAGGCCCTGAGCGGGAGGTGTGGACTGTTGTCCAGAAAGGCTGCCGAGGCAGGTATGGGGCGGGGTCAAGGTGGAGTCCACAGGGCATGGGGGCCAGCAGATACCGGTGTGGGGCCCGGCCAGGATCGCAACGGGGACCCTGAACCTGATGGTCCCCTCCTCCACCAGGCTGGCTCTGGGCTGATGGGCACGGGGCCGATGGACAGAGACTCCCGGGCCAGGAAGGAAAGCCCATCGCCACAGGAACACTGGGCAGCACAGCCCAAAGACACCTTGGAGGTGGGGGCACCCATATCCCCTGGGCCCCGAAATCCAGGTCAGATTTGGAGAGCTAAGATGGGGAGGCTGGGAGAGGGAGCAGCCTGAGAGGGAGCTGGGAGGCTGGACATTCGCGGGCCAAAGAGGTGCCCGGGAGGCTGGAAGCGTGCAGGTCAAGGAGGCCCAGAGGTGAGGTTGGAGGAAGTTCAGGGGTGGGGGGCTCTGGGTGCCAGGATCTGGGGAGCCATGGAAGGGCTTAAAGCAAGGGAGTGACCTGGTTGACTAGTGCTGTGGAAGGGTCAATAACGGCTTGGACCTTGTGGGAGCAAGGTCAAAGAGGGCAGAGAGACCAGCTGGGGGCCTCGAGGGGCCTTCAGGACAGGTCCGGTTCTGGATGAGGGTGGTCGAGCAGGCTGGGGGGACCCGTCTGCTTGTGTAGCCTCACATAAGACCCATACTGCCAGCCGTCCCTCCTTTCCCCCGAATCTGCCTCTCGGCCTCACTCCTGGCGTCCAGGAGCAGCTGCCACTGTGGGCGCCTCGGCCAGGAGAAAGGGTTCCTTGGGCAGCAGCGTGGCTCACTGTAGCTGGGAGACGCGGGGACCCAGGCTCTGCTCCTGAGGCTCCATGACTCTGAGCTGTGTGGCTGGAGGCAAGACCCTGCCTCTTTTCTGAGCCTGTTTGCTCATGTATGAGATGAGGTGACACCCTGCAACTTTGTTGTTAGGGAAATCTGATGTGCGCCAGGCCTTGGGCTGGGCAAACAGTAGGTGTTTACCAAGTGTAAGCTCTCCCCATCCAAGACAGGGCCCAGTTGACCTTCCCCCATGCCCCTAGTGACGATACTCAAAGCACATCTGGGCACAGCACAGGTCGCCCGGACCCTGCTGGTGGCTGAGGGGCCCCGGGCACAAGGGAGCTGGGGGTGGGGAGGGAAGAAAGCTCTGGACAATGTTCCCTGCGTGTGTGGGTCAGTCCGAGATGGGGCAGGGTCCCTGAGTCCCAGTGCCCAGGAGAGGACGATGACCTGTGACCTGGGCAGGGCTGATAAGAACCCATCAATCACCTGCTCCAGCCTCTCCCTCAGCAAGGCCTCTCTCCAGGTGTTAGGTGGCCTCTGGGAACAGGAAAGGAGGGCTTCACTGACGACCTGTGTGTCTGACCCCTGGAGGACATTCGGGGGGTGGGTGAGGGTCTGGGCCTTGACCATCCCAGTGTCATCCCCACCAAGGCAAATGGGGGCCTGGGAAGTGGTGTTCCTGCCTGATGGCACCCAAGGGTCAGGTGACAGCCTGACCTTTGTCCTGGGAGTGGGGGTAACCTGGGGATGGGCTGGGGGCTCTGGCCTCTGGTTGGTCTGTGACTTCAGTAGGTCCAGCCCTCCTTTTGGCACACTTCTCCAAGGCTAAAGTAAGACCTTGCTGGTCTAAGAGAGCCCCCACCCCGGCCACACCATCACAAAGGGGTGGGTGGGAGGTCCCCCAACACTGAGGAGTCTCCTCTCTCCCATGCCAGCCTTACCTAGAGGCAGAAAATCAAACACAGGCCAGGCTGTGCCACAAGGGAGTGTGAGTGTACCCTGGGGCAGGCCTGGAGCCCAGGGTGGGCAAGGGCGGCCCCTGTTTTGCACCTCCATGCTCTAGAGACCCCCTCGGTACCCCGTCACTGGGGAGCACAGCAGGGCTGGGTGGAAAGGAGAAGCAATGAGGGAGTACTGCCTTGGGGACCTCCAGGTCCCTCTCACCATGCCCCCTACAGTGCTGCAAGGCTGGATAGGGAGATAAGCCTTGGGAACAGCGGGGGGTGGCCACAGACCTCAGGCCTGACCCCGCTTCCCTCTAATTCTGAGTTACCCAGAGAAGGGGTAGACTCTTACAGAGGTCCCTTAGCTCCCCTTTGAGCAGAAGCAGTTAGGCCCGATGGGCTGAATAAGGGTGCACTGAGGGCTTTGGTGGGGGGGAGGGCAGTGAAGGCTGCGGGGGGGGGGGTGGGCATTTTAGGCCTCAGGACCTCACATCCAGGAAATCCTGGATGTGGTTGCTGGGCCCAGCCCCGGGGGCTGTGGGCTGTGGCTTGGGCTGGGCCACAGGACAACAGTGCAAGTTCAACTCTCCTCTCCCATTCTGACGGGAGGGTCTGGCCTGGCCAAGTCAGGGAGGGTCGGCATGGGGCCAGGGGGCACTGCCCTGGGGAAGGTGGTGTCAGGGAAGTTTTCCAGAAGGAAGGAGCTGTCTGCATCTCAGAGCCAGCTGCAGCCTGGCACAAAGACAGCCCCGGCCACTAGAGCTGCCTGGTGCCGGCCTAGGGCCATCTCCTGGGAGAAGCTTCCCGGACCAAGTCCAGCTGCTGGGCTCCCTGAGGTCTCACAGGTTTCTCACGGGGTTTCCATGCCTATTCCCCAGGGCGGACACCACCCCTCCCCCACCCCAGAGCTCCTGAGCCTCCTTTTCATCTCCAGCTTTCCTGCTACCAAGATGTCGTTGCCACAGACCGTGATCTCTGGGCCGGAGCTGCACAGCCCCGAGGAGCCTGCGAAGAAGCTGCAGACCCCACCAGTGCGGGGTACCTGGCGGGCAAGCGGTGAGGGAGCTCCCGGCACCCGCCATGAGGACACTTGGCCGGGCCTGGGCACATTCCGGCGGGCCTTCTCCCGGTCAAGCCAGCGGGCCTCAGGCCAGGCCCCCGAGGAGAACCTGGGCCTGTTCCAGCGCAGCTCGCGCTTCCTGTCCCGGTCCCTACGGCGAGCCCGGGAGGACGGCTCCACGGCTGACCAGTCCCAGGCCACGGCTGTGCCAGGGGTGACCCACGACCCACAGGTGCCCTCTAGGGTCATGGATGGTGGCCGCCGGCAGTCCTCCACTGGGGTGGGACGTGAGGAACTGGAACCTGAGGCAGGTGAGAGCTTCACAAACAATACTGAGCATGGGGGGAATCTGAGGCCAGAGGGTGAGCAGCAGGGCCCAGGCTTCCTGACAGGCTGTCCTCCCCAGCTCCCCCAAACACTGCCCTGCCCAACCGCATTTTACATCCTCCCAGCATTTCAACCAGGGGAGCCTCCACGGGGCGGCTCAGAGAGGTGAGAGTGAGACAAGCGAGACTCAGAGAGGTTAAGGGACTTGCCTCAAGTCTCACAGCCAGGAAGTGGGGAAATGGGATTTGAACCCGGACCTGCAGGACTCGAGAACCCTCACCTCCCCATCGTGGTCCACAGCCTGGCTCCTGGCCAAACTAGAGGGATGGGCAAGGCCCTGGTCCTCTCAGGTCCCGGGGAGGGGGGGGGGGGGGCTCCTGGCAGCCATGCGCCCGGAGGGAGGTCCTGGGGGGCTGCCAGGGCGGGACACACTGGAGCTGGGCCCCCAGGCTGCCGAGCACCCTCACTGCCAGTGTCCTCGCGCGTCCTAGCACAAGGCAAATCCGTGGCCGACCTCATCACCGAGCGCCAGCTGTTGGCGGCCTTCGAGCAGCTGCGGCAGCTGGAGGCGCGGCTTGTGGCCGAGAAAGCCTCGCACAGCTTCCAGGAGGACCCCACGGGCTTCGCGCGGCGCGCCATGGACGTGTGTCTGCACTACGACGGGCTGGCGGCCGAGATCGGCGCCATCGTGCGCGAGACGCTGGGCCCGGGCGGCGTGGACGCGGCCGCGATCGGCGAGCTGGCCCGCACGGTGTGCGCGGAGGAGGCGGCGCACCCGGAGCCCCCCGCCGACGGCGACTTCCTGCTCACCCCGCGCCGCTGGCGCCAGCACTGGGAGGACGCGGTGAGGCAGAGCGCGCAGGAGCGCGTGCGGCAGGCGGGCGCCGGGGCGGCTCCTGGGGCGGCCGAGGCCGAGGGAGCGTCGGGCCTGGCCCAGCTGCTGGCCGAGCTGGGCGGCGTGGTTCGCAGCGACCTGCAGGAGGTGCGGCGGGAGGTGCTGCCGGCTTACTCGGCCGCCGGCTTCCCGGCCGGGGAGGCCTACCTGCGCGCCTTCCACGGTGCGGTGGCCCAGCGCCTCCAGGAGCTCGCGCAGGACGCCCGGGGCTGCGAGCAGCTCTATGTCCTGCTGGACTGGGCGGTCAATGTCTATGGCAGGTGAGGCCCCAGCCAGCGGCCGCGGGAGACCCCAGAGGCTGGCACTGCCCGCCTGGCCGCTGCCCAGCCAGAGGCCTGTGGGTGCCCGCTCACCCTGGGCAGCTCGGGGCTCCTTTCTTCTCTCTTCCCTGGGGGAGGGCTGGTGGTTGGGCAGCAGAGATCCCAGGGACTTTGACATTCTTTTCTTCTTGGGCCCTGGTACTCTCCCACCATAATTTTCTTAAGGGGCCACCTATGCACCCGTTCCTGAAAGCGGGAAAACATCCGAGAGGAGTCCAGAGAGAGGGCATGTGCTAGTCCACAGGGTGTCTTTGCGCATTTACAAAAGGGCAGCCCTCCAGGCCAGACACAGGGCGGCTCACAGAAGCTGGATCTCACCCCCACTCTTCCCTTTGGACCGGCCCTTAGGTACAGGGCCCCGCCTGTCGCCAGCTCCCACCCCCAGCTCTGCATGGTGTGATGGGGTGGATTACCTTCGCCTCTGAGCACTTCTCAGCTCTGAAGGCCAGAGAGCAGGTGGGAGGAGGGTGACTAAACACTCCTGGGCTCATTAATTTGTTGTGTGGCCTCAGGCAGGTGCCCGTCACTCTCTGGATCTCCCTGGTGGGGGCTGGGGAGTGGCAGATCCCTGAGCTGCCTGGTGCTTGGTGATGGTGTTAGGCTTGGCCAGGGGGAAATTCGGGGCAGCCACTCGTGCATCGGAGCCCAGCCCAGGCCCTCAGCCCCTACCCTGCCTTCCAGTCCTGACTTTCTGGGTGCCCCAGACCTGACCCTGTCCACGGAGCCACTACCCCCACTTCTGGCTCCTGCCTTGTGGGCCCGCCTGGAGAGTGACTACACCAGCTTCCTAGAGGTGAGGCCAGGGGCCAGGCCTGAGGGGCATGGTCCAGGCTGAATATGGCTGCCTCATCCTGGGGAGGTGTGGTGCCCAGAGTCACCCAGGGTGTGTGGCCCTGGATCAGGCCAGAGTCCCTTCTTCTCACCGTGTGGCCTTTGGCATAGGCCTATGCCCCAGCAGGGTGGTCCTTTCCTCCAAGGGTGCATGACAGCTCAGGAGGTAGGGGAACTGGGACCGCCTTCTTGGGAGGGTCTCACTGTGCCCTCTCGCCACCTTGCACAGACCAAGGTCATGAGCTGCTTTGATAGCATCCTGCAGCTAGAGCAGAGTCGGTGGGCAGACATGGAGGCCCCCGATGTGCTACAGGGTCTCTACCACACGCCGCTGTCCATCGATGTCCACATGGTGAGCCTTGGGGGGAGGGAAGCATACTTGGGCCTCTGGTGCTGTTTGGTCCCCTTTGAGGTGGGGACACCCAGAACTATACGATCCAGTCCCAATCTCCTTTCCCCATTAGCCGAGAGCCTGAGGCCCCACCTGGGGTGGAATCAGGGACCCTGGGTCACATGCCAGGCTGGGATCCCCAGGGCTCAGCGCCCAGCTTGGCAAGTGGCCTGTGGATGTGGGGACAGGGAGGAGCTTCTGGAAGCTGTAGCTGAGATGGGGAGACAGAGCAGGGCAAGCTGGGGACACCTCTGGGCCACAGGTGGGGGCAGGGGCATCAGGATCTGGGCTCCGACATGGGTTCAGCGGATGGCATCTCTTGCAGCTTGTGGCAGAGCACGTGAAGGCGGCCGGTGCCATCTCTGCAGAACTGGAGGCCACCACCCAAAGCATCTGTGCACGTGCACTTGGCCTCTTCCTGCCCAGGTGCGGCCACCTCCTCCGCCTGGGGATGGAGTGGGTGGAGTGGCCAGGGTGTGGACGGCCCTCGTCCCTGGGTGCGGGGGAGGGAGAGCCCAACCTGTTTGCTCAGTCTGAGATCTCAGGACAGGTGAGAGGGAGGGGCCTTGTTATAAGGCCCTGGGGGTCTGGGTGGGAACCTGAGCAGAGGGCTGACGCGCTACTAGGGGTCCCTAAGGCCTCTCCGTACTTCGCCCCCAGGTTTGCAAAGGCTTTTCTAGAGTCGAAGGCGGTGAGCGAACCTCATCTGGGCGCCAATATCAACGCCTGCGAGGAGCTCCGGTGGGTCTCTCCTGCTCCTCCGCAGAGGAGGTGCCCAGCGCCGCCAGTAGGGGGCGCGCGAGCTCGGGGAACCGGGCACCCTGAGCACCCGCGGCGGCCAGCTGGCACCGGGGAGGAATCTGGACCCCGCGGAGGCATTGGGGGACTTCCCAGAAGGCCTCCATGGATGGCCCCGTCTCCACTCCCGCCCCCGCTGGAGGGTCCTCCCTCCGCCCTTCAGAGCTGAGGCCCTGGAAGGGATGCAGGGAGTTTCACCGCAGAGCAGAGGAGAAGTTCCAGCTAGCCCAGTCATGGCCTGGTGCCTGCCCAGTGTGTCCCCTGTCACCATGGGTTCCTTTCTTTCCTCCCTTCATCCAGATTAGCCATCTTCCTTTTCAGGGACACTCCCTTCTCTGGGAAGCCCTCCCTGGCTCTCCATTCTCCCCACTACTCTGGGGGTGGCACCTGGGTCCCTCTGCCCCCAGAAGGCAGAGCCCCCCCCCCTTTCTGCTGGCAGCGGCTGCCCCCCTTCTATGCCTTCAACACCAGGACCAGCTTCGGTGTCCCCCACATTGTGGACCACCAGCAGCTGTGGGGGTGGACTTTGAGCCACCCCTGCTGGAGTCCCATCCTACCTCTGCCACCTGCTTGCTGTGTGCCTCAAGATAAGTCACTTCCCTTTTCTGTGCTTCCTTCTGTCACCTGTGAAATGGAGATCGGAGCACCTGCTCCTGAGGGCTGCGTGGGGACTTAATGTCTTAGAGGGATCATCTCACCTTCAGGGTTACTACCATGTGCAGCCCTAGGGGCTGCCCTTCACATTCTAGTCTAAGTTCGCAGAGTTGGTGTGGCACCTAGGCTCCTTGGCTGTATGCTGGAACTCCTTCCACAGCCTGCTCCCCCTTGCCCACTTCCTCCCCTGTCCTGGCCCCACCCCAGGACCAGTCTTCTGGCTAGGTTCCCAGGAACCTTTGAAGAGCTGGAGAAACCTCTAGTGGCTGCCACCCGTACCTTCCAGAAACGGCTGCTCCAGGGCCTGCAGGGTGATGTGCAAGTGAGTGGGGCTTCCCTCCCCACTTTCCACACCCAGTAGGTGCTCCCTGTGCCCTGGGTTCATAGCAGCTTCAGGGGTGGTACGCTGGGGTGTGGGCAAGGGACTTGAACTGACCAATGAGGTCAGGAGGTGCCTACTGACTTCAGTCTCCACCTCTCCGAGAAGATGGGTTCAAGGAATCAGACCCCTCACCCAGCCCCTCGGGCCTCCCCAGGCTCCCCTAAGCAAGGCCTGCCTAGAGGTTCACACTCAAACCCTGTCCACTGGAGCTCAGGGCCCGGACGAGGTGTTCCTGCTAAGGGCCTGGTGACATTCCTGGCCGAGAGAGGAGATGTTACCAGGGGGACTTTAGAAGGGAGCCAGATACCCCCTCCAGAGTTTCTTCCTGGGGACAGGCTGTCCCTTGACCCGAAACGCTCCTGTGAGGAGCCAGGCACTGGACTCTGAGGGGAGGTTCTGGGGAGGAGGAGGATATGGTTGGAAGACTCCTGTCCCCCTCCGCTCCCAGCCGCTTTTCAGGGACCTGTGCACCAAGGCGTGGCTGACACAAGACGTGCTGCAACCCCTCATGGACAAGGTGGTGGCCTTCGCCGGCCATCTGGAGCACATGGCCCCACTGCGGGCGCAGGTATCTCAAGGGCACAGGGCTCTGGCGGGGACGCGTGCTGGGCGGGGCCCTTGACTCTGACCCTGATGCGGCTGCCGGCCCGCCCAGGAGACCCTGCAGGAGCTGCACCGGTACGTGGTCCGAGAGTACCTGGCGCAGGTGTTGAGGCCGCGCGAGCGGTTCCGGGGTGAGGAGCGCATGAGGAGCGCCCAGAAGATGGGCGTCGACGCCCAGGCCATCGGCGACACCTTCCAGGGTTTGGTAGGAGCATCCACGGCCAGCCCCGAGGCCCCACCTCCTCTGGGGCCTCTGGCCTGGGGACCTTCCGCGGGCACCCCCGTTCTCATTGTAGTGGCCTCCGCAAGAGCCCCCGCGGGGTGGGCTTTGGCAGAAGGGGTTCTCCCCGGGCGCGGCTGGGGCGGGGCTAGGTGGCGGTCATCTCCATACATTTGCATACGGCTGGTGGGTTGGTGGGGCGAGTCGGGAAGGGGCGGGGCCTGTGGGAGGATCTTCCAGTCCCCCGACCCCGCCTTTGGAGCTGGGGCATTTCGTACACGCACACCTCTTATCTGGGCTCTTGGTGTCCCGCACTCTGTAGGATTCTGGGCTGTACCTCTGGGCCGGGGCCTCAGTTTACCCATCTGAGCAGAGACGGCAAGACATCTCTGCACTGTATTATGGGAAGGGAAGGTGGCCGAGTCCACCGCCGAGGCCCGAGGCCCCTTCCGCCACAAGCGCAGGAGGCAGTCATAGCAGGGACGCGGTGGCGGCTGCAGGGCGGCTGCAGGGGCCGGTGGGCTCGCGGGGCACTAATGGAGGGGTTGCGGGCACGGGAGGCAAGGAGGCTCTGGGGGCAGGTGGCCCGGCCAGCACTTGTCTCCGTGTCTCTGTAGGGCTCTGAGGCCACGTGGCTGGACCAGGCTATCCCATGTGTGGCTGACATACTGGGTGAGACTTACAAAGACGACATCCTGAGGCACCTGGAGACACTCATCGGGAGCTACCCTGACATCAGGTCTGTTACCCACCTGCTCCCTCATGGGCCTCCAAGGACAGAAGGCCACCAGGCCCCAGGGCAGGGGGATTGGTGCCTTCAGAGGGTCCCTGTGTCTCTAGGTGGGCAGGGGAGGAACCCCAGGGAGGCACAGCTTTTTCTGGTGGGCAGGGTGGCCGCCAGGCAGGCCAGGTGGGCGCTTCCTCGGGCCACTAGGTGCCAGTGCCTGGGGACCATGGTCCCTGACCTTCAGGCAGGGTGAGGGGGATGAGGGGGTTGACGGGGGAGGAGCGGGGGTTAGCCCTCCTTCAGAAGCTATTCTGGGCCACTCTCCTTCAGTGCCCTTGGATGGGGAGACCCCTACAGCCTGGGGGAGTGGGTTGTGGTCATGGCCCCTCCTTGGGCATCAGACCCCAGAGACAAGTACCCATCCCTGAGTTTGAAGGGGAAGCATGGCCCCTCTGCAAGAAAGCCCTGTTGGGAGCCTGGAGACTCCTGACACCCCGACAGGAGGAAGGAGACTTTGATCCCTGGGGGTGTGTTGGGGAGAATGGTGAGTCATCGATCCTGTGGAAATTCCAACCCCAACCTCTCCATAACCTTGGAGAGTCCAGGATGGGGAGGCAACAGAGAGCCCAGGGCAAAGCCCTTTTCCCCAGCCTGGACTCTGTCTTTGGCTGGAAATGACTACCCCCTCAGAGCGCAAGGGGGGTTCCCCCTGGTCCCTGGGGTTCCTCTACACTCGACCAGCTCCTCCCCTGCCCCCACCTTCTGGAGGGGGGAGGAGGGGGGACTCCGGATGCTGCTGAGCCAGGGCTGCCCGCCCACTGCACGCTGCCTCTCTCCCTGCTGCCTGTGTGTGTGGCTCCCTGCACAGTGCTCCCAGGAAGAGGCCCGGGACACCTCCTGGCCAGGACCCCCTCTCCTGGAGGCCATCCCACTCTCTCGATCACTTCTCCACTGTTTCTTGACCTCCAGCTTGGACTGTTGTCCCTGTTGGGCACAATCCCTCCTCTCCCCACCCAGCTCAGCACCCTTGGAGCCCTAGCCACCCTGTGCGGGGCACTGCCCCCTCCCTCAGCCTCGATCATTCTTGACCTTTCTCAGGCTGGGCCCCAGGAATGCTGGGTGGCCCTGCACTTGAGCCCAGGGCTTCCCCTCCCTCAAAGTCGGGATTGCCCCTAGAGATGGGCTGGCAGGGACAGAGCCGTGTCTTTGCAGGCGGGACCACGTGCTGGCCATCCTAGCACTGCGCAGACTGGGCCGCCGGCGGAACCAGCGGCTCTTGCAGCATGCCCAGGGCCTGCTGAGGGCTGCGGCCAAGGAAGGGGGCTCCGGGGCAGCAGGGGGCCACGTGCTCTTCGAAGAGATCGAGGTGCCTGCCTCCATGGACCTGCTGATCGCCTGCATATAACGGCCTGAGTCTGGGAGGGGGCGGGCCCAGGTTGGGGGGCTGCGTTAGCTCGAGGGCACCTCGCCCCAGGCTTGGAGCCCAGGGAGATGCGCTCAGCCCTGCTGCCAGCCTTGAAGCCCATGATGAGGAATCTTCACCCTCAGACACGGTGGCTGCGCCCCAGGAGGAAGGGCGAGAAGAGAGGCATGTCGGGCATTTGCAGGAGAGTGTTTGGGGGGGGGGCAGAAGCTCCCTTCAGGACTGCCCTCCAGGGGAGGCCTCCCTGCCCAACGGTCCAGCTCCACCCCCAGTTCGAATGTGAAGGACAGAGTATTTATTTTGAAAATAAAAGTGAATTAAAATGGTGCCTCCCGAAAGAGGGAGCAGGTCTGAGTTGGCTGGGAGCAGAAGGTGTGGGTCTCCACGTAGCGAGGGGTTGGGATGGAAAATTCTGTGGTTGTGGGTTCTGCCCATTGTACAAATGGGGAGACTGAGGCAGGTCCAGAGCTGGGGAGACTGAGGCAGGTCCAGAGCTGGGAAGGCCTGTGCCTGTGGCTGCAGAGAAAACAGTCTTTAACCCTGGGATCCTGGGTCCACTGGCCTCACATGCCAAGTGAACCTCACCCAGCAGGGGTGGGCACTGCTCTGTCAGTTCTCAACAGGCCCGGGCTCCTGGGAGACAAGAAAAGGCCAAGACGTGTTCTGCAGCCTGAAGTATTTGGGTTAGATGTGAGAGGGACTTTCCAGCAGGGCAAGTGTCACCCGGGGAGTATATGTGGGGGGTGCTGAGCCTGCTAGTCTCAGCTCTGTGAGGCGGGGCTGCAAGGAGATCCCTCCAGTGTGCACCTGTTACCCCTCCCCGCCCCCCTTCTCTCCCAGAAGCTTGGCCCTGGAATTTGACTCCTACCTCCTGGCAAGGCTACAGGGAAACTCATTTGCATGGGCAGCCTCTAGATTGCCAGAGAGCCTGAGCACGGAGATGGTGGGGGGAGACACTGAGACGGGCAGCCAGACGTGGGTGCCTTCCCACCGCCCTTCTGCAGCAGACCACCGGCTCTCTGAACCTGACCTTGACCACCAGTGGTAGGGGGCAAGTGACTGCAGGTGGGCCAAGGTCCTGATCACCCAGTGAGGACAAGTCTTCTGAGCACAAGATGAGGGTTCGGACAGGCGGCAGGCCCTGGCAGGTGGGGGATAGGACTCCCCGGCTTCCGTCGGGGCCCACCTCCCCACACCGTGGATGGCCAGGTCTGCCACAGCCAGGTCTGCCACAGCCCCTAGGCCAAGGCCAGAGAACACAGCCAAGTCTGAGTGTTGTCGGGTTCCTGAGGGGAGTGGAAGCAGGTACCAGGGGCAGCCCCCTCCATGGATACCCGGGGGCTGGGGGTCAGGGGTGGGCAGGCAGGGGGCTGAGTGGATGTCCAGACCTCCCTAAGCAGGGAACCGGAGGGGGGTGGGGCAGAAATGAGGGCAAGGAGAGGCTATGGTTCAATGCGCAGGCTCCAGGCGGGTGGGGGGGAGCGCGGGGGAGTGTAGGGGAGTGGGGGAGGTGGGGGGGCGGGGGAGGGCATGTTCCAGCGCTGCCGCTGACAAGCAATCGTTGCATCTTTCTGCTGTTGGGAAACTGAGGCACACAGAGGGTAGAGGCTGCTGCACAGCGGGCCCCAGCATAGGTAGCTTTAGGAGAAGGGGGGTAGCCAGGGAGAAGGGGGGTGTCGGAGGGGCACCGCCTGGGTGGGGTAGGAGGCCTGGATCAGACCCCAGCCTGGTTCTCCCTAGGGAGCCCGTACCCCATGTTAGAGCCCCAGTCTCCTCGTGGAAGCCTCCTCCCACAGCCCCTGGCCCTGACCCCATCCCTAACAGGCCTGGCCTTGCCCGAGCCCCTTGGCCGGAGGCTGAGCGTCCCAGGGTTGGGTTTCCAAGACAGGCTCCAGAGCTGGGGGGGAAGAGGGTTTAGTCCCAGCCATGGGACACCTCTCTGTGGCACCCAGAGGCACCTCCCTGTGCCTCTGTTTCCCACAACGTGAGAGGAGGCTGTCTGTGCCCCCAGGCTGGGGAGGCTGAATTAGAAGCCAGCCCCGGGCTGCAAACAGAGGCTGAGTGGGCGGCTGTGCGGCAGTGGGGGGCTCTGAGGGGTAGTGAAGCCTGAGGTGGTGGGGTGGGTGAGCGGGGAAGGCGCCCGGAGGAGGCTGGGAACAGAAGCGGAGGAGCCATTCTCTGACAGGAGCTTCCTGCCGCGGGGGAAAGGCTTTGGGCCGAAACCCAGGCTCCCTTCCTGAGCGTGTCTGGGCCTGGAGATAGGAAGTCAGGTTTTCCTGGCCGGAACCTTCATGCCCAGGCGGGTGTGTGGGCCTCGTGCATGTTCCTGTGGGCCTAGCAGGGTCTGGACACTGGGGCTGGCTTCCCGGGGCTAAGCGGGGATGAGCAGGAAGCCAGACAGCGGCCCTGAGGCGGGTGGTCAGGAAGGCTGGGGCCCAGAGGTGGGCCAGACCAAGGGAGCCAGACTCTGGCCATTGACCATCTGCCCCAGACCCTCCCGTTCTCCCTGCCCACCACGTCCCAGGAGGCCTTGCCAAGAGTGTAGCGTATTTCCTTGGCCATCCTGTTGTCCAGGCCAAGCATGGGGGAGGGCCCAGCCGTCAGAGGGCAGCTTCCGGACTTGTGGGCCAGGTTGTCTGGCTGCTACGGAAGCCTGGGTGCGTGTGTGAGCCTGTGGTGTGCCTGGGGACAGAGGGGCCGGGCCCAGTGTCTGCGTTCCCCTATGGAGCAGGACATCCTTTTTGCCCCCAGAGCGGGGGTCCTGGGCCCTGCCATCTGATCCCTGGTCTGGTCTCTGCCTGGCTACCCTCATTCTCCTGCGTGGCTCCCCAGTCTCTCCTCGCCAGCTCAGCTTGGCTTCCTTCAATGCCGACCCTTCCTCGGGCTTCTTCAATGACTGGGGGGCTGCTTCTGGTCTCTGGCCTCGGGCCTGTGGGGAAAACAAGGCCCCCTTGGAGCAGTTTCTGGGACTCCAGCCCAGCCTGGGGAGGGCAGTGAGAGAGCACAGAGGGCCATCCTGCCCAGGGCAAGAGCTCAGGTCCAAGGACACCATGAGCCACGGCCTGCTGGTCCTTCTGCCAGCCCAAAGACAATCCCGGGGTATCTGGAGGGGACCTGAGTGTCACCTGGGAACCTAGCCCCAACTCAGCCTGGGACTGGCGCCTTCTGTGGGTACCTCTCCCTGCTGGTCCCCGGATGCTTGGGCCCAGATCCCCTTGAGAGTGCTGTGCTGTACCAGCCACAGGGCCACAGCAGGCAGAGATGTGCTCAGGTCTTAGCCTTGCCCTCCCTGGGGGGGGCGGTAGATGAGAGTGTCCACGGGTCCTGGCACCCAGAGCACGCCGCCAGCATCATCAGCGTGTCATCTCTGCGCCTGCAAGGTCTCTCCCTCTTCCCTGCGTGCCTGGCAACTCCAGCCCCTTCCTTCCTGACCCCACACCTCATGGGGTCAGCATCCGCATGGCCAGGATGCAGTCCTGCAGGCCCCCACCACTGCCGGGGAGGGGAGGGGAGGAGGCTGCAGCGTTCTCAGGGTCACCCCCCACCCCCATCATCACTTCCTTCCTTTGCTACCACCAGGTCCCTTTGGGAACTCAGCAGGCCAGAGAGGCCCCTCTCCCAGCTCCGTGTCTGCCCTTCTCCAGCCGGTCCACGTGGAGGGCTGGGCAGTGGGCCTGTGCGGGGGCTGGTGAGACAAGGATGCCGCTGACGAGGTCCAGCCCCACAGCATCCCAGGTCTGGGGGGATCAGTCCCAGTCCCCCTCATCCCCCACGCCCAGTGGCGGTGCGGGCCCTCCCTGTAGGGGAGATGTGCCCCGGGCCAGGAGCGCCCAAGGGTGAGTGCTGCCAGGGTCTCGGCCCAGCCTCCCTGGGCCCCCTCCTCTGGTGAAATGGTTGGCGGGGATGAACCTGGACAAGTCTAACCCAGCCCCGGGTCCGCTCCTCTCCTGGGACCTGTGGGGCCTGGACTAGTCACTGCAAAGGCTTGTCGTCCTTGCAGGGATTCCCTTCCTGTGTCCGCACCTCCCGCCTCTTAGTGGCCTTCAAAACATACTTGTTAGATGTTTTCAGTGTTTAACGCGTGTTTCGGGTAGTGACACCATCACACAGCTCAGAATTCGAGAAGTACAAAAAGGTTCTAAGAGGGGATGTCTCTTTGTTTCCGTCCCTTGGTGTCCTTCCCCAGAAGCGACCGGGGCTCCTCATCCATGAATAATGAAGAGGCTTGGGCTGGTGAAGCAAGCACCTGCTTTTGCCGGAGGTTGGGGGTCGGGGAAGTGTGGCGTCCTTCTTGAGCCCCGCAACAACAAATGAAGATCCCAATGCTTTCACACGGATGGAATCCTCAAAGAAGGGGATCTCGAGGTCTTGTAAAAGAAGAATGTCATGAAAAGTCCTGCCGTTTCTGGGGCACCTGCCATTTCTGGGGTACCCGTGGTGTGTGCCTGGCTGAGCTCAATGATTTACACTTTCCACCCTCTCCGTGGACTCGGTGCCGGGGTTAAGAATCTGCTTCTAGATCCAGACACCTCTGGGCTGGGACTCCAGCTCGGCACCTTCCTGGCTGTGTGACTTTGGGCAAGTGACTCAGCCTCTCTGGGCTGTCTCTGCAGGTGTAAGATGGGGAGCATCCATGAGAAAATGTAAATGTGGTGTTGGCTGAGGGCCAAGCCCCCAAGAGGGGCATTGTTATGTACGCGTTCCCCCCCCCCCCCCCCCCCCCCCCGTCTCCCATAACCCTTTCCTGGCAACCTCCCAGCCTGTGTCACACCCATCTCCAGGAAGGAAGGCTGAGGCCTGGGGGATGGACCCCATGTCTAAATGAACGCAGGTGTGGGTGATGGAGCTCCCCAGGGCCAGGGGGTCTTCACACCTCAGCCCCCACCATTATGCCTTCCCTCTCCAAAGTCCAGAAGCCCAGAGCAGCGAGGGGTCCCCTCTGTCTTATCGAAGGGGGAGTGCCCAACACCCAGGCCCTGAGGGGTTTGGGGACAGCCTGGTTTCCCTCCTGGCCCTGCAAAGCTGGGGTTCCCCAGGAGCTGCTGCCTCGTGAGGTGTCTCTGTCACTGGGTGGGGCCTGATGGGAAGCAAGGCACCTTTTGGTTGTTTTCCTGGAAGTCAAGGGCTTGAGAGAAAGGCCCCAGGGCAGCCCCAGGCCTGAAGAGGTGGAAACTGAACTTGGCCTTGGGAGGGTGCCTGGCTGGTGGTGGGCCAGGGTCCTGGGACTCTTGGCAAAGCCACTTACCCTCGCCTCAGTTTCTCCACAAGCCCCGCTTCCTCCTGGGGGAAGGGGAGGAGCTTCACGGGAAGGGAGGGGCACGATCTGTTGGTAAACACTTGGTGTGGGAGCGCCCTCCTGGGCGGCGCTGCCCTGTGAGACGGTTCCTGGTCAGCTGTCCTGGCCATCCCGTGGTCCCTGGGAAGGTCAGCAGACCCTGGCAGAGGTCCGGTGTGGTTTCAAATACCCTGGAGCTGTCGACTTCCCCTTTTGGGGAAGGCCGGGTGGCAGCAAGGACCACAGCCCCAAGGCCTCAAACTTTGCATCCACTTCCCACTCTGAGACTCAGTTTCCTCATCTGTAACCAGGGGGTACAATGGCTCTGCCCAGTGCAGCTGGTGAGTGGGGCATCCCTGGAAACAAGAGGGCCTAGGAGGGATCCCTGGTCAGATGATGATCGGCCTGGGAAATAAAGGAAGCAGCAGGCCCAGGTTGGGGCCGTGGGAAGTGCAAGTCATCTCTCAGAGGGAAGTGGGCCTAGCCCTGGGGGAGGGCTTTGATATATCCTGGAATGCCCTCATTTCCCAGTCCTGGGGAGCCCTCCCCAGGGTCAACACTGCCTTGTGGCCAAAGGCTGGCCCAGTGACCCCCCAGCGCCTTCATTCCCATGCAGTGTGCTCCAGGGCCTTTGCACCTGCTGGTGCTCGCACCAAACTTCACCCTCCTGCCAGCAGCGTCCGCCTCTTCCAGGCAGCTTCTCTCCAGCAGGGCTCTCAGGCAGGCCTGAGACGGAGGAGAGGGAGGACCACTAGTGACACACACACTGCCCTCTATTGGTCTCTGGCCCAACGTGGCTGGGCTGCCAGGATGGAGTTAACCCCACCTGCTGCCCCACAGGTTGAAGGTGAAGACTCAAGTTATTGACTGAACAAGTCATTGACCAGAGAGATGAGGGTTTGTTTTTTTTTTTTTTTTTTCCAAAGACGAAAAAGAAGTAGAGGGCAACGAGCCCCCCCGTGTTTGCATCTAAGTTCTCTGCTCTGGCAGTCTTTTGTCCGACTTAAGTCAAGCTGCATTTCAGACGTTGATCAACACCGGGGGAGAAGCAGTAGAGCACAGGGCTTCCTGGTGGCATCCTGAGCTCCACGCCGACCGGCCCATGTTGGAACCTATCTGTGCCTCAGTTTTTCTCATCTGTGAAAAGGGGATAATTAAGGAGTACCCATTTCCTAAGATGGTCTGATGAAATCAGTTAATGCACGCCAAGCATTTAGAACAGAGGGTGGCACCAAGTTCAAGGAGAGTCACTTGTCTCCCACAGAATTGAAAGCAGGCGGTTCCGTATTCGCTCACCCGTGTCCAAGGCAGTGTTATTCGCAATAGCCGAGAGGGGGCAGCGACCCCAGCGACCACGGACCGATAACAGTGAAACATTATTCAACTGTAGAAAGGAAGGAAAATCTGACACCCGCTATAATGCGGCCGGACCTTGGGGGCATCACGCTGAGTGAAATAAGCCAGTTACAAACGGACTAACACTCTTAGGGCACCACTTCTATCAGCTGCTCAGAATAGTCACATTCATAGAGAGAAAGGAGGACAGTGATCTCCAGGGGTGGGGGGAAGAAGGATAGGGGGAATAGGGTTAATAATTTCAGAGCCTCATTCTTGCGAAGTGAGGAATGTTCCGGAGATGGGTGTTGGGTGATAATGTACATGTCCCTGAACTGTACGCTTAAAAAGGTCAATATGGTAAATTTGGTTCTGTGTGTTTTATCACAGTTGAAAAAAAACGGTCCGCTGTCATGTCTGAGCAGAGGGCAGGGAGGTCTGCCCACGGTCCTGGGCTTCTGAGGCCCCGAGTTCACAGTGAGGAGCTGGCTGCTGCTCCCAGTGCCGCACACTTGACTTCTAGGCTGGACTGGGGAGGTCTGCTGCCAGTCGGCTTCTGGCTTCCACCGCTGTCCTCTCTCCCAGGTGGAGCTGGCCTGGTCTCCCCTGCCCATCCCCTGGGGAGATGGCAAATGGGACAGCAGCTGGCCAGGAACACTCCCGAGCCAGCTGAGCGCATCTGATGCTCATTTCCTGCTGGGGATGGAATTCTTGGCTGGTTTGGCTCCCTCTGGAAGTGTCTGGCCCCTTGAACACGGCTTCCTCATCTATCACGAGGGGGTAAGGGTAGCGCCTGCCCCACTGCCTATCATCCCTTGGCCCTATGCAGCCCTGTTTTCAGAGGATTTCCCTTGTGCTGGGGACTCTATATGGGGGACCCCCAACCCTCCTATCTTAACTCAGGGAAAGGGAAAGGGACCGGTGCAAGCACAAAGGAGAAGGCAGACTCCTGGCTGCTGCTCAGGATGAGGCCATGGAGAGGGAGCTCAGGCAGCCTGGACATCCGGGGACGAGGTCGGCCGCCCAGGCCCCACCCTGGGAAGTGTCCTTCCTGCCTCCCCTGATCAGGATCCTGGGCTCTGAGGGGATGGTGGGATCTTCAGGTCTGACAACCACACCCCCTGCTCCCACCCTATGACTCACAAAGCTTCAGATTCCCCAGCAATTTCCCAATCTGTTTGGGGTGAGGAGAGGAGGCCTGGCCGGAAAGTGTGGGGATTGCACAAGGAGGCCACAGGAGGCAGCCACAGAGGCAATGAGCCAGGAGTTCTGCTTTCCATCGTCACTGGCCCTGGCCCTATGTTGCTGGATGAATTTGGGAACCTGGCCTTTTGTCTCCCCATCTGTTCACTGGGAGCAAATGGAGTGACCCTCCCAGCCCTGAGGCACTGTGGCTCTGAGGGATCATGTGAACTCTGTCAGCCCTCGAACCCCTCCCCCAGGGACTCAAGGGAAGAGTGTGGGCCACTTTCTGGCATCCCCCTCCCCACAAGGAACCCCAGGGACAGGATTACTGGCAAGCCCAAACCTAGCACTTGACTTCCATTCCCAAGGAGGAAAAGGAAGTTCTCAGTCCCAAGGGGCACCTCCAGCTCCCCCTCCCCACCGCCCACTCCCAGGGCCCAGAGATCTGTGCCCAGCTGCTGGGGGAGCAGGGAGTCCACGGGAGGGCGACACCAAGGGTGGGGCAAACAAAACATGGGAGGGGCAGGGGTTCTAGCAATGAAGGAAAAGGGAAGCTGGTGCCCAGCTGGGAAATTCCTGAACGACATGGTTCTTTCCAGAGAGCAGGAATTCCTAAAATGAGAAAGAGAGGTGAGTCCCTAATGGTCGCTCTTCACCAGCAACAGCCCCCCATGCCCCACCAGACGGCAGACCCGGAGAAACGGCCACGTGGAGGAAGGACAAGGCCGCACAGCCTGAGAGCAGGCCTGAGCTGTCGGGACCGGACCCGGTGCGTCCCGAAGCCTGTCCTGGCCCAACCGCAGGCCCAGAAAGGGAAAGTGGTCCCGTGGGAGTCTGGCGGGTGTGTGACGCCGCGGGAGCTGCAGGTCGCTTGCCTTTCTGAGCCCTGTTCCCCTGTCAAACAAGACAGCGAATGCCGGGCACCCCGCTGACGTGCCCTTTGTCAAGAGCTGTCCCGGACCCCTTCCCCTTAGGCGCCTGCTCCAGCGGGGTCCCTTCCCCGCCGCCTGGGTGGGAAGGCTCTGCCCCGACGCAGCAGTCCTCGCGCGGCCCAAGGGGCCAGGGCGGGGGCGGGGGGGTCCCGGGGACCCGGCAGGGCGACCGTCGTCGCGCGGGGCTGAGCGCCGCTCTGTGACGCGGGGAGGGGGTCCCGAGCGCGCGGCCCCGGCCGGCCAATGGGTGGCCGCCGTCGGACAATGGGCCCGCGCCAGGCCGAGCCCGGGCCGCGCGGGGTGCGGTTCCCCGCGCCCACAGACCGCCCGGGCCGCTGGGAAGGCGTGACAGCCCCGCTCCCTCGAGGGGCGCGCGCGACTCCGGGCTCGGGCGCGCAGGGTCGCGCTCGGCCTTGGCCTCCGCCCGCGGGTTTTCCGCGGCCGCCGCGGGCGGGGCGAGCGGGGCGAGCGGGGCGGGGTGGGGGGAGGCGGGGGGCAGGGGGGCGGAGTCTGCGACTATTTCAGGCGGCGCCAGGCTCCGCGGGGACAGCGGCGGCCAGGCCCGGACACAGTAAGTGACCTCCGCCCGCACCGCGTCCGTCCCCTGCCGCCCCGCGCGGCTGCCCGCCCACCTCCACCCCGGGCTCCGGGCCGGCTACCCCGACGGAGCGGCGGGCACGGCCCGACCCGGGCTGGGAGGGAAAGAGGGGGCGCAGAGCGCCCCAAGGCCGCAGGCCTCCGGCAGCCCCACTTCTAGGGAAACTGAGGCCGCCGCGGCAAGCCAGGGTGCAGGGGCCCCTGGTTTGGGACTGCAAAGGGTGAGGAGGGGGGTGTGGAGGAAGGTGCAGGGGTCCCTGCCCCTTTTGCAGAGGACTGGCCCGAGGGGTGGGGCCGGGAGGCCGAGCTGCTTTGCTGCCCGTGTCTGGGTGTCTTCACTGCAGGATCCGTGACCCCGGGAAGGAGCAAAGGGGGGTGTGCGGTGCCTGAGGAGAAGCTGGGAGGTCAGGAGAAGGTGCCACCGCGGGGCCACAGGCTGTGGTCACATGCTATGACCAGGCAGGCCCCTTGTGTCAGTGTGCCCAGCCTAGAGCCCGGGCTGGAAGGAACGCCTTTCCTGCCCTCTTCTCTACCCTAGTGCTGAGGCTGGCTTGATGGACACAGGGAACAGGACAGGCACCCTTAGGAGGGCTGGCGAGGGGCCAGCACGGGGCTGTGGGGTTTTGCCACTTCCTATCAGCAGCACTGTGGGGTGGGGGTCTTTGTGCCCATTTCACAGACGGTGGTAGGGTGGTGGTGTCCACGCGCTAGGCAGTGGTCTAGATGACTCCCCTGCTGCTTCTCTTTCCACTGCACCAGCTGCCTCTGAAAATCAAGGCCTGGGATGGAGCCGAGGGGGGTGTTGCAGGACCCAGAAGGGTGAGGAGGATTTTGTACCAGAGAGGCAAGGAGGCAGCCATGTTATGTGGGGACTTGCAGGAGCCAGGTGTGAGGTCAAACAGAGCCCAGCGCGTGCGCACACTCGTGGCTGGGCGTGTGTGTGTGTGAGTGGGCAGAGGTGAGGCTGGTGCGTCACAGCAGCCCTTTCCCTCACCCTAGCTAGACAGCAAAGTGGGGGTCTGGGCAGTCAGCCGGCCGGCCCAGCTCCTGTGGGTGCGTGGCGTAGGGAAGGAGCAAGCCAGCGGACGGGCAGGGCAGAAGAGCTAGTGGCCTGGCTTGCAGCTTGGCTCCGGGGCTCTCTGGAGCACCCCTCGCGTGGCCCTGGAGTGGAACTCTCAGCCCCAATGGCACAGGAGGGGCGCCCGCAGGCCAGTGGTGTTGGACGTGGCTGAGGGCACTTGGTGAAGCCCTTTGGGAGAAACTTGGGCTTCCTGCCCCCGCTCCAAGGTAGCTCTGGCCAACGTCCGGGGTTGTGATGAGGCCTGGAGTAGCTGAGCTGGTAGGGAGGTAGTAGGGGCTGTGGGAAGAGTCTGACAGGCCTAATCCATACCTGCTATGTGCTTGGGGCAAGCACCCCCCAGCCCCCTTCCCTGCCTCAGTTTCTCCTGGATGAGGGATCACCCCACCTGCCTTGCAGGGCTGCGGCAGGGGTGAATCAAAGTCATCGTGTTGCACGGGTCACAACTCATTGTATTTACTCTTGGGAGGGCAGGGGGCAGGCACCGTGGTCCTGGATCGCCCCAGTCATCAGGGAAGCCCGACCCTATCTGCTCCCCACTCCCAGCCCTGCCTTGCTCCCCTCTCCTGGGCTCAGCCATGTTTCCCTCCACTGGTGCTGGCCTTGCTTTGGTAATGGTCATGGTGCTGGGGAGGGTGCTGGACGTGAGGGGGTCCTACGTCTCCGAAAGTGGCCTGCAGGTGGGGGGGGGGACATGGAGGTGGGGGACCCAGCACTGGATGATCCGAGTTACAAGCCTGATCTGTCAGCTGTAGGGACATTTCCCCGGATCAGTTTTGTGCAATGAGGATAGCAATGCCCTCCCTAAAGGGAATGCGGAAGAGATGGGATGGGCACCAGGGACGGCACGGAAAGTGGAAGCCTTTGTGACGATGATGTCATCCCATTTGGGAGCAGCCAGGGTGAAACGGGAGCCCGGAAGCCTGGTTCCTGGCCCGAGTTACTGGGGATCCTCAGGCAGCTGGGTGTCTCATTGGACCCCTTGTCCCTGCTGACATGTGAAAGTCTTCAGGGTCCTTTCCTAGCCCTTGAGGTTTGGGAGGGCACTATGAGTTCTAGACCTGAGCCCCAAGGCTAAGGGAGGGGGTCGGGCTCTGCTCCCCTTGTGGTCACCCCCAGGAGCAGCCCTGTTTCTGCTCAAAGCATCCCTCTGCGGCTCCACATAGAGAAGAGAAGAAGCAGGCAGGATGGAGGCTGGGGCGGGGAGGATGAAGCAGCCCCTGGTGTCGCGACCTTTCTGGACCGCGATTCTTGCTCTGGGCAGTGGGACAGCAGCCTGTGCTCTGCCACCTCTCCCAGGGCCTCGTGGGAAGCAGGATGGAACTCATGCCGTCCAGTCCTTCCTCCTTGCCCAGGGGGTGGGCTGCTGAGGAAGTTTGTGCCAAAATGAAGTGACGGCCCCCTCCGTCTGGGAGTCTTGGCATCTCCAGATTCTTCCCTGCTTCTGGTGATTTGGGGAGGTGCTGGGGGGTATTGGACTTGTGGGTGCTGAGACACTGGTGTCCAGGGAGGAAGCTGAACTGTAGGTGCCCCTGTGGTCCAGGAGGTAGCCTGACCCTGATGGTCGCATGGCAAGATGAGATGGCGCCTGCTCCTGGCGGCTGCCGCAGCCGTGTCCTCGGGCCTGGGAGCTGCTGTGTGTGCGCCTGTCTGCTGCGGCGGCTCTCTCATTCCCCCTCCCCTTGCCAATCTGCAGGCCCCAGCCAGGGGGGATGCTGAAGATGATGACTTTCTTCCAAGGCCTTGCAGGCCAGCAAACGGTGCCAGGGGTTCTTGACTTTCCCAGAAGCTCCCAGAAGTTGCCCTCCACATCCGAGGGGGAGTCCGAGACCTCCATGTCAGAGGCCTCTTCTGAAGACCTGGTCCCGCCCCTGGAGGCCAAGGCAGCCCCGGAGAGCAACAAGGACCAGTTGACAAAGCAGAAGAAGAAGAGGCCCAAAGGCCTGGCCAACATGTTCAGTGTCTTCACTAAAGGGCGGAAGAAGGGTCAGCCCAGCTCAGCGCAGCCGGAGGGCGAGCCCGAGTCCCAGCCTGAGTCCAGCCGCCCGCTGCCCACAGGTAGGCTGGGACCCCGGGCAGGGTAGGAATCGGGGATCAGAGCTGGCGAGGTCGGGGGGTGCTGGGCAGGGCTCGGGCTCATCCGAGTGAAGGGCCCCCCACCCTGGACGCAGGGAGGCCGGCAGCGATGGGCTGGGCCGTGTCTCCCCTCCCGGCTTTCCCCTGCGCCGCCCAGTCCTGGGGCCGGCCGGGTCCGGGTCCGGGTCCGGGGCACCGGCGGGGCTCTCGGGGCGCACCCCTTCCCCTGTCCCGGGTCGGGGGAGGCGGGGGGCGCCGTCGGGCGGGCGGGCGGCGCTGAGCGTGCTGTCCCGATCGCAGTGGAGGAGCTCAAGGCGGCGCTGGAGCGCGGGCGGCTGGAGGCGGCCGGGCCGCTGCTGGCGCTGGAGCGGGAGCTGCAGGCGTCGGCGCGGGGCGGCGAGAGCGCGGAGGAGCTGGTGCGGCGCCAGAGCAAGGTGGAGGCGCTGTACGCGCTGCTGCGGGACCAGGTGCTTGGGCTGCTGCGGCGGCCGCTGGACGTGGCGCCCGAGCGGCTGCGCCAGGCCCTGGCCGTGCTGGCCGAGCAGGAGCGCGAGGACCGCCGTGCGGCGGAGGCGGAGGCGGAGGCGGAGGCGGCGGGGCCGGGGGCCTCGGGGCCGGGGGCGTCGGCGCTGGTGAGCGCGCGGCCGCGGCGCTGGCTGCAGCTGTGGCGGCGCGGGGTGGCGCAGGCGGCCGAGGAGCGCCTGTGCGCGAGGCCGGCGGCGGGCGCCGAGGGCCGCTCGGAGGCCGAGCGCGTCTTCCTGCACATGGGCCGCACCATGAAGGAGGACCTGGAGGCCGTGGTGGAGCGGCTGAAGCCGCTGTTCCCCGCCGACGTGGACGTGGTGGCCGCCTACGCCGAGAGCTACCACGAGCACTTCGCGGCGCAGCTGGCGGCCATGGCGCAGTTCGAGCTGTGCGAGCGCGACACCTACATGCTGCTGGTCTGGGTGCAGAACCTCTACCCCAAGTGAGCGCGGGGAGGCTCGGGCGGGGGCTCTGCCTCGGGCCCCGGAGACTCGGGGTGGGGGGAGCGGGGCGGCGCTCGGTGAGCTTTGCGCTGGGGATCCTCAGCCGCATTCCACAGTGAGGGAAACTGAGGCACGGGGCGGCAGGGACTTCGTCCTTCTTCCTGAGCTCCCAGTGTGAGGAGGGGGCGAGGCAGGGCACCATCCAGAGCAGGAAGGGCGGTGGCGGTGGCTGGGAGCCTCCACCAGGGGCCCTGACCGCACGTTGGTGCCATTGTGGAGGAAGCCATCCGTGAGGCGGTGCAGGAGGAAGAGGAACCAAATTCTGCTGCCGGAAGGAAAAGAGGCGGGCAGGGGAGGGGAGAAGGCAGGCCTGGAAGTCGGTGGAGGGAGGATGGTGTTCCCAACCAGAGGAGTCATCCTGCAGCGCCCGGGGCTGAGCGCAGACACCTGGGAGTTGTGCAGAGCGGGCGGGTGTCTGGCCGGCAGGCTGTCCCGGCGCTCCCAGGCCGCACAGAAGAGGGGCAGGGCAGGGCCTCGTGGCCCTTGTGCAGGGTCACCTGGTGAGCCCTCCGCAGAACTGGGTTCGAGGCCCAGGGCTCCTTGGGTGGGAGGCTGGCTCTGCCGACAGAGTGCCTCAGGCGCCCTCTGATTCACCCGGACCCCCCTGGGGTCCTGAGCACATCTGTCATTTTCCCATGCTCCGTGAGGAGTGCGGTGCTGGGTGGAAATGCCCAGGACACGGGAGGCTGGGGGTTCCTGTGCGGGCCAACTCCAGCCCCCAGGGTAAAGTCTGCAGGAAGCCTGGAGGTACAGACTGTGAGCAGCCTCTAAGGACCTCAGAGACACATCTGGGTGGCCAGTGGTCTCACGGGACACTGTTGGTGGCTCAGCCTCCAGCAAGGGGCCAGAGGGAGGGCACTGCGGGGCTGGTGGGTGAGTCAGCAGGGCGCAGGGAAACTGGCGGAGGGCAGGGGCTGCGGGCTAGACAGGCCAGTCTGGAGACAGTTTTTCTTTGCTTATCCTGACTCACCAGGAAATACTGGGCATTTGCACCTCAGTCTTCCTGTCCCAGTGACCTCAGGCCTTTGGGCCTGGGGCCCACTGGGGTCGGCACAGCAGGAAACTGAGGCCAGCAGGGCAGAGTCCTGGAGAGAGGGAGTCCCACGGGTTGCCGTGGAGCCCTGTGTGGCCAGAGTGTCCAGAATACAGGGAGGAAAGGGTCCCCACCACAGCCAGGCTGGGAGAAGGGCGAGAGGCTCCTTCTTGAGTGTCCAGGCAGACAAAGGCCCCTGAGGAAGTGCCAGGGAGGGCTGGGCCGTCCCTGGGGCTCCCGGATCCTACACAGGCGCTACAAGAACGCAGTAGCTGGGGTGGGGCAGCCCTTCCTGCCTGCGCTGACCCACCCTCGGGGGGCAGCAGGGCCAGCCAGGGGGTGCTGGTGCAGGGCAGGCAGGACACCCGAGGCCAGGGTCCTGGAGTGCAGTGAGGGAATGGGGTAGGGACAGGGTGGAGATCCAGCGGCCAGTCTTGTCTGTGGGAGCTAAAGGCCTTGTGGCAGGGAGGGGGCTGGACTCCAAAGACGGTCAGGTCTGCTGGGCGAAGGGAGTACTGCCGGGGCTAGAGAGCAGGTCCCCACAGCGGCCAGGCGAGAGATGGTGGTGCTTGTGGCATTGGGCAGCGTGGCTTAAGGCCGATCTGCTTCAGTAGGAGGGGATGGCCGGGAATGAGAGGGTCCCGGCAGGCATGGAGATCCCAAGGCTTCTGACTGGAACCCAGCTGAGCAGATCTGGACCCCATCAGCCGAGACAGAGAAGCAGGGAGGGGCAGAAGGCCATCAAGTTCTGGGGCCGACAGAGATGGAGGCCGAGAAGGCCGGCTCCTGGATGAGCCGCAGTGCTGGGTGGGGGCAGTCTTCCTCACGCCAGCCCCCCTGTGTCCTCAGTGACATCATCAACAGCCCCAAGCTGGCAGGAGAGCTGCAGAGAGTCCGGCTGGGGAGCCTTCTGCCCCCCCGGCAGATCCGGCTGCTGGAGGCCACGTTCTTGTCCAACGAGGTGGTGAGTCCGTGCTGCGCTAGGGCCGGGGCCAGGGCGGGCTAGGAAGGACGCTCAGGGAGGCTTGGAGTCAGGCTGGACGCCAGCCAGGAGCTTGACAGGGACTCTGGTGTGGGCTGGGCCGCTGGGCTCTGAGCTACCCTGACCCTCCTCTCCCGCCCCCAGGCCAGTGTGAGGGAGCTGATGGCCCGCGCCCTGCAGCTGGAGTCCCAGCGCTGGGCCCAGGACGTGGCTCCCCAGAGGCTGGACGGCCACTGCCACAGCGAGCTGGCCATCGACATCATCCAGGTGCTACGGCCCGTCCTGTGTGTGTGTCTGCGCGCGTCCGCTCTGAGTGCCACCCCCGCCTTGTTGCAGCGCCCTCCCCTCCCCTGGTCTCAGCTCACCCCTCACCCCTGCAGATCATCTCCCAGGGCCAGGCGAAGGCCGAGAGCATCACCCTGGAACTGGGCGTGCAGATAAAGCACGTGCTGCTGCTGGAGCTGGCTGCGTTCCTGAGGAGGTGGGTGTCGCCTGTGCGTGCCTGCGGGGGTGGGGGGCTGGGGGGTGGTCCCTGTGGCCACTTCTCTCAGAGCTACCTGTGCTCCCTCACGTCCCGCGTGGGTATCCAAGCTACATCAGTGTCCCCTTCCTGCCTCTGGAGTGTCTGTCACTGGGAGCAGGAGTCCTTCCATCCTCCCCAGACCTTCCACCTGAGCCCTGAGAGCAGGAAGCCCACAGCTGCAAAGACGATGCCTCCCGGGGGACTGAGGCCCTGGCCTCCCTTCTGGTGGTGCTCCAGGGCTCCAGCCCTCCGTTTCTCTAGGCTGCCTCTCTCCCCGCCTCCAGGGTCTCCGGCATCTACCCATTGACTCCCCTACACCCTTCCTGGCTTCCAGCTGTAGAAGGATCTGAGGGGAGGAGTAGGGGCAGCAGGAACTCCTCAGGGTCCTTGGCTCCTCTGACCTTGGCCTGCCAAGCCAGTTACACGATGCTTAGGGGCTGGCATCCCCTCCCTGGGCTGCCGGGAGCCTGCCAACCGGAAACACACTCTCTAGGCCTGGGGGCGCGGGGCGGGGCTAAGAGGCAGGCCCAAGGCTGCTATTGTCCCAGTGTTTGTGCTGGGCCTTGCATGTGCCCCTTCCGGTTTCACCAGCTACCAGCGAGCCTTTGATGACTTTCTGGAGAGATGCAGACAGCTGAGAAATTACAGGGGCAATGTCATCGCCAACATCAACAACTGTCTGTCCCTCCGGTAAGGGGGTAAGGGTGCTAGGAGGGGTTTGTGGGAGCGGGACTCACTGGGCCTGCCAGTCGCTTGGAGGAGGAGGATGGCTGGGAGGGGGAGGGGAGGCACAGCCTAAGCAAAGACGTGGGATTAGAAGCACCTGGCTGTGAGGAATTGGGTCTGTAAGGTCTCTGTAGGGGCGGCAGCAAACATTTTTCAGGTGCTGCTGGGTCAGGCATTCACGCAAAGGCTCTATGCCTTATTTGTTTCTTTTAGGGCCCCTAGGAAATGGATGTGGAGGCTGTGTCCGTTAGGCAAATGGGAATTAAGAGCAGGTGGTGGCAGGTGTTCCTGGGGGTGGGAAGCCTGAGTGCTGCCCCCGGAGCAGGGATGGGATGGTCCAGACTTGCTTCCATAGGGAATGGGGAGTCACCGAGGGTTCTACAGTGGGGAGATGGTTTAGGAAGATTTGCTTAGGGCCAGTGGGCTCTCTAGGTGGGAGACTCTGGTCTGGACAGGGCTGGTGTGATCTCTCTGCCCCATCTGTGTCTTTTCAGGACATCCATGGAACAGAAGTGGCAGAACCCACAGGACCTCCCGGGCCACCTGCTGGACCCCCTGAGTGAGCTGAAGAGTCGAGGCTTTGACACCCTGCTCCAGCGCCTGTTCGGGGACCTGAAGGTACTGGAGCCTCCCCAGGGAGCCTGCCGAGCTTAGCGTGGGCGGGGAGACGCAGGGAGAGACCGGGAAGGGAGAGATGGCAGATGCAGGCCCAGGTGATGGGGGCCACTGAGCAGTTTTGACCTTGTCCCCACCCCTTCAGCCTGGGCTTGGCCTCACAGGGGCCCCTTGGGCTGGGAACCCGCAGAGGAGGCTTCGTGCCCCTTCCGCGCAGAGACTCAGCCCAGGCCTGTGCACGCCTTCTCCAGCTGTCCCTAGACCTGTCTGCGTCCCATCCCCATCCCCATGACTCCCTTCCAGCGGGGATGCACAGAGCCTGTGGCAGCCGCTGCCCCGTCTGCCATGGGCCAAATAGTCCACAGAAACCCCTTGGCTCCCTTAGCAGAGAGGGAGGCAGCGGTCCCTGGAGGGAAGAAGTAGGAGCTCCCTGCCCGCTTTCCACGGGAGCCTGCCTTGTCCCTACTGCCCAAGGTGGAAGGCTGTGAGTAACCAACCGGGAGTGAAGGCCGGGTGGTGACCCCTGATGACTTGGCACAGGTTCTCACAGGCCCAGCCAAGCACAAGTCCTTATTTATGCAGGAATTTATTTATTTCAGAGGGAGGCAATGGAAAAGGCCTCAAGGCTGGCAGATGGCCTCCCGGCCCCAGAGCAGCAGCTGGTTGACCTTAGAGATGGGTGCAGGGGCCCTGTCTCCGCTTCCGGTCTGGGAACAGGGCCCGAGTTCCGCCCCGGTGCCTCGGGGTCCCGAGTCCTCGGGATCCCCCTTGCCCCTGCACCAGGCTGTATGTGTGTCGCCGTGCGTGTGTCTGTGGGGTGTGACCAGACATCCTGCCTCTCTCCCGTCATAGCCGCTGTTCAAGAAGTTCACGCAGACCCACTGGGCGGCCCCGGAGCAGACCCTGGAGGAAATCCTCTCCACCGTGGCTGACAGGCTGCCGGAGTTCTCAGAGCTGCTCGACTGTTTCCGGGAGGTGAGGTGGTGCTGGGCTGGGGGTTGGGCCTGGCAGGGGAGGGGGATAGAGGGATGGGGGACAGTCTGGACACGCACCCTAACACAGGTGCCAGGCACACCTGCAAACACACGCACGCTCACACACGAGCGCACATATGCCTCTGCCCCTCCCTGGACTCCCAGCTTCGGGGCTCAGAGGGAAGGGGGTGAGCTTCCCGCCAGCGGCGGCTCACACGGCCCTGCCCGCTCACCCTTCCAGGAGCTCGTGGAGGTCGTGCACCTGCACCTGGTGAAGGAGTACATCACCCGCCTCAGCAAGCGGAGCCTGGTCCTCAAGACGGTGGAGCAGCAGCAGCAGCTGGCCGGGCACATCCTGGCCAACGGTGACGCCATCCAGCGCTTCTGCGCCCAGAACGTGCGTAGGCTCCTGCCTTCCCCTCCCCCAAGTCCTGCAGGGGCCCCCCCTTACCCCCGCCCACTGGAGCAGTTCTGACCTGAGCATCTCTGGGCCCTTGGGGGGCCCCTGCCGGAAGGCGCAGCCCGCCTCCAGCCAGACCTGTGCCCGCAGGGCTCCTCGGCGGCCTGGCTACGTCACGCCCTCCCCCAGCTCGCTGAGATCATCCGCCTGCAGGACCCCAGTGCCATCAAGATTGAGGTGGCCACTTATGCTACCTGGTACCCTGACTTCAGGTGAGAGCCAGGGCACCACAAGACGGGGCCGTCCGCAAGGCCCTGCTAGCGCTGGCCAGAGCCTGGGGGAACTGGCCTCGGGGCCGCGGGGTTGCTATGGGGGAACTGGCCTCGGGGCCGCGGGGTTGCTAGGGCTGATTCCAGTCCCAGCCGTTAACCCTGGCGGAGGGCTGGCGGAGCGCTGGACACTGCGCTAAGATGTTTACAGTGGCTCATTCACTGGAAGCTCACTCCAGCCTTACGAAGGGGATGCTTTTCATTCCCACCCTACAGATGAGGCCTGGAAAGCTTCAGGAAGGTGTCTGAGGCGACACAGCTAGCCAGGGGTAAAGCCAAGATGCCAAAGCCAGGTCCACTGGCCCCACAGTCCATGCCTTTAGCCTGATCTGATACTGCCCCTTAGAGGGGAAATCGAGAGCAGAGACACTAGGGACCTGCTGGAAGCCTTGCTAAGCTGGGGTCCACGCCTGGGGTCAGCCTGGGGGTGATCAGAGTGGAGGCTTACCCCCCAACCTACAATCCGGTGAGCTAGGGTGACTCTGTCTAGGCTGAGTCCTCTGATGTGGTGGGGAAGGTTTGAGCAGTTTTGAGTTGGAGTGCCTATCCCAGTCCGGCCTAGTCTAGCGTCTTTTTGATCCCTCCATGCATCCACCTGCCTATCGGCTTATCTACACACTCACCTGTTCATCCGCCTACCCGTAAAGACACCTGTCCGCTCATCTCCCCGTCCATGGATCTATCCGTCCACCTGCTCCCACCTTCTACCCAAACATCCATCTGTCCGTCCTCCCACTCATCCCTCCATCCACTCATGCATCTACCCCCCCATCCTCCATCCACCCACCCACCCATCCTACCAGTTACTAAGTATTTCCCGCTAAGTGCTGGGCCCTGTTGTAGGTATTGGGATACAATGAAGTATAAGACAGACCAGGTCTCAGTCCTCCCTTGTGTAGCTTACGGCCTAATGAGCTTTAATAATAATGAGTAGCCAGGGAAAGAAATAGTTATGAGCTGTAAAGATTATTTAAGCAAGGTTGTGAGGGCAGGAGGTGCTGACTTCAGAAATGGGAAATCCTGGGGGCAGTGACACTTTCACTGAGGCCCAAGGTGTGAGAAGGAGCTGCTCATCGCCGGAGCATGGGGAAGAACATTTCAGGGGGAACAGCCAGTGCAAAGACCTGAGGCAGGCAGGTGTTTGGTGCCCTCTAGGGAAGGACAGGTGTCCGGGGCTGCTGGAGCACGGTGGGGAAAGGAGACTACGACCCCCTCGTGGACAGGGGCTTGGCTGCAGGGCCCTTGTGGCTTGGGCGAGGAGTCTGGGGAGCTGGGAAAAGGTGTGAGTAGGGGTGTTGGGGACGAGGCTGGACTGACGGATGCTCTCCTCGCCAGCAAAGGCCACCTGAGTGCCATCTTGGCCATCAAGGGCAACTTGTCAAGCGGCGACATCAGGAGCATCCGAAGCATCCTGGACGTCAGCATGGGGGCGCACCAGTCCTCCAAGCCCCTATTTTCACTTATAAAGGTCGGTTAGCTTTCCCTGCAGCCTGGCCTACTTGGGAGCCCCCAGCGAGCATTGGACACCACCCCCTTGGTGGGCGACCACCTCACTTCACGGCCCCTCAACAGGCTTCGTGCCTCCTGCTGCTGCTTCTGCCCATCCTTGGCTAAGGCGTGAGCCCCTGGGCAGCTGGACTGGATAGGCCCGTGAGGGCAGGGGCGCCATCGTGGGGAGGCCATGAGTTCATCCCCGAGAAACTCCTTGTAAATGACGATTGATCGTGTGTGTACTAAAGGGGGGAGCCAGGAGGGAGAGTGGCCCAGAGATCCCGGGTTACCTCCCATCCAGGGGGCCCCTCCACAGTCTGTCGTAACTGTCCTCCTCATGGCTGGGCCTGAGCACCTTCCCAGCTGCCAAGCGCTAGTCTTGCCCATCCCGCCTCCTCTGGCCCAGAATAGTGAGTGGGGCTCAGTGTGTCCGCGGAAGCGAAGGCAGAGCTAGAAAGAAGAAAACAATGAACTCTTATCTGGACCCTGGACATCCTGGGTCTTCCACGCAGGGATAGGCCCGGACGGGGGCCCTCCGTGGGGCCTCTACCTGGAAGTCAGCCTGAGGTCTGGGCAGGGCTGACTTGACCTCTGACCCCCTGGCCTCTGGGTCAGTGTCCTCTTGATGCTGGAGCACATTTCCACAAACGTCGTGGTTGAAACCAAAACTTAGCTTTCAGCCCTGGAGGTCAGAAGTCCGACGCAGGTCTCATGGGCTAAAGCCAAGGTGTCAGCAGGGCTGGTTCCTTCTGGAAGGTTCTGGGGGAATTTCCTTGCCTCTCCCGATTTTTAGAGGCTGTCTGTATTCCCTGGCCTGCGGCTCCCTCCATCTTCAAAGCCAGCAGCAGCCCATCAAGTCTTTTCACACCGCGGACCTCAGACCTCCACTCCTGCACCCTCTCCCACTTTTAAGGACCCTTTTGTTGACCTTTGCCCCACCCAGATGATACGGGATCAGCCCCTGTTTTAGGGTTAGCTGATTAGCAGCCTTACCCCACCTGTAACCTCAGGCACTTTGCCACAGACCCTGATGTAATCACAGGTGGCAGGTGCTAGGGCGTGGGCTTGGGGGGGGCGGGGGCATGATTTGCCCCTGGCCTCCCCCTACCCCCAATGGTGCCTTAGCCCACCCCGGGAAAACATGGCTTCAGGAACGCGCCTAGACCTCTACCGACCCACGAGGCCCCCTGAGCCTTACGGCGGGTCTCAGCCGTGTGCCCCTGAGCATGCTGAGATGGGGTCTGGAGCAAGTGCCCTTGGGCTTGTCCCCGCCCCCCTCCTTTCCAGGTACTGTGGCCAGGAACTGGCCCATGTAAATGGTGCACAGGGCCTTTGTACATTTGTAGGTATTTGTGTGGTTGATGTTAATATTAGTTTTGATAGTACTGCTTTTGTACATATATACTCAGGACAGGGTCTGAGTTTTTATACCTTAATATAAAACTGATTTCCAAAGTGGCTTGGAGTGATTTATTTGGGGAGCAGAAAGGGACAGCGGTGACTTTCTCAGCCTCCTGGGCCTGGGAAATCCTGTCTCCCAGGCTCTGTGTCAGACCCCCTGTGAGTCCAGCCTATGGTGCCTCCTCCCCCTTGAGCCGGGGGGCCGGCTCTGCCTATGGGGCACGGCCAGTGATTTCCCTCTTCTATGCCTCAGTTTCCTTACCTGTAAACAGGGGACCATAAGCCCCTTTGGTCTCCCCTACACGCCTTCTGAGGAGGAGGGAGGAGGGTGGACCTCAGACAGTCATTTCAATCCCACTCACAGGGCCCAGTGGGAACCTACCCTTATATTTCTGGAACTGACCTCACAAAGCTGCAGCTGTGGTCGGAGGAGCCGCACAGTCTGTCTCCAGAGACGGCCCAGCTCACCTGCACGCTAGTTCACCTGGTCCAGGATTTGGAGAAGGGCCGAGTCCCTAAGGACCCGATCCCCTCCATTCCACACGGCTGAGGGAGGGGCCCCAGGGGAGCCACAGGTGGCATCTGGGGTTCTGGGGGGCCCTTTCAGCCACTTCCAGTGGGGGGGGGGAGGGGCTGGAGCAGCCCAGCAGTGGGGAGCAAGGACAGAGGGGAACTGGGACCCTGGGATCCTCCTTCCCCTCTGTTCAGCTGGGCCCACAGGTCTACACAGGGGCAGCAGGAGTGGGGGTTGGGGAGTGAGGGGCTGGGGCGGGGGGGCGGGGGGGTGCTAGGGCTGCCAGGGCCAGCGTACCCTTCCCCCTCGGTACTGCCCACAGGGAGTGAAGGCTCCCAGAACCAGCTTTAGATTCCTCAGCCCAGGCTGACCTGATAGACCTAAAGACAGGAAAGGCTGGGGAGCCAGGACCCCAGACTGGCTGTAGCCGCAGCGGGTGGGGGTCTTCGGAGCACGGGAGAGGGGCGAGGACCCCAGAGCCCCACCTCTGCCCCACCCCCACCCCACCCCCTTGGACAGGCAGAGCTCCAGGAGGAATGAGGAACAGGACTCAAAGGGGACTAGAAGGGGCACAAGGGACACGAGGTCACAGGCTGTGCTACCATTAAGGTTTCCACTTCAGGAACTTCCCTGTCCTTCCCCCTCCTTTCCCACCCCTGCGGGAAAAATCCCCTTAGGGGAAGGATCCAACCCCAGTGGAGGAGTGAGTCACCAGGCTCAGGGCACTGAGGGGACAGCCTGGACAAGGGGTGGCCACCTACTCTAAGTTCATACGTGGACACAGGGCCCCTGTGAATGGGAAGGGAATCTGTAGTCAGTCGGGTCACCAGCCCTGATGGGGCCCTCGGACCCTCCCCCATCCCTGCTGGGGGCGGGAAGTGGGGAGAGTTGGCCAAGGCCACCCAGAAGGACTGACATTCCCAGCGCGCACAAGAAACAGAGCAAGCAAACAAACAGTTCAGGTCCAAGTGCAGTGGGGTGATGGGGTGGGAGTGACTCAGAGAGATTGAGGCCGATTACAGCCGTGAGGCTGCTCACGCAGGAGGAGACGGTTGGTTTGGGACCCCAGACAAGACCACTTACACAGACCTGGGCAGAGCCGTGCAGGGGAGGGAACAGCAGGGGGCAAAGGGCAGGGGGGTGGCGGTGCTGGAAGGGCTCCAGTTGGAGGGAAAGAGCCAGTTTGAGGGAAAGAACACTGGGGTTGGGGGTGGGACGTGAAGGTGGGAGGCAGGGGTCTGAGAACCCTGGTTGGGGCTGGGAGTTGGGGTTCACTCCAGCCGTGAAAGCACTGAGGGTTTTGAAGAGGCAGCTGGGACTGATGGGACATTCGACTCAAAGAGCCTTCCGGGTGCCGCCTGGAGAACAGGGCTGGGGGGAGGCCGGGAGACCCTTTAAGGGGTGCTGGCATTGCCTGGGGAGATGATGATGTCAAGGAGGGCTGTGATGGTGGGGAGACGGGGTCGGCTTCTGAAGTGAGAGAAGAGCCCGCCCCTAAGCAAACCAGGGGACAGTGGTGTCACCTCCCGGAGGAGGAGGGCCGAGGGGAGCAGGAGGAGGCCCGAGGGGAGACTTGGGGAGTGACGTTTGAAAGGTCTGCAGAAAGAGTACATCTCATTAGACTGTCCAAGACCCAAGTGGGTGACAGTCTGCTTGGCAAGGCTGACAGCCATCGGCCACTGTCACCTGCTGTGCTGGGAGGGCCGTCCGGCAGCATGGGTCGTGTCAGCAAAACCTCTGTGAACCAGCCATTCCAGAAATGAAAATTTTTAAAAGATTTTATTTATTTGTCAGAGAGAGAGCGCGTGCGCCCGCAAAGAGAGGGAGAGTCAGCGGCAGAGGGAGAAGCAGGCTCCCCGCTGAGCAAGGAGCTCACTGCAGGCCCCTGGGATCATGACCTGAGCCGAAGGCAGACACTTAACGGACTGGGCCACCCAGGCGCCCCTCCAGGAATGAATCTCATCCATACTCTAATATCCACGCCTAGCGATGCAGGTACCAGGCCAGTCACCGTGTAGTAGCAAAGTGCTGTAAACTCCCCACCTGTCCGTCAGTAGCCCCCGGGCACCAGACAACGGGGAACGATACAGCTGTACGGAAGCCTGAGGAAGCGCCCTCTGTCCTGGTGTGGAAATCGTTCCAATACAGAATGTCCTGGAGAGAGAAGCACAATGCAGAGCAGTTTGCGGTGTGTTGCATCCAAATAAATAAAAGTGGGGACAGACACAGAGAGAACCTGGTACCTTACACATCACATGTAGAATATATTCATTTGTATTCGCCTACGTGTGCATTAAAGCAGCCTGGAAGAATACACCAGAAACTAATAAGAGCGATTACTTGTGAGTGTGTGGGCACACAGGGGTGTGCGTCCGTGCATGTGTGTGTGTGTGTGTGTGTGTGTGTGTGTGTGTGTGTGCACGTGCGCACGCACCAGGAATGGGGAAGGAGAGAGCAGGAGGTAGGAGGGCGATGGGGAGGGAGACAGATGGGAAGGAGCTAGTTCACCATATATCCTAGTTTAAATTTTTATTACTGAGCCACATGAATGTGTTACACATCCACATTCTATAATCTGACATTTATTTGAGGATGGAAGCCAGTGTGGTGGGGGCCTCGAGGGGAGAGGAGATGAGGTCCGGGGTCTTGGGTGTGGGATTGTCCATCAAGGTCAAGTACCCTTTCAAGTGGGTTCATCTGCAGCCCGAGATTTTCTGCAGCCAAGTTCAGTGCTTGGGAGTCTACCTGGGGTTCCAGAGCTGGGTTTAACTGAGAACAGAGCTTTGGTCAGGCGGTCCCACCAGGGGTGAGCAGAGCTACAGCATGGAGAGGGGCTCACCGGGAGAGGTCAAGGCCATGGTCCTGGGGGCTGGGCAGGCAGGAGGGGCTGTGGAATCAGATTGGGTCAGAGGAGGGTCAGGTGGGGGACTGCTGGGGTAGAGTCACAGCAGGGAGGGAGTGCCAGGCCAGAGGACTGGGGCCACAGAGGAGGACCCTTGCAGCCGAGGTCGTGGAAGTGATGCGGTCACTGAGGACGGGGGCTGGGGGAGGGGAGGGTAGGACCTTGGGACAGTGTGCTGACATGGGGAGTGCTGAGGGCTCCAGGAACCAGGAGGCAGCCTGTGGATGCAGAAAGCCCCAAGAACACTGACGGAATCATGGGGCAGGTGACTTCTGAGGACGCCAGGGAGAGACCCGGCAGTGAGGGCCCTGGTGAAGAGAAGCGAGACAGGTGCCTGCCAACCTGGGCAGGCACCGATCAGCTTTAACTCCTGGCGTCTGGCCCTCGCCTTAGAGCAGTGGACAGTCCTGGGACTCAGTGGATGGATCAGGCTTGTGATGGGTCATGCCAGAGCTCAGGTAGGAAGGCTGTGTTGGCATGACCCTGGGAAGGAAAGATACCCTGATTCTCTGAGCCTTCTAGGTGGGTGATCTGTTAAGGACGGCAGTGAGTCAGGTGGTCAAGGCTTCCATATGGGCAGTGACTGTCCCTGCAGAGACACCCTGAGGGTCTGGGGGTTGTCAGGGTCAAGGGGGATGGCTAGAACACCCGGGGCACCTCCTCTCTCAGGACGCTAGCCTGGGCTTGTTCACACACAGGCCGGAAGGTTCTGGAAACAAGCAAAGGTGAACCTAGTACACGAGTGCTTTTCCAGCTTCTACTTGTGCACATTTTTGCTAACGACCCCGTGGTCAAAGCCAGTCACACTCACACGACCAGGTCCACATTCAAGAGAAACAGGATTCCCTTTGCTGGGGAAACTGAAGTGTTCGTGGCATTTTCCCCAATTTGTCTTGTGAATAGAAGTGCTTCCCTTGTAAATCACAGGGTCGCCCCCATCCCCAGATCACCCGGTCTTATCCAGTCATGGACCAGGCGGGCCAAACATGATCTCTGACCTTTATTGGGACCGAATGTAGAGGAGTTTCTCTGCGTAGCTCCTTGGTCCAGCAACTCCAGACCCACACCCCAAGAACTAAAAACACAAGTCAGTTGTCTGACACGCTCAACACAGAGTGGAGGTGCAGGGACAGGATGGTGACGGTTGGTGACATCATTTAATGGGGGGTGGATGGGAGTGGAGCACCTGGGTGGCTCAATGGGTTGAGTGTCTGACTCTTGATTTTGGCTTAGGTCATGATCTCAGGGTTGTGGGACTGAGCCCTGCACTGGGCTCTGCGCTGAGCTGGGAGTCTGCTGGGGATTCCCTTTCCCTCTGCCCCTCCCCCAGCTTGCGCGCTCTCGCTTTCAAAAATAAATAAATAAATCTTTAAAAAATAATAAGGGAAGGGACCCCTCAGGTAAGGAGCTGCCTGCTGTCTCCTGGACAGCCCTGGACTCCACCGCCCTGCATCTGCACCGAGCTCTGCCCACCCAGGGGCCCTCCTTTGCTGTAACCAACCGCCCATGTTGGTAGCCGAGCAACTTCCTAGTCTTTCCATCATTCAGGGCCCAATCAAGAGGGGGGACGCCCCAGAAATTGGAACAGGGGACTTCTAAAGAAGCCTGTAGCAGAGGCTTGGGGTCACAAGGGGTCAGCTAGCGAGAGGATGAGAACCCTAAAAATACAGGCAGAGCAGGTATGTGGGACCACTGAGGCAGAGCGCCAAGGAAGGGGTAAATCCAGAAGGGTCTCCTCACCCCCCAGCCCCCGCACTGGGCCTCAGTCAGGCCTCCCTGGAGAGGATGCAGCCTTGGTGCTGTTCGCAGAGATGCTCTGCCAGCAGAACCTGCTGGAAGGTTGCGCCCCGGGATGCAGGTCGGCGGCGCACCGGCACCGGCACCGGAGGGCGCGGTGCTCAAACCTGCCGCAAGCGGCGGGGGTGGCGGTGCAGGAAGCGCCCTGGGGAGACGGCCTGGTGTGTGGCACAACCCGTCCTCCTGGGCTGTCTCTCCAGCGCCCTCTACTGACGGAGAAAGTTCCAGAATGCCCACCTAGGCCGATGAAAGATGGGTTTGGGGCCGGTTGGCAGGAGAGCGACGAGAAGCACTCCGCGGCCGCGCAGGCTCTTCTGCATACACGGAGCCGTCATGAGAGCGGCCCCGGGCTCGGCCCACCTGTCCCTCCCGCACGGAAGACGCTTGTCGGCGGTGGGGAGGCGCGCAGAGCAGCTGTACCCGCCCCTGGGGGTCCTGCTAACACTAACGACTCCAAGGGCAACCCTGCCACACGGAGCCCGTCGCTGCCGGGGCCGTCTCCCCGCTGGCCCATAACTGACCCTTCGGGGGTCGCGCGGCCTTTGGCTCCGGCGGCCACTTCCGGGTGAGGGGGCTGTGGGGACTCCAGTGAAGTCCACGGCCACGAGCCCACAGTGCAGCCCACCCTGCCACCCCGTCCGCGGCGGAGACCGGACCCCTTGGCCAGAGGCAGGGCTGTGCGGACCCGTGATGGCGGCGGAGGCCCCCCGCGAGCCCGTGAAGCGTGGGGCCAACGGCGGCATGAGGAGGGCGAGGAAGCCAAGGCCATTCCAGAACGCGTCCCTTCCAGAGGGTGACCCGGTGCCCCTCCCAGACAGAAGCGGTCCGGCCGGTGGCTGCGTTCTCCAGGGACCGGGCGTCCAGGGCTAAGCGCGGGTCTGCACGCTTGTCGCGTGGGGCACTCGGCAGGGGCCAGAGCGCCTGGTAAGAGGAAGCCCGTGTCGCTGAGCCCACGGACAGCCTCCGTCCCTGTCACCTTAGCTACTTTGTTCGTGGGTCTGTTGAGAAGGCACCGGAGCGGCCGGGGAAAGAGGCTGCTTGGGGCTGAATTGCGCCCCCCCAGCTCATACCGAAGTCCCAGTGCCCAGTACCTGAGCCGACGACCTGAGCCGAGATCGGACCCTCGCAGAGGAGAGCGGAGGACAGCGAAGTCTTTGGGGGGAGCTCACCGCTATGACGGCGCCTTTCGAGAGGGGGGCTGTGCCGGCGGACGCGCGGGGAGAGCTCCGCGTGGAGGGAAGGCGGAGCCCGGGGTCATGTCCCTCCCAGCCGGGGAGCGTCAGCCCTCCCGAGAGCCGCCGCGCGGAAGGGACGCTTCTCGCAGCCTCGGGAGGAAGCCGCCTGCCACCAGCTCGTCTTCTTCAGCTTCCAGAGCTGCGAGCCCGCCGTCTCCGTTGTTTGAACGCCCCAGGCTGTGGTGCGCGTTCGTGGCGCCGCAGCAAGCAAAGACGGAGGCTGACAGACATCTCTGCAGAGCTTCGTTCTCTCGCCTGATGAGGAAGGGTCTCTTCTGGGGAGGGTGCCCTTGGGTGGGCGCTCGCAAAGTGTGCACATGTCTTCCTAATCTTGGCCCACTTGGAGATGTCCGTCTACACACCTCTTCCCCGGTTTTTCTTGTCACCAAACTCCCAGTTCTGTTTTGTTTGTTTGTTTGTTTGTTTTTCCCTGAGTCCTTCCCCGTCCAGCCAAACTGTGAGCAACTGTCCAGGTTAGCGTGGATCTGCACCTCTGGCCATCTCTCGGTCGAGCTCTAGCGGACAAGCGAATGTGCTGCTCTGAGGTCCGCACCCGAGAGGGACGTTCCTTCCGCACGTCCTCCAGGGCACCCACGGATTGCGGCTGCGGCTGTCCACGTTCTCGTGGAACTAGCACATCGCGCAGACCCATCGGTCAAGTAGGCTTGAGTTTTCAGCTCAACATCTCGGGAAGTTGTTCACCATCGCAGGAGGCCACAGGCACAGACAGGGGGAGGGGAAGCCATGCAGCGGGAGCCGCTGTTGACATCTTAGCCACCTTCCGTGCCCATGACTTGTGCCTCGTGGACGGGCCTGAGCTCAGACTCTCACACGCTACTTTCATATGATGATGAAATGTGGTCACCCCCACCAAACCTTATGGCGAGGTGGGTCCAACAACAACTTTTAGCTCATGATGGGAAACTCAGGCAAAATGGTCGCCAGTGTCCCATGGTTGGGCATTCAGTCTCCATCGGATCGCAGATAAGGTCAGAAGCAGTTTCTCAGAAGGAAAACAGTCATCTCCAGAAGAAAACATAGACTTGGTCCCCAGTTCTAGAGATCTGGCTCTGATTCTCCCATTGATGCCAGTCAAGGAAATTTTGAGTCCTGGTGGACCTGCCGGATCCCAGAGCCCGGGGGGTAGATTCACTGGTGTGTGTAGAGCAGCCTGGATCTGCAGAGCCTTCCCTTCTGGTCTCCTCTTGAAACTGGCCAGATGGACAACAGCACAGCGCACTGAAATGTGTTGCTTCCAAAATCTAAAAAGACCTACCAAGCATTTGCCTCTTTTTTTTTCATGGTAGATGTCAACAGGCCCAACAAATTGTCTTTGAACTTAGAGAGGATATTAAAAAATCCACCAGACCAAATAACTCCCAGAAACTTAGAAATCACAGGCTCCTGGGCTTTTGGAGGGGAGGGATGTCTCCCACTCTCAGGTTCACACATGTCTTCTTAAGACATCTCACGTACTTCTTGCTATTTCTTATCAGATCCAATCAGTATAATGTCATCAATGTGGTGGCCAATGTGATATAATGTGGAACGTTAGGATCAAAAAAAAAAAAAAAGATCAATTCACAGAGATGGAAAGTAGAATGACGGTTGCATCACAGTCCTAATCCAGGATCCAACCAATATCCGGGCGAGGTAGACCTGTGGGAATGTGACAGGTGTTCCCAGTTCCACTTCTTTCAAGTCTTCAGTGGTGGCATTAATCCCTGTAATGACCCAGGGACACACTCAGGGCCAGGCCTTGGATGAAGTGAGGCACGAGGACACAAAATTTAAAGAGGTTCTCACTCCCAGGATTGTGCAAATTCTGAGCCTGAACTCAAATGTCATTCCCTAGGTGCCCTGCTCTGGAGGAAACACTCACGCCCAGGGCTGTGTGAGTGGAGTGTGGAAAGTTAATACAGGCTCCTGCCATTGAGGGGACTGTAGCTTGGCACAAAATTCCTGGAGGGCATTTGAATATTTATTTAACGAAATGTGATTTCAAGATTCCAAACTTGTCTCATAACTTCTCACAAATGCGTTCTGTCTTGCGAATTTTTACGTTTTCAATTTAAATTTTTACCAGACTACGCTGTAAACATAGTTTAAAAAGTCAAATAACAGTTTTAGGTTTATCATGAAGGAGTCCGTGCTCTGCACACCCCCACCCCCACCCCCAACACACCAGGCAGCCCCTTTCACTTCAACCTGTGACTTCTGGTCCTCCTTCCTGATTTTTTGGTTTTGGCTGTTCTCCGTGAAACTGTTATCATATAGGTGTTTAACAGTTCTTTTCATAGTTTTAGCCGATACTGTGAAGTGGACCATTTCCCGTAAAACTTATCTTACTAGGCCGTGGGCATAAGGTGTTAGTCCAGTGAGTTTTGCTCCTTCATCTTGCAATCTGTGACCTTATCAGATTGTATTATTTGTTCTAAGAGGCTTTTAGTTTAGTCTCTTCTATTTTCTGGATGAACAATCCTATCATTTGGGGAGATTATGCATCCATGTATGCATTGTGTAATGTCTCTATAAAATATACATGTCCTAGAGAAGATCCTGGGAAGAGAGCTGAGTAGGAAGCATTGGGAATCTGCCTCCCCAACTTAGATAACAAATGGGCCAGCAAAATCTGTCTGATATGACAGTTCTGGAGCTCTGGAGTTTGTTGCAGGCTTGCAACTTCTAGGACAAGACCCGGACAATAAAGTGAAGTTAGTTGGTCAATCTCAGCTCTTAGCACAATAGCAACCCCCCATACCCCACCCCCATACCTGCCACGAGGCAGGCAGCTGTGCACCTGTTCCTGGAGCAGCCTCCACACAGCTGTGGGAGTCAGGGTGGGCAAAAAGACCACGTCCTCCAAATACTGGACCTGTGCTCGCATCACTGATGGCTGCGTCTGGTCACAGAGTGCAGACAAGAAGTGAGGGGGCTCTGTTGTCTCACCTCCTCCGCATTGTTGCCAGACCCTTCCCCTCTGGCTGAAGTGACCTCCAGGAAATTTAAGGGACGAGTGCCCTTTTGCCCCCTTCATTTTTTACTTTCTCTCCCTCTGGAAACCAGACAGTAGAGAGTAGGGCATAAAGAAAAGGAAACTGCCCTGGAAAAAGACCAGATGACAGATCTACTAGAGAAATACTTTAAAACAACCATCTCAGGGGTGCCTGGGTGGCTCAGTGGGTTAAGCCGCTGCCTTCGGCTCAGGTCATGATCTCAGGGTCCTGGGATCGAGTCCCGCATCGGGCTCTCTGCTCAGCAGGGAGCCTGCTTCCCTCTCTCTCTCTCTCTCTCTGCCTGCCTCTCTGTCTACTTGTGATCTCTCTCTCTGTCAAATAAATAAATAAAATCTTTAAAAATAAATAAATAAATAAAACAACCATCTTAAAGATGTCCAACACACTCTAAGTAAGATGAACTCAGAGAGATCAACACTTCGACAACATTATCATCAAACTTTCAAAGGAAAAAGAGAATTGTGAAAGCAGCAAGAGAAGCAAATCATCACATCGGAGTTAGTCCCACTGAGATAATGAGCAGCTTTCACATAAGAAACTTTGGAAGCCAGGGGCGATGGGTGGCTCAGTTGGTTTTATGTGTGACTCTTGACTTCAGCTCAGGCCTTGATCTCGGGGTCGTGAGATCGAGCCCCGTACTGGGCTCTGTGCTCAGTGGGGAGCCTGCTTGATATTCTCTCTCTCCTGCCCCTCCCCCCTGCTTACGCATGTACTCTCTCTCAAAATAAATAAATAAATAAATAATTTTTAAAAGAAACTCTGGCAGACAGAAGGCAGTGGGTTGATATGGGCAAAGGGCTAAAAGAAGAAAACATCAATCAAGAATCCCGTATCTGACAAAAGTGAGAAAGAACATATTCCCAGATTAACAAAAATCAAGAGACTTTGCAACCACTAGTGCTACTGTGCAATAAATGCTCAGGGGGTCCTACGAGATGAAATGAAAAGACCTCAGACAGCAACTTGAAGATGTATGGGGAAGTAAAGATCTCCATAAAGACAAATACATAGGCAATTAGAAAAGCTAGTATTGCAACAATGGTTTAGAACTGTACATTTATTGATTTTCTACATGATTAGGAGTCTAATAACTTTTTAAAAAAACAATTACTAGTGTAAAAGCTAGCACTACTGTAACTTGGTTTGCAACTCCAAATCTTGTTTTCTACATAATCTAGAAGACTGATACCTTTCAAAGAATAATTGGTTTGTATTTTCAAGACCACAGGTGGGAGTGCCTAACATTAAGCTTTTAGTCACTGAAGCATTCATTCCAAAAGACACCCATTTTGAATAAGCAGATTGCCAGCTGCAAGACACAGCAAAACCACCAGATGAGGAATGAGGCCAACCACACCCAGGAAATTCCCCTTGCAGACAACTGGGGGCAACCTAGATAACTGACCACTTGACTGATCTCCACCCTCCCACACCCTGATTCCCATTGGTAAATGCTTCAAATTAGGCAATAATGAGAGACACCACAAAACCCCAGAAACCCCACCTTTGGACCCTAATAGAGGGAGAGCCCCAGATCCACATTCCTCGTCCCTCTCCCTGTCTTACTCTCCCCTCCCTGACCTCACCTTGTGGCCTCAGGTATGCCGTGTACCCTCCAAAACCTGTGAGAAATAAAGCTTTTTCCTCAAAGTTCCTTGATTTTTTTTCTGGAGTACATCCTCTCATAACAATAAGAAATCAAGGGCTGGCCCAGTTATAATTGGCCCCATTGAGGGAGATGGCTATGGAGCTCTCTGTGAGCAATGCTGGGCTGGGCCAGCGCCTCAGACATTCCTAGCTGAGGGCATCACCACCAATAGACTGGGACTGACACCACGACACTATGTAAGGATGTAATTTTGTGCTATCAGTAACCAAAAAGCTGTAAAGGAGCAGAGTTTTTGTATGTTATTGAGGTTAAACTGGTATAAATTCAAATAAGGGTGTTATAACCTTAGGATGTTAAATGTTATCTGTACAAGGAAAATAGTTATACAATATGCACAAAAGAAACTTAAACATTTCACTACAAAAAATTAACTAATCACAAAAGAAGATAGTAATGCCAAAAATGAAGGACAAGAAAGCTACATGGCATAGAGAAAAAAAAGAACAGCACATTATCAGTAATTACCTTAAATGTAAATGGTTAAACTGTTCAATCAACACACAGAGGCTGGCAGAGTGAATAAAAACATATGACCCAATAACATACTTCCTACAAGAAAGAGGCTCTGCTAAGATCCAAAGACACAGACAGGTTGAAAGTGAAAGGATAAAAAAAGATAGGTCATGCAAATAGCCCCCCAAACAGAACAGCTGATTATATCAACAATAGACAAAATAGACTATATATCAATAAGGTTTACAAGAGACGAAGACTAATTTATCTGTTAATATGAGGTTCATGTATAAAATTGTCAAATCACCAAGTTGTACATCTGAAACTAACGTAACATTGCATGTCAATTATACTCAAATTTAAAAAGGAGATAAAAATAAAATTGCAAGTAATAAATAAAAGATTCAAAGCAAATAGAAGATATAACAATTACAATATCTACACACTTAATGACAGACCATCAAAATATATGAAGGAAAAATTGCCAGAACTGAAGAACAGACAGTTCTACAATAATAGTCAGATGCTTCAATCTCCCACTCCCAACAGACAGAACAACCAGACAGAAGATAAGGCAGGAAACAGGACTTGAACACACAATAAACTGACCAGATCACACACATGCACGTGCATGCACACACACAAACACACACACACACAGATCATCCCACCCAACAACACACATCTTCTTCTCAAGTGCACAAGGGGAATTATGTAGAATGGAAATAAGTTAGGCCACAAATTAAGTCCCAATAGATTTAAGAAGACAAATATCACACAAAGTATCTTCTGTAACCACAGTGGGATGAAGTTAGAAATCATTGGCAAGAGGAAAACTAGAAAATCCACAAAATTGTGGAAATTAAACAACATACTTTTAAACAACCAAGAGATCAAAGAAGAAATCTTAAGGGAAATTAGAAAACACTTAGAGATTAATGAAATTGAAAGCACAACATACCAAAATTTATGAGACACAGTAAAAGTTGTGCAGAGGGGAAATTGTACAACTATACATGCTTCCATTAAAAAATAAGAAAGGGGGACGCCTGGGTGGCTCAGTTGGTTGAACGTCTGCCTTCTGCTCAGGTCATGATCCCAGCGTCCTGGGATCGAGTCCCACATCGGGTTCCTTGCTCGGCAGGGAACCTGCTTCTCCCTCTGCCTCTGCCTGCCTCTCGGCCTACTTGTGAACTCTTTCTCTCTCTCTCTCTGGCAAATAAATAAAATCTTTAAAAAAAAAAAAAATAAGAAAGGTCTCAAATCAACAAGCTAACTTTACAACTAAAGGAACTAGAAAAAGAACAACAAAATGAGACCACAGCTGCCAGAAGGAAGGAAACAATAAAGACTGGAGCAGAGATAAATGAGAGAGGAAACAGGAAGTCAACAGAAAAAAAATCAATGAAGCTAAAAGCTGATTCTTTAAAAAAAAAAATCACAAAATTGACAAACTGTTAGCTGGATGGAGTAAGAAAAAGAGAAGATTCAAACTACTAAAATCAGAAATGAAAGTGAGGACATTACCACTGATTCCTACAGAAATAAAAAGGATTATAAGAGAATAGTATGAACAATTGTACTGGAAAAAATTGGATAGCCTAGATGAAATGGACAAATTTCAAGAAAAAGGAAACCTACCAAGACCAAGTCATGAAGAAATAGAAGATCTGAATAGACCTATAACTAGTAAGGAGATTGTATCAGTCATCAAAAATCTCTCAACATAGGGGTGCCTGGGTGGCTCAGTCAGTTAAGCATCTGACTCTTGATCTTAGTTCAGATCTTGATCTCAGGGTAGTGAGTTCAAACCCCTATCAGGCTCCACAGTGGTGTGGAGACTGCTTAAATTAAAACAAAGCAAAACAAAACAAAACAACTCCCAACATAGAGAAGTCTTGGATCTGATAACTTCACTGGCAAATTCTTCCAAACACTTAAAGAAGAACTAATACTATTCTTCTCAAACATTTCCAAAAAATTGAAGAGGGAACACTTTCTAACTCTTTCAGTGAGGCTAGCATAACTCTGATGCCAAAGCCAGACAGACACCACAAGAAAAGAAATTACGGATCAGTATTCCTTATGAGCATAGATGTAAAAATCCTCAACAAAATATTCCAAACCAAATTCAGTGGCACATTAGAAGGGTCATGCACCATGACCAAACAGGATATATTCCTGGAATGCAAAGATGGTTTGACATATGAGACTCAATCAGTGGTGTACACCACCACAACAAAATGGAGGTAAGAAACCACCTGATCATCTCAACTGATGTAGAGAAAGCACTGGGCAAAATTCATCACCCTTTCATAATCAAACACTCAACAAAACTGGAATAGAATGAAAATACCTCAACATAATAAAAGCCACACATAAAAAAAGAAAACCCACGGCAAACATCATTCTCATTGCTGAAAGATTGAAAGCTTTTCCTTCAAGATCAGGAACAAGGTAAAGATGACCATGTTCACTACCTTCCTTCAACATAGTATTGGAAGTTCTAGCCAGAGCAATTAGGCAAGAAAAAGAAATAAAAGGCATCCTCTTTGGAAAAGAAGTAAATTATCTGTTTGCAGATGACATGATCTTATATGTAGAAAACCCTAAAGACTCCATAAAAAGCCATCAGAACTAATAAATTCAGCAAGTAGGACACAAAGGCAAAACACAAAAAAATGGGTCGCATTTCTATTTACAGTGAACAATCTGAAAAGGAAAATACAAAACCAAAACAATTTACAATAGCATCAAAAAGAATAAAATACTTAAGAATTAACTGGGTGTGGGGGTGGTGAAAGACTTGCACAAGGCAAACTACAAGACACTGCTCAAATAAAATAAAGAGATAAATAAATGGAAACACATTGAAGTTCATGGATTGGAAGACTTGGTATTTTTTTTAAAGATTTTATTTATTTATTTATTTGACAGACAGAGATCACAAGTAGGCAGAGAAGCAGGCAGAGAGAGGAGGAAGAAGGCTCCATGCTGAGCAGAGAGCCCAGGACCCTGGGATCATGACCTGAGCCAAAGGCAGAGGCTTTAACCCACTGAGCCACCCAGGCGCCCTGGAAGACGTAATATTATCAAAGTGTCAATACCACCCAAAGTAATCTTCAGATTTGATGCAATTCCTATCAAAACCCTAATGACATTATTTTCAGAAATAGAAAATTGAAAATTTTGAATTTGATGGGGAAGCTGGATATCTACATGGAAAAAACAGAATTTGTACTTTTACCTCACACCATATACAAAAATTAACTTGACATGGATCAAGGACCTAAATGATAGACCTATAACTATCAGACTCTTTGAAGAAAACATAGGTCAAAAGCTATACAACATTGGAATTGGCAGTGAGTTCTTGGATGTGACACTGAAGGCACAGGTAACAAAATAAAAAACTGACAAATTAAACTTCATGAAAACTTTAAAAATATGTCCATCAAAAGACACGAACCACAGAGTAAAAATGCAGCCCACAGAAGGGGAGAAAATGAAAAAAATATTTGCAGACCATAGATCTGATAATGGATTAATATCCAGACTATGTGGAGAATTCCTAAAACTCAATAATATTAGTAATAATAACAAAACACAGCTACCTGCTTCAAAAATGGGCAAAAGACTCGACTAGACCCAGAGAAGATACATGAATGGCCAATAAGAACATGAAAAGACATTCAAAGAAACGCAAGCCACAACTCCAAGGAGATACCAACTCATATCCAGTGGGATGGCCGCCATCAAAGGAAAGAAAAAATAGAAAACGAGGGTTGGCAGGGATGTAGGGAAACCGGATCCCTCGTGCGAGGTTGGTGGGAATGGAAAGCGGTGCAGCCGCTGTGGACAACAGAACGGTGGTTCCTTGAAAACTTAAATGAGGAACTACATGTGATCCAGCAGCTCCACTTCCAGGTATGTGCCCTAAAGGAGGGCAAGGAAGGTCTCAAGGAGACATCTGCACACTCACGTTCAGAGCCGCACTGCAGGCAATAGCGAAACCACGGAAGCAGCCCAAGCGTCTGTGGTCGGACGAATGGATAAGCAAAGCATGGCATACACATACAACGGGATTACAGTGGAATTAATTATTCAATGTGAAAAAGTCTAAAAACAGAATTAATCATTCCATCTTAATTATTCTGCAATAGGGCTACCACATGGGTGACGCTGGAGGACATTATGCTGAGTGAAATAAGCCAGTCACAGCAAGAGAAAGACGGTGTGATTCCACTTAAAGTACTTCGAGCAACCAAAACCACGAAGACAGAGAGCGTCATAGTTATTGAGCGCCTCCTCCTTCTCCGAAGGTGAGGGGTAGGGGAGAATAAAAGAGGCAAGGTCAGGGTCATGGCACTCACGGTTGCCTCCCAGATTGGAAAGAGGGACGCATACCGCCCACTTCTGCACACCCACTTCCCCTTTACCTCCTATCTTGGAGGTATTTCTGCATCAGGACAAAGAGAACTTCCTCCTCCTTTTTACAGCTGTATAGTATTCCACTGTTCGGGCTTGGCAATTATTTCCCTGGGTTTTACTGATGGGCATTTAGGGAGTTTCCAGTACTGTGCTACTGCAGTCAAAGGAACTGACCTGGTGCCTGCCTCGCTGTGCATGGATATTAGAGGATCAGTAAGATAAATCCGTAGAAGGGGGATGGCTGGTTCACAGGAGGCTTTGTCAGCGGAACTGATATTACTAAGGGGTCCTCCACAGCGACATGCAAAATTACACTCCCAGAGCAGTGAGTGAACGTTCTGGGGGCTGGCCACCTCGCTATTAGAAGATGTTAAGTGATCTGGCTAAGCAAGTAGCTGGCCCTGTGCCTGTGCCTGGGGAGGGCTGGGGGCATGATTACAAAGGGCCCAGGAAAACTTCCAGTGATGATGGACGTGTTAATTCTCCTTATCGCTGTGATGGTCTCATGAGTATATGCTTACAACTTACTTTAAATATGTGCAGTTTATTGCACACCCATTATATCTCGGTAAAGCTGTTGTTTAAAAAAACATGGACACGTGGTAATTTTTTGGACTTACTAGATGATCAAAAAATAAACAAGTTAATTGCCTCCAGGTCTGGCAAAACTGTGAGGAAACTGGCTACATTACCCCTGGAAGAATGCATTGACGTAATTCTTTCTGGAATTCATTTTTGCAGCATCCATTGAAAAACATTTCTGTTCTTTGGGCAAGAAAAAAATATCATAAGCTGTTATTAAGATCCTTTTCATTTACTTCTTTTTTTGTCTCAGTAAAATTAAGCTCCTCAGCTTCTGTGGCCAAGTAATGAATTTCCACAGCCTGGCTTTCAAAATGAAAGCCTAGGGGCACAGTCGGTGAAGCGTCTGCCTTCAGCTCAGATCATGATCCCGGGGTCCTGGGATGGAGGCCCGCATGGGGCTCTCTGCCCAGTGGGGAGCCTGTTTCTGCCCCTCCTCCCCACTCCTGCTCTCACTCCCTCAAATAAATAAATAAATAATCCTTAAAAATAAAAGCCTATGTAACAAAAGGAACCTAAGAAAGAGTTAAAGATGTGTCTTTTCCCCTGAAATCATGGAGGGAAAGATATCATTCTGAATTATGAAACTCAAAGAATTTGACTTGGTAAGTTGTTGAGTCAGATCATTTACAAGTGTGTAAATTTTGCAAATCTATGCAAAACTGGGACTTGTCTGCACATTCATAACTGTTACCACCTCGCTCATTTCTCGGTTTCAGTGAATCTGGTATTTAAAGTGAAGGGTCTTACAATATTTCTAAGAAGATCACTTCAGATAGAAAGCTGGAACTCTGTCGTACTTGGTAAGCGTTGCCGGGGGGCGGAGTGTGCAATCATGTTTCTGGATTCCTGCACGGAACAAGAACCTGGCAGATTCCTCAAACACAAGACAGTGTCCGTCTCTGCTGGATTTTGTATCGCAAGGAAGACATTGAGTCTTGACTCGCCTTAAATAAGATCTTTGAGATATGAATCCTACTTCCAGGGAATATATGTTTCAGAATAATAGGACAAACGCACACACACACACATACACACACACACACACAAGACTTTCATTGTAGGGAACACTGGAAAATCCCCAAATATCTAGCAAGAGGGAAAGAGGGAAACAGTTCCTCTACCAAGGACAGTGTGACCATTCAAACGACTTGCTGACTCCATCCTCAGGGGTGGGGAAAGTGTCCTTGGCACGGCATTAAGGAACACGCAGATTTGCAGAGCGATGTCTACAGCACAATCGCTGCATAAATATACACGCGCTTGTACCAGATCGCTGGCATGGCGTATGCCTGGGGCAGGCGCGTGAGAGCATTGCTGGGCTGAGGGGAGGGTGACGTCCCATCTCTACTCCACGTAATTCCTTAGAATCTATCCTTTCTGAGCCCTGCGTTCCCCACGAGCGGGAACTGTTACCTCGAAGATCTTGTTCAAGGTGAACCAAGACTTTCAGCCCATGAGATTCTTCCTTGTTCAGATTTTTGAGAACAGTGCTTTTGTGCGGGGGGAGAGGGAGGGCATTAAAGACCTATGTCTGGGGGCGCCTGGGTGGCCCAGACGACGAAGCATCAGACTCTTCATTTTGGCTCAGGTCACGGCCTCGGGCGGTGGGGTCCAGCCCCCAGTGGGCGCCACACTCAGTGCGGGGTCTGCTTCAGATTCTCTCCCTCCCTCCCCCTTTGCTCTTCCCCCCTTCTCTCTCTCAAAATAAATGGATCTTAAAAAAAAAAAAAAAAAGACCTTAGTCTAGTGCTTGAGTCTATTAGGATTTGTGTGTGATTTTCAATACTTTCTTTCTTTTTTTTTTTTGACACAGAGAGAGATCACAAGTAGGCAGAGAGGCAGGCAGAGAGGGATGGGGAAGCAGGCTCCCTGCTGAGCAGAGAGCCTGATTCGGGGCTCGATCCCAGGACCCTGAGATCATGACCTGAGCTGAAGGCAGAGGCTTTAACCCACTAAGCCACCCAGGTGCCCCACAATTCTTTATTTCAATATTTTATTTAGTTTGGATACTTTCTCCAATAAAGCATTTTTGAAGCTAGAAAAAAATTTTTTAAGAAAAAATGTTTTAATAAAAGTCTGTATAATAGAGGAAAGGACGCCTAAGATTTTACATCAGATGGGGACCAGGTCACCTGGAGATGGGAGAGCGGACCTGCGTCCAGGGGCAGGACGGGGACTTCTTCCACCTGATGGGTCAATCCTTCTGCCAGTTCTTTGGTGAGGGGCCCCATCCAGGTCGGGATGGAGGCTGGAGGCTGAGGCAGGCTGGGGGCAGGCGGGAGGGAGGGACAGGCAGGGGGACTGCAGCTTGGCAGAGCACAGCCAGGAGGGCGGGGCAGGGGCCAGCTGTGGACCCCCCACACTTGTGTGGGTTTGGGGCAGAGCCACAGGAAGGTGGAGCCCACACAGGGCCAACAAGTACCCGGGGGGGTGCGGTTCTTGCCACTGGGCAACAGAGTGAAAGGGGTCAGGTGCGGTCAGCAGATGGGCTCCTGGGCCAGGAGCGCGGCTGTTTCCCAGGGATGGGCGAGGTCTGGAACTTGCAGGGCCACAGCCGCCTGCCGGGACCAGCCCCATCAACCTGGCCACGCCCTCCTATTCGTCCTGTTCCCGAGACCCAGCCACACTGTGTGCAGGAACCGTGGGGTCCATCCCCAGCGTGACCAGGGGTGCAAGAGTCCCCTTTTAGCCAGGAGGGCTTCTGCCTCAGGCCCCCCAGACCCATACGGAGGAGGGGGCTGCTCTGTCAGGTGCCTGGGTGCCCCGAGCAGAGAACCCTGGTGGGACCTGGAAGAAGAGAAGGGGGGTTCATTTTCCCCAAGTATGCACGGGTTGTTCCAGAACTCTTTAGCAAGGGGGAGTGCCTTGTGAGCTTCTGGACCGACTGAAAGGAGCAGCAGTGTTGGCACTCCCCGGGAAACAGGGTACCATGGCTGGATGGAGCAAAACCGGCGGGGCTGGGGCCACAGGAACCCCAGAGAGAGAAGGTGACCCGAGCCAAGCGCCAGCCCCTCCCCCCTTGCACTGGTGGGGAGGGGTCCTTGGGCCCAGGGACAGGGAACAGGCTGGGTCACCCCTGGGGGTGCCCATGGATAGTGGACACTGGGCTGGTTGTTTGCTCACGGGTAAGATGCAGATACGTACGACCCCCTTCTCAAGAGGCATTGGGGCAGATGGGACGGCCCACCATCCTCCCTGCTGCCCAGAGCTGGCCGTACTCTAGGTTCCCCTTCTGGGTGTCCCGAGCTCATAGGTTCTACATCCACCCTGTCCCGTCTGTCCGCGGCCCTGGAGAGCAAGGCACAGGCCCCACACAGCCCACCTGTGGGCCCAGGTGCTGCACGCGGCAGATGGCCGCCCAGATTCCAGCTCCTGGGAAGGATGCGGCCACCAGGAGGGGTCAGACAGTCCGTGGCCCCCGGGACTGTCCGGGACTGTGGGACCCCCAGCTTCAGAGAACAAGTGCCTCTGGACACGGAGGATCCCATAGCTGCAGAAAGAGCTGGGGGTGGGCGGTGAGGGGCTTTCCAGGAGCCCGTCCCCCCAGCGGAGCCTCGGAGAGCAGGGTACCCTGGGGCAAGAGAAGACCTGCCCACTAGGCTTCCCTGGAAGCTGTCTGGGGATCGCAGGCCCTGGCCGGACTCCCTGATCTGGAAGCCAGGGGCGGCGGGCCTCTCTTCTGCCGCGCTGGTTCTGCCCCCTAGTGGTGGCAGCGGGGGATGTGCCCAGGGGAGGCGCCGCTTGGTTGCTCCCCTTGAGCTAAGGGTGTACGACCCAGCTCTTGCTACAAGGTCAAGGCAGCTCATCAGCAACCCGTGGCACAGACGAGCAGTCCAAGGAAGAGCGCGGAGCAGACCTTGACACCTGTTGCTGACGTACTCGCTGAAACAAGTTTGAAATCTGTTGAAATGTCCCACGCTTTTTCATGGGAACTTACAACCTTTTCTCTTTCTTCCTTCCTTCCTTCCTTCCTTCCTTCCTTCCTTCCTTCCTTCCTTCCTTCCTTTCTTTCTTTTTTTTAACAAAAGTTTAAACTGTTTCCAGGGATGTAATTTCTGGGATACTGCCAACTTTGACACTGAAAAATAAAACGGTCACATCACTCTCCGGACTGTATCTAACTTAATCTGAATGTCGCGTGCTTTATGGGGCTCTAACTTATGCTCAGTGACGCGCAAACCTCAAGCATCGTTTTTACATCTGCAAACTGGTAGCACTGGGTCAGCACGTGCACAGTATTCCTTTGTGTCCCCCACCCGGGCAATATGCCCTCCAGAAGGACGCTCCTCCCAACCTGTTACCATAGATTAGCTTTGCCTGGTTTTGATCATATGAACGGACGCATACGCGGCATTCCCTCCCATGCCCGACTTCTCTCACTGAGCGCCGTATCTGGGAGATTCACCCCTTGTGCTGCAAGTGTCTGCAGAGTGTACTTTCCCTTCCCGGCGGGTTATTCTGTTGTATGACTATCCCACAGTTTATCTGCTCATTCTACCACCGATGGGCATTTGCTTCCAGTTTTATTCCAGCAGGAATAAAGTTGCTATGAACATTTTCACACATGCCTTGTGGGACAGAAGCCCTACTTTGTTACACACACACACACACACACACACACACACACCCCGGGGAGTGAAACTGCTGGCCTGGGAGCCCGCAGACTTGGCTCTAGGGGTGCTGCCTGACGCTTCTGGAGGGCGCTCTAGTGTTCTCCCCTCCTCGCGCCACCCCCCCAACCGTCCAGTTATATCTAATTTTTTTTTTCTATGTCTTCTTTTGTCTCCTGGACTTTGGGCCAATCGAAGTTAAACTGACAGAAATAATAAATCAGACGTTCAACAGAACCAAGAAGGCACATCATATAAATGTAAACTGTGCCGTCAAGTAAAGGAAAATACATATATTTTTTAAAGATTTTATTTATTTATTTGACAGACAGAGATCACAAGTAGACAGGCAGGCAGCGAGAGAGGAGGAAGCAGGCTCCCCGCCGAGCAGAAAGCCCGATGCAGGCCTCGATCCCAGGACCCTGAGACCATGACCAGAGCCGAAGGCAGAGGTTTAACCCTCTGAGCCACCCAGGTGCCCCAAAATGAGACAAATTTATGTATGAAATGAGTATGGGTTTGAAATCAGACCCGATTTAAATTCTGGTCCTTCCTTTAGCTAACTATGGTGGTATGTTACTCACCCTTTCTGAACCTCAATTTTCTCATTGATGAAAAGGTAGTTGTGAGGAATAAAAGTGAAAATATGAGTGAATGTGAGAACCTAGCATATCATAAGTGGTAATTCCTCTCCCTCTTTCCTTCCTGAGTGATTTCCTAAAAGGAAAACATGCCTTGTTAGCAAGGTGCATGACAGGCTCTCTTGGGAGCATGGCTTGGCCCTGAGAGCTGTCCTGCAAGGAAACTGTAGAAGCAGCATATATTGGACGATAAAGAAACTATTTGTAATAAAGAGTAAAATTATTTTTAAAGATTTTTAAAAATGTATTTATTTGACAGATCACAAGCTGGCAGAGAGGCAGGCAGAGAGAGGGATGCACGCTGAGCAGAGAACCCGATGCGGGGCTTGATCCCAGAACCCTGAGATCATGACCTGAGCCAAAGGCAGAGGCTTTAACCCACTGAGCCACCCAGGCGCCCCAGAAAATACATATTTTTAGTGTATGTTGAACACTCATGACAAAGCATCCATCATACTTTGGATGACCAGGTCACCAAGAAAGTCTCAAGAAGATCCATAAAGTAGAAATAATACAAACAAACCTCATCCCAGTATAATAAAACCAGAAGTTAACTTTTAAAAAATTCTTTCCATCTTGAAAGGAAAAAAATTACCTCTCCGTTAAACAATTAAGGAGGATATAACTGAAATTGAAGACGTTCTAAAAACGAATGATCATGGAAATGCTCTGGGAAACAATTACAGAGAAAAAAGAGCACAACTTTAATGACTTCAGCCAATAAAAACTTCAAAACAAAAATAAGTAAATGAGGTATGGCTTGGTCTGGGTTTCCCAGAAAACAACCGAGGCAGAGACAAATATACTCACGCTTTTCAGGGGAGGTACCCACCCAGGCAGCAAGGGGAGGGAGACAAAGAAAGGCAAGGGACGACAGGACCCAGGGTGAAACGGTTCGCTGCCGTGATGGCTGCCATGTCACCCTGAGCCCCAAGGGAACGAGCAGACTGCTTAGTGCACGGGTTTGCTTGGTTCGTGGGGCTTCTTTGGAAAAACTGGAAGGAGTTTTCCTCAGCACTTCAGAGAGAGGAGGGAAAGGGCATTAGATCCTTCCCATCTTTGGTTTTCCGTTGGCCGAAGTTTGCCCTACGAGGAGTTCACTTCCTCGTGCTTCTGAGCTGCTTGCTGGGTCCTTCGGGGGCCAGACTGCAGGTCCCACAGCCTGGGGCACGGCGCTTCATCCAGGAGCGGCAGGAGGCCAGCACCCCACAGACGTGTTGGGTCTGTTTGACTACAAAGTGGTGGCAAAGGAGGAGAGTCCATTATACCCAGGGTGCGTGCCCACCTGTCCCAGGGGCCGGGACAGCCTGGGCCCTGGCTGAGTCATCTGGGAGTGGAGGCAGCCGGAAGGAGCGAGCAGCGGAGGACTGGGGGGGGGGGGGCGGGGCACGTGGGGAGGTACGTGTCTCACGTGTCCATTACAGCCCTTCTCCCCTTGCTTCCCTAGATCGTCTCCTCTGTCTGTATCTAGCTTCCATGCTACACTGTGGGGTCTCCTTTTTTTTTTCTTAATAAGAACAGGATGATACCGTTCCAAGTAATCAAAGACCCCCTTTCAAGTGGTGGCCAGTCTCTTGGAAGTCTTAAGGGTAGATGTCCCAGTGAATCCCCAGGTTCTGGATGATCTCTCCCTGCCTCCATCATAGGGGAACAACCACAGCATCTCATGGTCACTAGAATCTAGCACCTTCCTATCCGTTGGTTCACTGGCACCCGAAGCTGCACGATATTTAGAGGAAATCTTACCAGTGACAACCAGTAGCCAAGTGACAACTGGCAAAACCAACAGTGACCTCAGGTTAAGTTTCTTCCCTGGGAGGGACCCCCTGCACCTGCAACTTGGCAGAATTTTAGGGACAAGAACCAGAAGTTTCACAAGTGGGTCACTGGCCCAAGTGCATCTTTTTCTGTCAAGTGCTCATTGGGAACTCCTCACGAGGCCATAGGTGTGAACGGACGGACACGGGGTGCATCTATGACAGAATTTATTCATGTCTTCTGGACCGTCTTGAGCCTGGTTTTGAAAGAGTCACTTCCCTTATGTGACGGGTTGCTCCTGCGTGTGCCTGTCCCAGGACTCTGTTATGACTCAGTGGGTCAAATAACGGCTCGTGCTGGGGAACCCTTGTTGCATGGGCACGTGTGTCCCGTGGTCCTCTGCTGTGTGTCTACGAGGGCCTGACAGCTTGCGAGGAGCTGTTCCTCAGGTGCAGACAAGGGCGCGGGTCTGCTCCATATGCTGGATGACTTTGCAGCAAATCTCCTATCGGGGATCGCCAGACAAGCCAAATAGTACTCTAACCCAATCCAGATACTTTCATTTCCATCACATCTGTTGGATCTGTGGCTCAAGAGGCGTCCTGGACCTTCTGTGAAGTGCTCGGTCCCTTGGGCTGGGCGCTATTCAAAACTGGAAGTCTTTGGATCACTATATAAATGGATTCAGTATTGTTACCTCGTACATGCAAAGGGCCCCCTTAAGTAGCTGGGCCTCTTACACAGACACCCAGACACCCAGCTGTACCTCTGCTCAGCACTCGCAGATGCAAGAAGTAGCAACTTGAACTTTAAGTTAGGGAACATGTTTCAGAAGGTCCAGGCCATCGAACCTCTAAAAACCTCACTGACATGGCAGTCCGCTGATTATTCTTTAGGGTTAACTTTCCCACTATCTGTCCACCTGAGGCTTACTGGTGTATCCAGGCAGTTGCCGTTTCCTGCGTAACAGGTCCAACTAACACGACACCGTCAGCACGGGGGACCGCCATGATGTCGCACAAGCCATCAGGACGATCGAATCCCTACAGACTGTGTCGGAACGGAGAGCGGTTGCTAACAAAGCACTGAGGCAAGACGCACAGGTATGTTAACATCCTTATCGCCAAGAGTTGAACTGCCTTTCCTCTTCTGTCTTCATAGGTATCGAGATGAATCCGCTCACCACACCAATAACCACGTATCCCGTTCCAGAGGCTTCGCTGGAAAATGACACACCCAGAAGAGCAGCTGCAGTTGGAACTGTCGCCTGTTTAAGCGAACATTTGTCCATCGCCATCTCCTATAACCCCTCTAGGTCGTGTGGATGGCAGACAGGTAAGTAGAATTAATATTTTGGAAGGGCCACCATCCTTGTAGGTTTTAACCCACCGAGCCACCCAGGTGCCCCCATCCTTGTAGGTTTTAAATCTTTGATGGTGGTGCTTTTACTTGACTCTCTCTACCATATCGGCCTATGCCATAGATCAGGTAACAACTGGAAAGGCAGGTCTCAGTGAGCAAGTACTTTTCAAGCCTCTGTTGGTGGTGTTTGCTAATGTCACCTTGACCAAAGCAATTCGCACATCCAAGCCTGAATTCAAGCGTCGGAGAGATAGACAAGGCCTCTTGATGGGATGGACATCAAAGAATTTGCAGTCATTTTCAAAAACTGAACCAAAGGGACACCTGGGTGGCTCAGTGGGTTAAGCCTCTGCCTTCGGCTCAGGTCATGATCCCAGGTCCGGGGATCGAGCCCCAGGTCCTGCTCTCTGCTCAGCAGGAAGCCTGCTTCCCTCTCTCTCTCTGCCTGCCTCTCTGCCTACTTGTGATCTCTGTCTGTCAAATAAATAAATTAAAAAAAAAAAAAAACCCTGACCAAAGCCCTGCTGTAGAGAGTCGGAAGATCACACAGTGCCCTCTAGACTTAGGACGCTGCCAGACTGGGGTGAGTCAGCTGGTACCTGTGGCTGATGGTATGTGACATGGGGATCGGGAGGGGTCAGCTACAGAAGCCTCTCGCGTCACTCAGGTCCTTTCATGTCACACTGTAAGTCCAATTCTTCAGGTTCTTTCAGTTCCTCTAAAGGCTTAGTGCACAAAACCAGGGGAATAAGCTAAAGTCAGTGATGCGACTGGACCCAAGGTGGCAATTGAGATTTTCCTCCTTCTCCACCGCTCATTCTAGATTTTCCTGTCCTTCAACAAGAATTTTAAACGCCCTAGGTTGCTTGCTTGCTAGAGTGACTAAGTCTTTCAGACTTGAGGAGTCTGAGACTTCAGCTGCCTTACTTTTGTCCAGATGTGGTTGTACCCACTGCCCTGTCATCATTTAGTTTATAAGCACCAAGAGATGCCCCGGAAGACCCTGAGCTCCAGATGGACTCCTCTCTGCATCACTGCGTGGCACAACAGAGCTCCTCCTGGTAATTAGGGTCAATGACCCCACCAGCAAAGTCACTCCTTTTTCGCCTGCTGGTCCATCAGGATAGTGTTCAAAGGGGACCAGAGGGTAGTCATAGCTTCGAGCTCTTATAGTTTCTGGAGGAAGAATTCACTCACCCTCCCGAGACAGGAATGTAGTAGAGCATAAATTTTCAGCTACTGAAAGCACAGATTCTTCACGTAGGTCCTGGGAGTGATGCTGAGAGTGGCCATTCCTATTTCCATCCAGTGTCTCCTAGCAATTTAGACAGACCACCATGTATGGGCCGTTGGTCCAATGCTTACTCCACATCCTCATGGATAGAACCCCAGCCCTGCAGGGTGATGGTCCCATTCTAGCATTCTAGTGCCTTAGCTGAAAATTCCAGTCTTGTATCCGGCCAGCTGCTTCAGGGTGATATGATCTGTACCAGGTATAAAGGGTCACAGCCATAAGCCACTGTCACACCACTTTTGCTGTGACGTGCGGGTCTCATGCTGAGGGGATGGTGTGTAAGATCTAGCAGGAATCTCGTAAACCTTTGCAAAGCAGAGCTGGCAGAGGAACCTTAGGCACAGGACAGAAATCTATATCTGGAGTAGGTGTTGATCCTACTTCCTCCTGTCTTGGTTCAAAGAGGTCTGATACAAGATGCCGGCCAGGTGAGTGGTTGGTCTCGTTGAGGGGACAATAGAGGTATTTTCACTGAGGGCTACTGATGAAGGTGCCGTCTCTTCTGCTGACTGGTCAGCATGTGACAGCTTCCCTGGTGACATAAGTCTCAGCAAGAGGGAGTCCCCTCCAAGCCTGCATCTCTGCCAACATGACTATTTTGGCCACGGTCCCACTGTGCAAGTGTTAGGGTTGGGGAGGACGGAGGCTGACTGACACCTATGGGAAAAGTCATCTGGTCTACCAGGTTGTCTACACTTCTTAAGGGAGGGGGCTCTTGGGTCAGCTCCTGTGAGACACGAAGATCTGCTTACTTTTGGCCCAGCTCCCTCATGTTCACACACCTGTCCCCCGAACTCCTTGTCTCCAGTCCTCCCACCTTACTCTTCTCTTGCCCCTAACTAAATAGCCAACCGCTCACCGCTGCCCAGGAATATCCTTACCTCAGGTCTCTCCCATCCCTTAACTCAGGTGAGCGCGTGTGGTTCTCATAGCGCCATCTACTGGGGGGGGGGTTCACTTCACCACTACCCCCAGGGACAACCCCCAGGGTAGAAGCGATCTATTTTTAGCTTATACCAAAACATTAAGTGGTTCTCTCGCACATCGGTCCAAGTTTTGTATCAGCCAGTCTTAGGAACCCTCTCATGAAGGCAGAGCTGTGTGTTGAAGGAGAGGTGTTAGTGCCGCAGAAGACTGGAGGCACTAGTAAGCTGTGGGTCTGGGCCACCAGCTCGGGTGACTTATCTGTCCTCTTGGATATGAACTCACACTTACATTGTCTGCCATCTGATGAACCGCTGCTGGATCCACCCGACTCAGACGTGGAGAGCTTATAACGTCCCCTCCCTAACAGGCAGTTATGGCCACACAGTCACATAATGTCCTAGGGTTAGGTGTCAGGACCTGGGTCCTAGGGCCCGGTGGTATGCCAGAAGCTCTTCCTCAAACTGTGAGTGGCTATCTGCTCTGTGTCATGACTTCACCCCAGAACCTGTAACTCCCCCACTGGGTTTGTCAGAGATTTCCCACACCATCTTTATCTAGTACAGATACCTTGAGTACCTCTGGATCCACTAGGAGAGGGCAGTTCTGGGCCCTACTCATGGAGAAGCGACAATGTACAATAACTTGTCTTTTATCTCAGAGGGGATGTCGTGACATACTGTGGACCATTGGACCCTTAAAAACTTCATTAATGTGCAGGACCCAGAATTATTTAGGGTCTCTGCCCTCTGGCACACAGGTGACAGAACGGCACACCCAGACTTCTTGCTACTTCCTGCTCAAGGCAGGAGCGTAACTTACAAAACCAGTGGACTTGCCTACGCTCCCGCTCACTGCAAGGCTTTTGTGGCGAATGTTGTCCGAGAGGAGATGAAGGGTCCTAGCTCCAGTAAATGTGCTCTGCTCTCTTTTCCATGTCGGTGCAAATTATCTGATCCTCTTTACTGATGGGGAGTGAAGAGAATGTATTTGCTAAATCGATCAGTGTCACACAGTGCCAGAGGCCAGGCTGATCTGTGGGTAAAGATGATAATTCTGGCCCAGGTGCAGAGTCTGGGCTATCACTTGGATTAAGGTGACAATAGACGGCCATCATCACTGTGGATCATCTGGGTATTTCCAGGACTGTACATTAAACAAGGAGACACCTCACAGTGCTACAAAAACAAAAGTGCCCAATGCTTAAGGGGGAGGATTATGCCAGAAGGACAGGTAGTCTAACTGGTTAAGGCTCTTACTAGTAAACTCTAGGGTTATGTTAGCTTCAAAAGGAATCATAACTGTAATTAATTGTAAACCATTCAATAAATCAAACCCATGACTTGATAGTTATGCCAGAAAAGTAAAAAGGAACATAAAGAATGTTCATCCTTTTAGAAGAATGCCTGCCGGAATGCTCAGACCTCACACAAGGATTAGAAAACTGCACTTTCTGCAGCCTCCCCTGAAACACTTCACTCGGTAAGGACCCTGCACAGATCAGTTTCCCAAACAATAGGGCCGCAGAGCAAACAATCCTGCCCCCAGACAAGAAGCATTTGTTTCTCATTCACAGGTTTGTAATTTGCATGAATTCTTGTTTGTTGGGTTCATCCCAGCCCATGGGCTAGATCGGTTTTGTCCTCCGTGGACCAGGCTCCACGGGGCACAAGTCCGTGTCGTGACACATTGCAGCAGGACAAGAGCCCAGCCCAAGTTCAGAAGCATATTTAACACCCTTCCCTGTGTCATGTCTGCTAACATTGCATTAGCTAAAGTAAGTCACATGGCCAAGCCCCCGGTCAGTGGGGAGGGGAAATGGATTTCCTGTACTTCAGTGGGAGATACTGAGAAGTCATGTGGCAAAGGAGGTGTAATTCTACACCTGGGAAGGAGTAAAGAATTGAGTACAATGATCTACCAAAGATCTGACAGAAGCTAAAACCAGCTGGTGAAGCTGTGGAGAAACAGCATATTTGCAAGATGCACAAAGTGTCAACCCACTAGATACTAGCTAATTTCAAAAAGAAAAAAATGTGATAGAGATACACAATGGAATATTACTCAGTCATAAAAAGAACAAAACCTTGCTATTTGTGACAATGAGGATCGACCCGGAGGGTATTATGCTGGATGAAATAAGTCAGAGGAGGACAAATACCATACGACCTCTTTTATATGTAGAATCTAAAAAACAAAACAAATGAACAAATAAAACAACACAGAAACAGACTCACAAATACAGAGAACACACTTGTGATTGCCAGAGGGGGGTGGGCAGGAGGATGGTTGAAATAAGGGAAGGACATGAAGGGGTTCAAACTTCCAGTTACAAAATAACTAAGGCGCCAGGATGAAAAGTACAGCATAGGGAAGACAGTCAATCATATCGTAACAACTCTGTGTGGCGGCAGAACTAGACTTCTTGTGGTGAACATTTAGTAATGTATATAAATGTTGAATCACTATGTGATACACCCGAAACTAACATGGTATTATATGTCAACTCTACTTTGATTTTTAAAAATAATTAATTAAAGAAAAATAAAATACTTTTACGTTTCCACTTAGATCTTTCTTTGACCCGTGGGTTACTTAGAAGTGTGTTTTCCATTTCTAAATATTTGAGGATTTTTTCCCAGAAATCTTTCTGTCATTGTTGGCTAATTTAATTCTACTGTGGTTAGAAAACATACTTTGTATGACTTGGATCCTTGTCCAACTTCTAAATCCGCTGAGACTTGCCTTATGGCCCAGAGCGTGGTTCGCCTTGGCAAATGTTTGCTGTACCCTTGCGAATACTTGTATTCTGGGTTGTTGTGGGGCAGAATATTCAATAAACGTCAGTCAAGCTTGTTGGCGGCATTCTGAGCTTCGACCCCACTTACCCTGAGACGGGTGTAGAGCTCTCCAGCTAACCTGATCTGTCGATGTGTCTGGGTCTCCTGGCAGTCTGATCAGGTTTTGTTTGGTTTCTTTCAAAGCTCTCTTACTAGGTGCATAAACATTTACATGTGTTACGTTCTCTTGATCAACTGACGCCTTTGCCTTGTTCATGGCCCCTATTCTTGCTTCTGAAATCTATCTTGTCTGATGTCATCAGAGATAATCCAGCTTTCTTTGATTTAATAAGGTAGCTTTCCCCGTCCTTTTGCTTTTAAGCTACAGGCTTTATACTTGAAGTGGTTTCTCGTAGGCAGCATACAGTTGTGTCTCGCCCCATAGCATACATTTTTTTATAAAGATTTTATTTATTTATTTGACACAGAGAGAGAGAGATCACAAGTAGGCAGAGAGGCAGGCAGAGAGAGAGGGAGAAGCAGGCTCCCCGTGGAGCAGAGAGCCCGATGCGGGTCTCAATCCCAGGATCCTGAGATCATGACTTGAGCCGAAGGCAGAGGCTTAACCCACTGAGCCACCCAGGTGCCCCTCCTTTTTTTTTTTTTTTTAAGATTTTAAAAAATTTTTATTTGAGAGAGAGAGAGTGTGATAGAGCATGAGAGGAGAAGGTCAGAGGGAGAAGCAGACTCTCCATAGAGCAGGGAGCCCAATGCAGGACTCGATCCCGGAGTCCCGGGATCATGACCCAAGCCGAAGGCAGTCACCCAACCAACTGAGCCACCCAAGCACCCCTACAGCATACATTTTTAATTGAACCACGGTCTGCCTTCCAGTGATATTATGCCCCTGCACGTACAGTAGGAAACTCACAACAGTTTGCTTGCCTTCTGCCACTTCTGCCGCTGCTGTCCTCTGTGTCACTTGGCACGGGTCACAGCCCCAACTCACCATTATTTTTACCTGTTCCTCTGCGTGGACCCGGGTTCTCTCTGGCATTTTGTGCATTGAGATGCAGGACTTCCCCAAATACGTCTTGCAGTAGGAGCCTGCTGGCGATTTGTCTTTCCAGCTTTTTGTATGCCTTGTGCCTTGGTTTCTGAAGGATATTTCTGCAGAGTGATAAATTTTATGCCAACTGTGGTTTTTTTCTTTGCTTCCATTCTGCAAAATGCTGCTCCGCCATCTCCCGATTACATTAGTTTTGACATTGGTTTGATCTTTCTTCTGCCTCCTTAAATACAGAGACCACGGTTTCCCGGTGTCCGAGCTCCTGAGGCTTCCACCTGTGTCCCGTATGGCTCCATTCCAATGGACGGAGTTCTCTCCTTGTTAAGCGTTCTACCTTCCTTTCTCCCACACACCTGCTACTTCAACTGGGAGATCAGACGATGTGAAGATTACCTTCTTGGTCTGGATATTTTTGTGTTCTGTAAATACCCCCATCTTTGTTGTGGGATGCAGTGCAACTACTTGGTAGGGCCAAGCAGCATTTAGTCTGGGGTTAATTTTCCTTCCTCCTGCACTGCGACCTGGTTGGTACCCTCACCAGTATCACATCCCAGTCTCGCTGATGGGAAGAGACAACTGTTCCTTGCTGTGGGGGAGCACCGGCCACAGCTTCCAGTCCTTTTGGGTAGTCCCTCCCACCCCCCAGCACGTGCCAATGGCTTCTCAGCTGGACACTGCAGGGAGACCTTCTGCAAGGCTCTAGAACACTCTCTGTGTGCCCTCCTCTTCAGGACTCTGTCCTGTGGCCTCTAGACCATGCGGCCTCCCTGGACTGCACTCCGGAGATCCTGGATCTCACCCCTGCATTGGGTAGGCACTCCAGATGGGAGCACGGGGCTCGCCGCACTTGTTCCCACGGCCCTGCATCACCTCACGCTGGGGGCGGGGCTGGGGGTGGTCTTGACTGCTGTCCTCTCGTGTATTTTTGTCTAGTTTTCTCTTGTTTAGGTTAAAGAGTAAACCTGGTTTGTGCTGTTGCATTTGACCAGAACTGGGGGCCTTCTGCATGTTTTTACTTTTTAAAATTTTTTAAAAAGATGTATTTATTTTGAGAGAGAGGTGAGAGCGAGCAGGGGAGTGGCAGCGGGAGAGAGGGAGAGACTCTCAGGGAGATTCCCCACTGAGCGCAGAGCCGGACGCAAGGCTCGATCCCAGGATCTGAGATCATGACCTGAGCGGAAACCAAGAATCGGACACTTAACCGACTTTGCCACCCAAGCGCCCCCTTTTGCATGTTTTTAAAGAGAGTCTGGGAGCCTGATTTCAAAATCTGAACCGACTCTGCCCCGCTCTGAATCGGCACAAATCACCGGTGCCTCTCGCAGCTGCAGTGAGGAGCTGACCTGGCCCATTTCCTCAGGTGTGACGGCTCTGAGTGGAGTCCCACGGGCTGACACTGCCTCAGGTCGTGGCTAGCTGGACTCCCACACCCGTCGCGTGGCAAGAGGTTTGCACGGTCCCGGGGAGGTTTGCAAAGCCAAGCTCTACCCAAAGTCAACACCTCCTCCTTCCCTGGAAGCCAGGAGTTTGGGAGACCTGAAATGACCAGTTAGCGCAGAAGTCCGTCCCCTCTTGCTCCCCTCCTAGACTCCCGGCCCCTGAAGTCGCCAGCAGCCTGCCAACCGACGGAAGCGACCCCGTGTTGAGCTGTGCTCCAGGAACCCCCAGGGGCTCCTCTAGAGCCCAGCCCCTGGGTCCAGCCCAGCCCACCAAATCAGAACAGCCCTGCTGGGAGCACAGGACCTTATTCTCACACCCGGACCCTGCCCAGGGTGATTCTATGATCCAACAGGGAGGAAGGCAAGAGAACTAGAAGGGTAAGTCAGTGACCCTGGACCACAACAGAAGTCCTCTCGCATCTGTGCCTTTCTCACCTGCCTGTCTGCACTCCAGCTGTAGCCTCCACGAAAGACTTCTCAGACCGGTTGCTCACAAGGACTACACTTGGGGCCTCAGCAGTTGGGGAACCCACGGGGGAGATCACAGGGTTACATCCCTAAACTTTATTTCTTAGAGCTTTCTGAGCAAAAGGTGCAGAGATTTCCCGTACGCCCCCTCCCGCACCGTAATACACGAACGGTCACTGCCCTCAAACTCCCCTGCTCGGCCTCTTCGTGCCTCCCCCTCCCTCCCTGCTGGCAACCGCTGGTGTTTTCCTGCCTCTAGCATTGCCTTTTCCAGGATGTCACAGAGCCAGAATCATCTAGTATGCAGCCTTCCCAGACTGGCCTCTTTGACTCGGTAATAGTACACGTTTCGGGATCCTCCGTGGCTTTTCAGGGCTGCTGGGGTCATTTCTCTGTAGGGCTGTCTGGGTGGACCACAGTGTCTTTATCCATTCGCTTACTGAAGGACCTCTTGGTGACTCTCGGGTTTTTTGGCAGTTATGAGTAAAACTGCTATGAACATCCATGTGCAGGTTTTTGTGTGGATGTGAGTTCTCCTTTCACTTGAGTCAATGCTAAGGAGCATGGTTTCTGGGTCGCAAGGTGGGAGTGTTTAGTTTTGCAGGAAGCCGTCCGAGTGCCTTCCCCAGTGGCTGCATCCCTTCCCACTCGCCCCAGTGACGAGCGAGTCTCTTCTGCTGCACCATCATCACCAGCATCTGGTGTTGCCTGTTTTGGATTTTGACCATTTTAATAGGTGCAGAGTGGTATCTCATTGTGGCTTTAATTTGTATTTCTCTAATGACAGACGACGTGGAGCATCTTTTCATGGGCTCACTTGTCATCTTTGGCAAGGAGACGCAAGGAGACGCACTTGCGTCTCCTCTGGTGAGCGGTCCGTGCAGGTCTTTTACCCATTTTTAAGTAAAGTTGTTTATTTTCCTACTGTTGACTTTTAAGAGTCCTCGGTACATTTTGGATACTGGTCCTCGATCAGATATACCTTTTGCAAATATTCTGAGTCTGTGGCTGGACTTCTCATCCTCTGGGCCTGTAGTTCAGAGAACAAAAGCTCCTACCTATCTTTAAGGAATTCCAGCCCTCAGTTCTTCCGTCCCTTGATCTTGGAGTTTTATCCAAAAAGTTGTCACCACACCCAAGGTCATCCAGGTTTTCTCCCATTGTCTTCTGGGAGTTTTACAGTTTTGTATTTTACATGTAGATCGATGATCCCCTTTGAGCAATATTTCCTGAAGAGCAGCTCTGCTCCTTGGCCCCCATCCTCTGCCAGAGATCAGTGGGCTTGTCTGTGGGGTCCACTTCTGGGCTCTCTATTTGGTTCCACTGATCTATTTGTCTGCTCCTTCATGAACACCACACTGTGTTGATGAGTGTAGCTTTATGGTAAGTACTTAAAAAAAAACATTTTTTTCTTTGGTAAATTAAAAATAGAAGAGATTGCACGAGCAGTCACATCTTAATGTGTTTCTGTAATGACAGACGATGACTTAGGGAAGTCATTATGACTTAGGAAGCCTTTTAAAAAGAGGGGTTATATCTCAGGTACCTAATCTTGTACAGAATCAGCCCAGCTCTGCTTCTCAGTTTTGTGATTAACAGCTAGATGAAAGCTGAGTGCAAACAAAGGGCTTTTAACACTTGCAGGGGCGTCTTACTGGCTTCCCTCCTTGGGCAGGTCCCGGCTGTCAGTTCCTGTCCCTAACAGGCCAAGCGTCTGGAGCAGAAGCTCCAGCTCTACAGGGTTGGGCAGCAGCGCCGGGAAGAAAGCTGACAGGTAGAGGGACCGACATATCCCAGTCGGCCTCCGACTTCCCCAGACTGAAAACCAGAAGTCCTGGGTTCGGAGAACGCCCTGCACTCTGGGCCAGCCACCACAGCGGATCACCCCCCAGGCTGCCCTCCTGCAGGACCTGTTGTAGAAAAGGTTCCCCAACGTGCACAGACTCACCTCTGGGGATGCCCTCAGCCAAGGCCATGCGAAGCCCCCTGTCCTTGAACAAGTGGGGCTTAGGATGCAGGGACGGAGGGGACAGAGTGATAGCAGGGAAAGTAGGCGTGTGCCCTGACGTGGGCTTGGCGGGGGTCTGGGGTGCTGTCTAAGGAAGCAGGGGTTGGTTCTGGAGTGGATGCTGTCAGAAGGCGTCTCCACAGCCCTGCTCTGCCGACCACAAGAAGAGGGGTCCCCGCAGTGACGCAGCAGCTGTTGCACCCTCAAGGCCAGAGGGGGTTACTTCCTAGGCTGTGGGGGGCACAGCGAGCTTGACGTCATCTGCACTTAGACAGAGTGGTAAGGTGGCCTTGCTTTGTCTCACTCCACCATTGTCTCCGAGGGGCCTTGACCGAGCACGGCGCCCATGAGAGGATTCATGTCCTCCCGGGGCGCGACACAGCCAGAGGGGCACGGGGCCGGCTCCTGTGAGCAGGCAGGAGGGGGGCCGGAGGAGTGCCTATATTTTTGTTCTGTGGAGGCTAGATGGTAAGTAGGACGAGCATAAATTAAAAACTTCCTTTCCTCAGAAGGCACTATTAGGAGAGTAGAAGCCAAGCCACCCCACTTCAGAAGATACGTTACTCTGTGTATCTGAAAAAGATGAATATCCAGAACACACAAATGCTCAAATCAATGAGGAAAAGAAAGAAAACTCATTGGAAAAAAATTCGTGTTTTCAAGACGTAAATGCAAACGTGAAAAAGTAGATGTGTAAATGGCCGTCAGCCTATGAAAATCACTCGGCTTCACAGCCATCAAGGAAAGGGCAGTTAAAATCACAGTCGGACGTGATCACGCATCCACCAAAGAGTAAAATGAAGACTGAGTGTTGCCACGAAGCCCAGAAGCAAGTCACAGGCCACACGGGAGGCCACATGTAGGAAGCCACTTTGGAAACAACGTTGACGGGTGGTGTCTACCTGAGCTGCACCAACCCAAACCGAAGGACCCAGTGTCCACTCCTAGGGCAGGACACAGAAGGCAGCGTGCGTCCACCAAGCCATGGCCAAGAACGCTCAGCGGCGCTCACGCCGGACAACCTAACAGCCAGCCCCAGCGCGGTGGACAGAAGTCGGCCACTCTCGCACACGGGAACATGAGCCGGCAAACAGAAGGAAGGAGCCACACCCGCTCCGCAGCACATTCTGGGACAACCCAGCACGGAGGGTCATGCTGTAGGCGTCCCTGTGGACGACGGCCGGCGACAGGTGACAGTCTGCTGTGAAGAAACCGAGCTGCTTCCCTGTGGGGACGACAGGGGAGGGGAGACGACGGGGGCTTCTGGGGTAGCGACTCGGGGAGGCTCACGCCGTGCACATGTTCGCGGCTGCCCACCCACCATCTGGGTCTAGTGCTACAAGTACGATAGACTTCACTTCAGAATTTCACTCACACGTGCTCGCAGACAGGTCCGTGTAGAGAGAGCCCATCCCGGATGCCGTCAGGGGCAAGGGTCTGACCCTGATCTGGCTTGGACATCTGCTTTGACCCTGGTCGCCTGTGGCACCGCCGAGGGGCAGCGACCCCCTGACAGCGAGATCTGCTGAGTGCGCGCTGCTGGCAACAGGGAAGTGACGGCAAAGACACAGCAGCGCCTGGGCTTCTCGGGCTGAAAATGCCCACCAGCCCTGCCTTCCCTCCCTGGGCTCAGCTGCCCCCTCACGCCCAACAATCCACCCGGCTCTGCTTCCGGAGCCAACGGCTGGCAAACAAGCCCTCCTCATCCCCAGCCTCCGCGCCCCCACCCAGTCCTCACTTAGCCACCGTCCTGCCAGGCACAGTACACGGACATGTCCTTCCTGCGCTCTGCCCACGAGGAAGAGAAGAGCGCAGAGAGACGTGCCCTCGATCTCCGCCAAGAGGAGACAAAGGTCGAGGACGGTCTGGCGCATTCAGGGCATCAGCAGCCCCAAAGGAGTCAGCGGAGCCACCTGTCTGGGGCCTGGGTGGCTCCGATCAGGGATCTGGCCAAGGCAGCCATTCCTAACAGGAAGCGGTTCTTCTCAGCTGCGGCCACAGCAAAACGTTCCTTGGAAACCACTAGATGCAGAATCCGTCACATGACGTCAGAGGACTCACACCATCGAGGACAGTGAACTCAGTTCTGCAAGTACACTGTAGATGACCCCCGCCGACTTGGGGCGCATCCACAGACCCCAAAACCACAGGGGGAGGGGGCCGAGTCTCATTTCCAGGCTTTCCAGGCAAATCCAATGCACCAAAGCTCCAGATCGCCCCCCAGCTGGGAGCGGCTTCTGAGGGGAAACCATCTGTCCCAAGTGAAACACAGGGTCCCTTACCAAGGTCATTTCCGACACATACCTGGACGCAGACCAGAGGAGCAAGGGAGCCTTTGGTTAGGATCTGTTGTCCCGGAAGGAGGGAGGGATTCTGGTGTCTCCCGGCGCCCTTTGGTTCGGCGGAGACGTCTGCTCTCTCCCACCATCAGGACAAGGTTTGCCAGGACAGAGCCGGGGTCCCCAGCCCGCGGGGGACCAGAGCCCCCACACTGAGTGCGCCGGGAAGCCGGGCACCTGCATCTGTGGGAGCCGATCCCGAGGCAGCACCGGGGCCTCGGGGAGAGCACGGAGCCCTCTCAGGGGAGGAGCGAGCCCTCCCTGGCAGCCCGCCCTTGCTGTGGGGGCTGGGAGCCCCAATGAGCTTTAACTAGAACCTCCTGGGCCTTTCCTCCACCTGGAACCTGCCGAGTAGGTGAGCTGACCTGACTTTCCAGCGCCCGTCATTCCCCTCATCGTGAAAGTGTCCTCGCCGAGGTGACCTACCGGCCGGGCTGTGGGGAGACCCCAGCCCACTGCTTGCCCTCCATGCTGTTGGGACCCCAGTGGACCTCCATTCTGGCCACACGTGAGAGTCCCCCGGGCGGGTCTGGAACCAGTGGCTTCTGTCCACTTGGGCCTGAGCCGATTCCCCGGGGATTTCTGTGGCTGAGGATGCATGAGCCTCCTGGAGGATGGTCACTCGGGCTGAGAACGAGCCTCCCTGCTCCACTCTGGTGGGCTACGGGGTGGGGGAGGCGCTGTGGGCTCTCCCTGGGGGGCCGCTGCTCTGGGCTTCCCCTTCCTCCGGGTCCGAGGAGCCAGCAGTCCCTGTCCCATCACACCCCAGCGGCAGGGTTTTCTCTGTGGACATGTGACTTTCTAACTGGGCTGTTTCCTGCGGTGTGACCCCAGTATTTTGGGGTTCAGCTACAGTGTCTGGGACAGTGTGATCCTGCACATGGGTGGTGTTCTTTCCCTGGGTGTTCGGCCCTGCAGGGGCCCACGCCTGGAAATGGGGGCCAGCCTGGTCCCTGGAGGGGCTGGAGCGAGGCCCTGTCCATGGTGGGGGGTTCCTCTTGCCCCTCCTTCTCTGGCATTTTGGCAGGGATGCCCCCTGGTCTCAGGGGCTCTCTCTGGAGCCTCTGGTCGCTGGCAGACCTGCCTTTGAATGCTGTCCCCACCTGCCCCTACCCTCCTCCTGCCTGCTCCCCGCCCCTCTGGGATGGGGTCACAAAAGGGGAGGGGCCCTGGCCCCAGAAAAGCCTTCCCTCAGGTCCTGCTGAGAAGACTTTATCAAGGGACAAAGCCAGTGACAGATCATGATCCACATTTGAGAGGCTCCCACGAGGAGAGGGGGCCTAGGGGGGGTTCAGATGGAGGCAGGGAACAGGTGTCCCAGGGGAGGGGACTCCAGAGACTAGAGCCTCAGTGTGAAGCTCCCTGGCAGGCCCCCTTCATCTGCCCTTGGGTTTGGGGTCCTTCCTGCATGGATGGGGGTGGACAGGCTTCAAGGGCCCTGCCCAGACAAGCCTGACCTTGAGCAAGGTCAGCCTGGTTCTAGCCTCACGAATGGATCCGGAATGGCCAACCAATCCCTCCACTTCCTGGGAGCTTTCTTGCAGGGACCCGATCAGCTTCTGGGCCTCTCCTTGGAAGGGGGGGAAAGCCAGGGACCGACTGAGGGACCCTGGGTGGGTGGGGTTTGGGCAGAGGCCAGGCAGTGAGGCTCAGAGCAGCACCAGCCGGCTCTCCCCGGCCTGTGGTAGGATGGGAGAAAGAGCTGCATCGGAGGGGACTTGCCCCAAGATCTCCAGGCTCGGGGGAGAAAAGGTAGACACAGTGTCAGCCCAGCAGACCAGACCCAGAGACTGTCCTGTCTCAGGGCCCCAGCCCCCCTGCTGCAGAGATGGGCAGCGGACCCTGCAGGGCGTGGGCCCTTAGAGCCTGAGGCCTTCTGGGCTGGGACCTGCTTGCCAAGGCCTGGAGGGGGTGACTGGGCAGGGACTCTTTCTGATGGCAGCCCGGGCCTGCAGACTCCCCAGGACCCCTGCTCTGGCCCCACATCCTGCAGGTAGGGAGGGACCCATGTTCTTATCTGCGCAAGGCCACACTGGGACATGGGGTCCATGGGGTCGGAGTGCTGCCTGAGGCCCCACCTACAGCCCAGAGGGACGCCTGTTTCCAGGCACAGGGCACGAGGGGCTGTGAGGTGTGGGGTCCTGGAAATTGACCTTCTGGCTGTGCCGGGACCCGGATGGACGCTCAGGGGACATGGCGGTGCGTCCCCTTCCGAGAGCTGGCGCGAATACGAGCCACTGGGCCAGTGAGAGAGGCACCAAGCGGGGAGGCCCAGACCCGGGGCTGCTGCAGGGCTGGCTGCACCTCTTTCCTGGAGCCCAGGTCCCCCCCATCGGTCCCCAGGGGTCCCCCACACCTCACCCGGCTCAGGGGCACAGGAAGCTTGGCGGCACAAAGGCAGCCCCTGGGCAGCAGCGGCGGCGGCGGAGGATGGGGCAGGGAGGGCGGGGTCCCGGGGCAGGTGGGGAGCATCCCCTCCCCACTCCAGCTTTGACGTCTGGGAGTGGAGCCCCAAAGCCAGCGTGGGCAGTCTGGTGGCATCTGCCTTCCATGCTGCGCTGCATCTGTCCCAAGTGGGGCACGTCCTCTGTGCTGAGTGCGGTGTAAAGGAAGGAGCGCTGGGAGCGGCTCCTGACCTTGTCCAGAAATGCACCCCTCGCTGGCGGTGACCCATCAGGAAGTCGTGCTGCAGGAAACACTCCTCCTTCCCGCCAGGCTCCCTGGAGGAAAGCAGCAGCTCTCTCCGTGTCTTATCTTAGAGGCCAAGGTCAAGGGAGATGGCCAAGTGGGGACACGTGTGGGGTGGGTCCAGGTCTGCTGCTGGAGCTACTGTCCATGGGGCGGCTTGTCCAGAGCGAGGCCGTGGCAAGCAGCAACACACTGAAATCCACAGCAGCACCGGGACTCTGGTATCTTCAGGATTTTGAAAAACGCAGTCTTTTTATTTAGTATCATATTTTGTTCTCACCTCAGTCATCCATTTTTTGTTTTAGTATTTTTATTTTATACATTATATTATTATTATATTTTTATTATTCATTATTTTATATATTAATTTATTATTTTATTAGTATTATTTTACATCTTTTCTCTATTAATCCCACTGCCTGAAAATTAGAGTTTTTGTGGTCTTCCCTTGTGGTGGCTTATTCCTCATCTGTTCAGTATCTTTTGACCGTGAACTTGATCTGAGAGGACAACAGGAAGCCCCAGCTCGAGGTGCACCCCTCCAGAGAAGCTGGCATTTCTTCGGGTGCCGTCCTTACACAACTACCCATCTGGGCCCATTTAATACTAATTTTTCAGCTTGCTGTTTCCAGGACCTAAAGGGATGTTCACTTTAAACCCAAACCTTCCAGAGGACAGACCCTTGTAACAAAGTTAGGGAAGACCCTTTCTTTTTGTCCTAGCAAGAGTACTGGGTAGGACAATTTTTTTTCTCCTCTCCTTTTGTTGATGGTTGGAAAACTCTCAAAATCATTCATTCACGGAGGATATGGCCCTTCTGGGATGTACAGTTCATGTGGGGGTCCTAGGACTAACTGGGAACTTTATACAGGTTCAAAGTCTTACCTCCCATCTCCATGACACCCCAAAGCCTTGATGACCAAGACCGTGAACCGCCGCTGTGGCTCTCTGCCTGAGCGTCGGCTTGGACTTTGGTTTCCAGCAGCTTTTCTGTTCTCGGCTTTTCCTCTTTTCAACGTTGCAGATGTGCAAGAAAGTGTTTGGTGACGGTTCATCCAGAATTTCTAGTCTTGAAAATTCTTGCCAGTCATCTGACCAACTTGAAGGACAGAAAGGGAGGGATCTCTGGGCTTTGCGGTGACCGCATCCGCATTTGTCCACACGCACACCCTCCCCGGCAGAGACCACCCGCGTGTTTGCACTATTTCCAGCAGTTCTCAGAGGACCGTCACTCGCCCGCCACCTCCACTCCCCCTACCCCGGGAGGTTTGCACAGTTGTTGTCTGCAGACGCCAACAGCAGGTGCTGCTTCCCCAGGAATGCTGTTCCTCCTCTGTGCTCAGAGGTACTGGGATCCCGGTTCCTCCCCCGGAGGTCAGAGATTCTCTTTGGTTTGGGGTCTAAGTCTTGGAGGGTCAAAAGCTCCCCAGCACTACAGGCTGTAAGAATGAGGCAGGCCAAGAGACTGGGGGCAGGGGGGCACCGGGAATATGGTGTGAGGTTTGCTCCTGCAGTTCCCTGCCAGAAATCTCCGGGGCCGTGGCTCCCACTGGAGATGGACATGAATATACTGGTTTGCCTACCACTGGGCAGGTGAGTCCGAAGTGGGGATTGAGGAGAAGGAAAGCCCGGAGCGCAGCCCTCTGAAGCCGCCTGCTCTGACCCAGACATCAGCTGTGGAAGGTAATCATTGTATTTACATGTTCGTGAGTCCCTGTGCCAGATTCCTCCCTTGTTGGGGTCTTGGGCAGGACCACTGGAGGTGCCGTCGACTGGGCTCCCTCACACCCTACCGTAAGCACGGGATTATTCTGTACAATGATGTACAGCCTTTCGCAGACAGCCAGCCTCAACAACCAGTTCATAAACCTAGTCCATTAGTACACCGAGGAAGTAATATACCAGGCCACACGAGGGTCTCATTCAGAAACGCAAGCATTTAACCAGTCAACAAATATGGTTAGTTTGGCTAGGATGGCATCCTCCTGCTTCACAAAATTCAGAGTGCCACGCAAACTTACACAGTAAAAACCATGGCTCTCGTGGGGGAAAGTAGAGATGCGACATGGCCCTCAAAATAGTTCATCAGTGACACGCTAAACACAGACAGGAACCTAAGGGAAAAGGGTGGCACACTTATGTACCTGAAATTGTTTTGAAAAACCCATTCAAGCCATAATAAATGTGGCCATTTGTCTAAAAGCCTGAAGCTTGCTTGCGCAAGGAAACACGGGGAGGGGCGCGGCCTGTGGGGTGCTGCGCGGTGGGGGGCAGGGAGTGCCCGACCCACACGGCATGGTGCGCTCACAGCGCGGAGGTCTCCGGGCGCGGGGACGTGTGTGTGTGGGCATCGTGTACCCTACACACCTCAGTCCCGCTGGGGCACTTTTCTGTTTACCTTGCCAATAAAATCACACAAACTGCAACATGTACACTCTGTTCAAATCGTCCCGTTATTCTTCAGTCGCGTTGGAAAAAATTCACATTTCCGAACAGAGCGTCGCAGCAGAGTGGTAGTCTCGGGTCAGCGGCGAGCCATAGCCTGTCTCCGCCCTCATGGGAGTGACGCTGTAAGGAGGGAAACGAGAAGCCAACAATTGCACACAGCACGCTAGGAGCCCCTCCACTCACCTGTCGCAAGCGAACCCCAGAGGATGGTATCAGGTGGGGACTTTGGAGTGATCAGGTGAACGGCACCCGAATAAAACAGACTCTAGAGGGCTCCCGCGCCCCTTTTGCCCGGTGAGGACAGTTGTCTGTGAACCAGGAAGCAGGTCCTCACCGAACACTGAATCTGCCAGCGCCTCGACCTTGGACTTCGCAGCCTCCAGAACAGAGAGAAACGTGTTTCGTTTAAGCCCCCAAGGGGACTTAAGGGGACCAAGCAGGGCAGCAGGACAGTAGGGATGGATTTGCAGTGGGTGGTACTGGGGTCACTTCCTAGAGCTGATTTAACAGAGTCCCGGGGGGTTGGGGGGTGTTAACCAGGAATCGGCTGTGTCCCAGTTCTGGAGGCCAGAAGTCCTAGATCAGGGTGTCAGCAGGGGTGGGTCCTTCCTGGGCTGTGATGGAGAACCTGTTCCAGGCCCCTCGCCCTTGGCTTCAGTGGGTTGCCAACATCTTCGGCATTCTCTGACTTGTAGAAACACCAGTTCCTCTTCACGTGGCATTCTCCCCGTGTATCTGTGTCCAAACTACCCCCTTCAAAAAGAAAAAAGATTTTATTTATTTATTTATTTGGAGAGCCTGAATGGGGGAGGGGCAGAGGAAGATGGAGAATCTTCAGCAGACTCCCCGCAGGGCTCCATCCCATGACCCTGAGATTATGACCCCCCAAATTACCCCTTTTATGAGGACAGTAGATATATTGAATTGGGGGCTACCCTCCGCCAGTGGGACCCCATCCTAACCGATTACATCTGCAATAACCTTATTTCCACATAAGGTCCCATTCTGAGGTACAGAGGGCTAGAACGTCAACAAATGAATGCAGTTCCACCTTTCACAGCTGATAAGGAAAGACACCTTTAAGCAAGTGACATTTGAGCAAAACCCCTTGGTAAAATGAGGGAGCGAGCCGCGCAGACATCGGAGGGAACAGCATTCCAAGAGGAGGGAACAGCAAACATGAAGGTTGTGTGATGAGATGCGGACTAGCACGCTGAAGGAAGAGGCAGGATCACTGTGTCCAGAGGCATCGGGGAGAAGAGGGTCGAGAGATGAAGTGAGAAACAGAATGACTCATCAACGGGAAATCCATCAACTACGAGCCATAAAATTAACCGAATAAAAGGGGGAAAATTGATAAATTCAATGGAGACCAAAAAAAAAAAAAAATCCCAGCAGTCATCTCCAATACAAATTCTAAGGTATAAATAGACAAAAATTTCATCTTATGGTGAAGGATACACATCATATGAGTGGCGTGTGGTAAAGGCATTTCCATTAAGCAGAAATGCAGGGGAATAGCAGCTGTCACTGCTATAGCAGTGCCCCACCAAGGTCGACATGGATGTTTCTGGAGTCTAGCTGAAGCGCTAAGAAAAGGAAACAAGCAGTGTGCTCATCATTGTTTGCAGATAATGTGCTCCAAGGTCACTCCCTTCCAAAGAAGGCATTTTCAAACTATGAGACGGGAGTCAGCCATCATTTACTCCTTCTTCTCGCATGTTCTGGGTCTATCTGCTTGCTGTCATCATGGCTACGCAGGAGAGCCTGGCCGGTTAGGATATGGCATGGGTGGAAGGGGGAGCATTTGTTCCCGTGGTGGGGGTGGGGGAGCTGACTTTTGTTAATGGCTTTAAAAGACCCCGGAAATACTAATGATGGGCTCAAATTAGCCAACTCTCAATTTAAGATACTCTATGGCAGTCTGACACTTCCAGGGGACACTGGAGCCCCCCGTCTCCTGCAGGCACAAGGCACAGGGCACTGATGATGAAAACCAGGCCAGATTTCCCACAACTCATAATGTTGTCGATACTTCTCTTTTCAGTCACGTTTAATCAACTGTTTAGCCTATCAGTGTTTTGTGTTAATTAAACCAGTTAATGATCATATTTTCTATTTCTAGAAGTTTTTTTTTTTTTTTCCTTTTGGAGAAGCTCTTTCAAATTACTTGCCCATACTTTACAGTCTCTTGTTCCTTGCTCCAAATTTTAAGCTTCCTTTTTATTTCCTTAAACACGTGAAACATAATTATCTCATTATGTGTCTGAGAATGCCAGAGTCTGCAGTTTTCTGGACATGGTTTTATGTCTGTGCTTCCAACAGCTCTCAGAGTGGGTTTTTCCCTGTTGTGTTTTGCAACTTTTCAGCGGTGAGTTGCCTCTTTTCCCTCAAAAGCTATCTGGGGGACGTTGTTGAAACCTGGCTGGAACTTTCATCCCTTCCGTGAATACTCACAGTTACCCTTTTTAAAAAGATTGTTACTTTGCAGTCGGAGAATGTCTCATGAGACGTCTCTAGATATCAGGTTGTCTGTTGTGTCGCATGTATGATTCATATTATAGGTTAAGGATGCTCTCTTCCCTGTTTAGAGAAAAGCGTGTTCTGCGATCACAGACACCAGTGTGGAGAACATATCCTGTTGGTGTTTAAACTTCAAGCTTAGCCAGCATTGGGGCCTTGTCTCCCTCCAGGGCTGCACCAGAATGACAGCTCACTGGCACCCTGACACGGGGGAAGGGCAAGTATAGAGACCGCCAGGTTCAGCCCAGGCCTGCGGGTCCCCCTGAAGTCCTAAGGCATCAGCTTGGGCATGAGGCTTAAGGTGGGGAGAGATCCCAAGACTTTCTACCTAGGCCCCACTGTCCCACACCCAGCCTTGCTCCTCTGAAATCAAGAAAGAGCGAGAAGCTTGTGTAGAGTAGAAGCCTGAGAGGGAGTGGTAGCAGGTGGGGTCCCACCTGGGGGACCTCTGTGACCAGGGTGTCCCCAAAGCCCTGTGGCCAGGGTCTTCGTGGGTTTTCGCTTGCTGTTGGGTGGAGGGTGCACACTTTCATTTTCAGAAGTGACCAGTTTCGGGCGATGCCTTATGTGGTCGCTCTACTCTCCGGTCAGCAGGGCAGGATGCGAAGCCAGCGAAGGTTGGAGTCGTGGAGTACAATGTGACTGACGTTTTACAAAGTTCATTGGGGCGCTGCTCCACGACAAAGGGGTCCGGAGGGGCCAGAGCAAAGGCAGGGGCTCGAGGAACTCCAGGCACAGGGAGGGGTCAAGGAGTCACTTGGTGCCCTCCCTCCGAAGCTCCCTGGCAAGTCACCCCTTCTCTCGGGTCCGCCGAGTGCGGAGAGGGGCCCCAGGTGCGCAGACCCGCCGGGCCGGACCTAAAACGAGGCCAGTCTGGCTTCCGGCCACGAGGCTGGCTCCGGAATGGAGGAGAAATCCCTGCATTTCCCGGGTAGACATGGAAGGGATCAGGTTACCTTCTAGTCTCGCGGACAGAAGGAGCCATTCGGGGAAAGGGGGCGCAGAGGGGCAGGGACGGTCGGAGGGCCCCGGCGGTGGTGCAGTGGGGTAGGGGAGAGAGGCCGAGCAGGGCCGGGCTGCCGGGGGACCCGCCGGGAGCGAGGTCCGGGGAAAGGAAGGGGAGGCCTCGGACGTGGAGCTGGTGGGGAGGGCGGCGCCAGCTCTCGGGGCCGGAGGCGGGGCGGACCCCGGGGTTCAGAGCCCGGCGGAGAGGCCCGCGGCGCCCACACTCCCGGGACCCGCGTCCTGGCTGCGGGGCGCTCTCCCCCGACCCGGCGGCGGCGGGGCTCCGCGCCAGCCCGGACGCCCACCCCTGCCCGGCGCCGGGGAGCGGGCGCCCGCCCTCCGGCCCCCTCCGCGTCGCCGCGTCGCCGCCCTCCCCTGTCCCCCCGCGCCGGCCCCTCCCGCCCCTCCCCCTCCTCCCGCCCCTCCCCGCGGCCCCCGCCTGCGCGCGCCATTCCTCGCGGTCCTCCGGCCCAGCGTCCCGCCAGCCGCGTCCCGCCAGCCGCGTCTCGGCCATGGCGGGCCCGGGGCCGCGCCCCGCCAAGGGCTACCGGGTGGTGCTGCTGGGGAGCGTGGCGGTGGGCAAGACGGCGCTGGCCACGCAGTTCGCCTGCGGCCGCTTCCCGGAGCAGTGCGAGCCGTCGGTGGAGGAGCTCTTCAGCAAGGTGATCGAGGTGAACGCGGCGCCCGCGCTGCTGGAGATCGTGGACACCGTGGGCGCCGAGCACCTGGTCACCCTCAAGGACCTGTACATCAAGAACAGCGACGGCTTCGTGGTGCTCTACAGCGTGTGCAGCGAGGCCTCGTTCGAGGCGGTGCGGCCGCTGCGGGAGCGCATGGGCCGGCTGCGGGGGCCCAAGGCCGTGCCGCTCGTGCTCGTGGGCACCAAGGCCGACCTGGACGCCGAGCGCCAGGTGCTGACGGCGCGGGGCCGCGCGCTGGCCCGCGAGTGGCGCTGCCCGTTCCTGGAGGTCACGGCCAAGAGCAAACTCATGGTGGACCAGGTGTTCACGCAGGTGGTTCGCGAGATGGAGGCCCTGGCCCCGCCCGAGGCGGCGCCCCCGGCGCCCCCCAGCAATGCCCAGGAGACGTGGCCGTCGGAGAGATTCATCGGCTGAGACCCACGGTTGGCTTCGAGGGCGCCCAGCGCTTTTCTGATTCCCGAAGCTCAGCCCGCCTCCCCCGCTTTGGAAAGAAAGTTACGGCGAGGACCGGGGGTTACTACTCCTCGCAACCCCGACTGCGCCTCCGCCGTCTGCGAGCTCCGAGGGGCTGGGGAAGCTTTGCCGCTTTGCTGACCTCTTGGAGGAAGCCCCAGATCCAGATCTTCTTCCTGTGTGGAGAGCCGCCCTTTCCCTCAAGTGGGGTTTGTTACGGGAGCCCCCCGCCCCCGCCCCGCCTTTTTGGACATCGAGGGCGGCGAACCCAAGACTCGGTGCGGCCCCTTCCGTGAGGTTTTCGTGTGTTTACCTCGGCCCTGCAGCCTCGAACGCAGCGGTCCTGTTTCCCCTCTTTGTGTTTCTAAATATAGGGATGACACACGGCGGGCTTGAAGGGTGGTGCGCACCGGGGAGGGGAGAGGGAGCCGCTCGCCCAGGCCTTCCCTTCGGTAACTGACATCCCAGCGATGTTGTATCTGTCAATTGAGTGAAAATAAAGGGATCGGAAAAGGTGCTCGTTTTCAATATCGGTCTTTCTAGTACTGAGAGCTACAGTTCCTACAGAGCTACGGTTTGCATGCCCGGTCTCTGCTCCCCGGTTACGATCCGCCTCGCACGGTGGTAACCAGAGGGAAAATGGCCGCATCTGGCACGTATTTCTAGTTTCCAGAGGGTAGGCTGTCTCGTCTGATACCTGCATAGTTCACAGTGACCCAGGGACTGATGGAGGAGCAGACCACGTAAGGATCTTTTTATAGAGTTTTCCCATAAACGAGACAAGAAACTTTTCTTGCACTAGTTTAAAAGTGCCATTGTTTTATAACTTTAAGAATCTGTCTTTGATAGGAGTCTTGTGTGCCTATTTCCACAAATTAACGATTCTGCCTCACCCGCTACAACAAATCTTTCACATTTAGGAATCTAGCCTTACCACTTAAACATCTTCTAAAAGAAATAGCAAGAAAAACAAATCAAAGAAACAAGAACGCACAAAACTGCCAGTGACCTGAAAAAGTTCGTTTTGTTACAGGAACGCTAGGTATAAAGTGATGGTTATGCATGGCTCTGGGAATTCTATTGACATCATATATGATGTGTGAACAGAAGCGTGGAGTTTTTGCAACATAAGAAGTATTTGTATTTTAGAAGCTGACAGTTCCTGACAGCCAGTTCACCAGGGGAGAGGGCCAGCCTGGGTGTCTCCTGTCTTTTCTCTCTTGCTCTCTCCCTGGGACTTCGGGGCGGGGGGTGTTGGGCACTTATGTTTGAGCCCTTGAAGTCCAGCTAACCCACTCCCTCTTCTGACCCTCTGTGTTCTGGGGTCACTCCTCCTGGCAGTGTTTCCTCACACCCCTTTCCAGAACCATCTCTAAGGGGACATTTCAAACACAGGGAGGTGGGGAGGGGGCCTGTGGAGGTGTGTGTGCGTTGGGGGAAAAGACCCTGCTGGCCTCAGCTATCTTTGTCCAAAGCTGCCCCTTCCTCTGCTGGAACAGAGGCAAAAAACCCAACACTGCTCCTGGACTGGGCGTTGAGCCGTGCAGAGAGAAAGCACACAGGGAGCAAATGGCGTCCTGTTTTCAGGCATGAAGCTGGGCCCCAAGGACGGCCAGCTGAGTGACCCCCCAGCCTGCCCGGCCTGTGTTTCGGACACCACCTGCCTGCTCTGAGGCCTCCTGGGAGGTCTTGTGTCCCTGGATTCCTGTGCCTCCGGATAATAGGTTCAATGCAGGAAAAAACGTACAAGCAGACAATTCTTCTTTTAGATTCCTAGGGCCACCTCAGATCCTTCCAGTCAGACCCACGTTTCGGCTCAGGGCCCAGGGTGTTCGGCATGACAAATGATCAGGCCCACGTGATCAGCTCCTGTGACCCGAGGAATAGGTCTGAAGTAGTTTCTGGGTGTGTGTGCGCACGCGTGCACACACACAGGTAAAATTTAAGACCTACACACTAGATTTTCATTCTCCTCCTACCTTTCTTACTTCTAACCTAAGTCTGTGGCGCGCTCGCTGCCTGTGGTCCCTCTGGAGTGAAGAGCGGCCCAGATAACGCAAATGGCTTGACAAGGAGCAAATGTTCCCGGGGAGTGAGGCCCCGGCCCTGGGCAGCCGGTGTGCGAGCTCACAGATGGTCTTACTGCCACAAGCCATTCACAGTTGGGCCCCGGGGCCTGGGCCCTGTGCTTTCTCAGCATCCCAGGGAAGGGTAAACCGGTTCCCAAATGGTTGTAACAGTCTCATACGCACACACTCTGGATGCTCCAAATGGTCCGTGGCCAAGTCTGTGCAGATGCCTGTCTTCCCTGTGTTGCGGTTTCCACGCGTGGCACTCAGAGTGCTGGTGGCACTGCGAGCTCTGTTGGGGCTTTTATGGCATGGGATTCCCTCTTCAGTGTGATGCCTGTTCTTTTTGCCAGCTTTTAAAATTGTGGGATCTGTCCTTTGCTTCCCAGTTCTCCGAGGTTTTGTTCCGTCGCCGTGTTGGACAGCCTCTGCGACGGGTCCCGGGAACCCCCCTTCTGGTCCTCCTGCCCTGCCGGGCTCCCTCCCCCAGAGGTTGGGCAGGACCCAGGGGCTGTCTTCTCGGGAATATAACAGGACCATAGCAGTGGGCTGTCACTTCTGAGATTAAATCACGAACCACTGCCCCCTCCCCGCCCCGGTCTTGATCAGCCTTTCTCAGAGCCCGCGCTCTGTGGCAGGCTGGTGCCACACAGGGACCGGCCTGGTGGAGACGGCCGTGTGGCGAGGAACGGAGGTCCCAGCCAGCACCCAGTGGGGGTCCGAGACTGGCCAACAGCTCCTGCTGGAGCTCGGGAGGAGACTCCTTTCCCAGCTGAGCCTTGGGATGAAGGCAGCCCACAGCCCACCCCTCTCTGCAGCCCGTGAGGGCCCCTGAGCAGAGGCCCCGGCTGAGCCGCCCCGAGTTGCCTGACGGACCTGCAGACGTTTATTGTTTTACCCCGGTAAGCTTCAAGGCGAGTTGTTCTGCAGCAACAGACACTACTAACAGCTCCAGGTACGCGGAGCAGGGGCCCGGCGAGCAAATACCCAGACAGGCCAGGGCGGCTTGGGACCAGATGGCGGGCAGAGCCGAGGGGCATTCGGGGGAGTGTCAGCGGAGCACGAACGCACCCTGGACAGGCCATCGGTGGGCGGCGGGGCTCGCAGGACCCCCAGGGAGGGTGCCCAGGGAGGGAGAACAGCAGCGTGTCGCCTGCAGCAGCATGGGGAGCAGATGGTGCGCCCACTGACGCCCACGAGACTGTCCGGTGGTTTGCAGGCTGCTGCCGGCCTCTTCCTGAGCCTGGAGCACAGCGGGAAAAGAGAGGCCAATTGAGAGATCTGGGAAACTAGAAGGAATCAGTACTTGGTCGTTTTGAGAAGTCACAGTTTCTCCAAATGGCAGAAGACGCTGAAACTAAGAAATGACTTCCTGGGGAATGTCAGATCTGGGAGAAGTCGGCAAGTGAAGCCAAGCGTGACCGTCGAGGCCTCAGAAAGGGCAAAGGTGATCGCTCAGAGGGCCATTCAGTCATGTGATGGGCCCGTGACACAGAGTCATCCTCTGCCCCAGATTCTCTGCCCCAGAGACAGGGCCTCTTGGAAATCCCCACAGCACCCCTCAGCCGTCCCAGGGGCCCAGGCTAGAGCAGGACTCATCTCAAAGACCTTCGTGGGCAGGGCTTTCACCAACGGAGTGAACCCAATTCTCAAACAGATTTGTGGGTGTATCTTTTCTCTTATGGAGTTAACCCCAAATCACAGATCCACCAAGGTTTTGGGAAAAAATGTTATCAACAAAAACAGCACTCACTTGGACTAAGAAAAGGACAGAGGCTTTCAAAGGGAAAAGAGACACTGGTTTCCCCAACCTCCCACCCTGAACGATTCTACTGGAAGGAAGCAGGCTGAGGAGACTGCTTTGCTGCGAACATGTGCTTTCATTTAAAAAAATGGGGTGGGGGTCGCCTGAGTGATGCACTCAGTTAAGCAACCGACTCTTGGTTTCAGCTCAGGTCATGATCTCAGGGGCCTGGGAACAAGCCCAGCACTGGGCTCTGTGCTCAGCGCAAAGTCTGCCTGAGATTCTCTCCTGCTCTCCTCTGCCCCTCCCGCTCGTTCTCGCTAAAATAAATAAATCTTAAAAAGGAGGGGGTGGATGGCTCAGGGGGCAAAATAAAGAGGTCAGACGACAGAGCCCAAAGCAATGGAGGATTATTTCCAGGACTTAAAACCTAACCAGAGGATTTCTTGGCCGAGTTTCAGAATTGCTATGGACCAGTGACTCCTTTGTGTCTCCCACTGTGCCCCTTTCTGACCAGGAGTGTCTAGACACGTTACCCTGTGTCAGTCCCACCACTGGACATAGTGGGGCACATGGCAGTGGGGAGGGAGCTAACTGGATCTGCAGACCCAGAGAAACTGTATTTGAGGACCCTGATCTTCGTCTGGACAAGGATGACGAAATGGTGAACTTCGAGATGATGAGGCAAGGGAGACTACATTCCTCCATTTTGTATATGTATCCACAGTCCGTCATGGCAGTGGGGGAGTGAGTGCGTCCCGGCTCCGTCTCCCTTGTCATGTTGCCGTCTAGCTAACTCCTGCCCCATAACAGGCAAGCAGGAAAGTATCCACGGCTGTGATAGTCACTGCCTGTCACTGGTCATGAGGCCATTGTTGAGTGTTAAATTGTGATAAAATACACGTAACACAAAGTTTACCATCTTAACTCTTTTTCAGGGTACCGTTCAGCGGTGTTTATGTACTGACATTATTGTATCACCCGCCCCAGAACTTTTTCTTGTCTTTTTTTTTTCTTTTTTAGGATTTTTATTTATTTGAGAAACAGTAGCAGAGGGAGAGAGAGAAGCAGGCTCCCAGGGAGCCCAGTGTGGGGCTCGATCCCAGGACCCTGAAGCTGAAGGCAGACGCTTAACTGACTGAGCCACACAGTGCCCCCCACCCCGAACTTTTTCATTTGCAAAACTGAAACTCCATATGCATTAAACAATACCCCCCCCAGCCCTGGCACCCACCATTCCCCTCTCTGTCTCTCTGAACCCGACTACTCTAGGAACCTCATGCAAGTGGACTCATACGGCATTTGTCTTTCTGTGCCCGTCCTCAAGTTCCACCCATGTTGGAGCATGTGACCAAATTTCCCTTCTTTTTAAGGATGACTATGTTCCGCTGTATGGATACACCATGTTAGGCTCCTCCATTGGCCTCTCAATGGGAACTGGCTTCCTTCCATCTTCTGGCTACGGTGAGTAATGGTGCTCGGACATGGGTATGCGGCTGTCTCTGCAACACCCTACTTTGGACAGACACCCAGAACTGGAGCTCCTGGACCATATGCTAATTCTATTTTTAACTTTTTAAGAATCACCCTACAGTTTTCTGCAGTAGCACATTTCCACCAACACCGGCCGAGCACAAGCACTCTGATTTTTCCACATCCCCACCACCGCGGTAACCGTCTGTCTGTCTGTCTGTGTTTTCATAATAGCCATTCCAGTAGGTGAGAGGACGTCCCATTGTGCTGTTTGTTTCCGTAATGATGAATGACGTTGAGCCTCTTCTCACATGCTCATTGGCTGTTGGTATCCCTTCTATGGAGAAATGCCTCTCCGAACTCGTTGTCCATTTTAAAACCAGGTGGGCTTTTTTGTTAAGTTTTAGACGTCCTCTGTATATTCTGGATATTAACCTCTTAGCAGATCTATGATTTGCAAATATTGTTTCCCATTCTGTAGTCTGCCCTTTGCTAGATACACATTTGATACACAATGATATACAAAACATTTTTGATCACGTCCTTGGACACGCACACAAAATCTTAACACTTTCATGAAGTCCGGTTATCCAGTTTTTCTTCTGTTGCCTGTGCCTTTGGCATCATATCTAAGTTATTGCCAAATCCGAAGTTGTAAATGTTTTGACGAAAACGTAGGTTGGGTCTATTCTATCCCATGGACTGTGTCTGTCTTTAGGCCACTCCCACACTATTTGTAATAGTTTTGAAACCAGAAAGTGTGTCTTCCAGCTTTGGTGGTTCTTTTTTTTAAGATTGCTTTTCGCTATTCAGGATCCCTTGAGATGCCATACATATTTTAGGATCGGTTTTTCTATTTCGGCAAAAAAAAATGACATAGAGATTTTGGTAGGAATTGTTCTGAATTTATAGAAAGCTCAGGGTAGTACTGACATCTTTACGATCTCTAACCTGCCCATCCACGGATGTGGAATGTACTTCCACTGACATCTTCTTCCCTTCAGCAGTGCTTGGTTCTCCTCACCGCACGGTCTTCTACCTCCTTGGTTAGGCTTAATCCCAGTATATTCTTCTTTTTGATGCTATTGTAAATGAGATTGTTTTCCTAATTTCCTTTTTGGATTGTTCATTGTTAGTGTATAGAAATGCAATTGATTTTTTTTTGCACTAATTTTGTATCTTGTAACATTATGAATTTATTACTACTAACAGGTTTTTTAAATAAAATATTTAAGGGGCGCCTGAGTGGCTCACTCATCAAACATCTGTGACTTCAGCTCAGGTCATGATCTCAGGGTCCTGGGATCCAGCCCCGCATCGGGCTCTCTGCTCAGTGGGAAGCCTGCTTCTCCCTCTCCCACTCCCCCTTCTTGTGTTCCCTCTCTCCCTCTCTATCAAATAAATAAATGAAATCTTTAAAAACATGAAATATTTACGGTTTTCTGCATTTAAGATCATGTCATCTGAGAACAAAGATAATTTTATTTCTTCTTTTTCAATTAGAAGGTCAAAATAATTATTATTTTTTGCTTGCCTAATTGCTCTGGCTAGGACCTCCTTTACTATCATGAACAGAAGTGGTGAAAGCTTGTTTCCTTACCTTCCTCCAGATCTTAGAGGAAAAGCTTCCTCTCATCATCGCGTATGATGTTCACTGCGGACTCCTCCTATATCCCTTCTGTTATGTTTAGTTTCCTTCTATTCGTAGTTCGTGGAGTGTTTTTATCATGGAAGGATATTGAAATTTGTCCAGTAACTATTTTTGGGTCAAGTGAGGTGGTCATGCAGGTTTTCCCCCTTCATCGTGTCAGTGTGCTGTGTTATATCAATGGATTTCTTTTTTAAAATGGATTTTATTTATTTATTTGACGGAGAAAGACACACAGAGGGAGAGAGGAATGGAAGTACCAAGAGGTGCCACCAAGATCCCACTTCGTTCCCGGGAATAATAGTGAGAGGAGCTGGTCCCTCTCCCACCCCTTGACTCCCCGATTCCTGTATTTGGGCTTTGGGAAAAACAGCACCATATAAACGAGTGACTGTGTTATGACTGTCATTTAGATAATGTCACAACCTGTGAGAGGCAGCGCCTTCCTCTCAGAGTGTCGTCTCCCACCTGGCGCTCACCTGAGTCCTCACCAGACCATCAGGCTTTTTCTCGGTCGCGTGTTCTGGAGGAATCCATGTGTGTCGCTCATTGCTTTGCTTCTTTTGCTATAAAATTAATCTCTTTATCTGATAAATGTTCTGTGGGATACCAGAAAGGTCCACAAGGCATACTGTAAATCTGCGGGTGGTAGAGTGGACAGAAGCGTTACAAGCAGGGAAAGCGAGTTCGTGTCCAGACTGAATGTCTGTGCCAGTGAGAACCGATGGCTGTTCCTTCCACGATGGAAGAGATCGAACGTAATCCGTCTTCCACCAAGCTGTTCCCCCAGGAAATGGCACCGTGTCAGGGGCTCCACATTCGTCTCTGCTCTTGGTGGGTTAGATTCCCAATGGTGATGATGTCCAGGTCAGACCTGGTGAGGCCAAGTCCAGGACACTGAGCCCACACATAGCCTCCAGCCCTGCCCCCTTGGCCGCTCTGCACATGAGCCATTGCACAAGCATCTGGATGGCTGGCTGCTGTCCCAGAATGGACTGTCCCATCCAGCTGGTTCCCGAGAGCCTGCTTGGCAACAGACGCCTTCGGACAAGCACTCGCACGTGACAGAGGGTCTTCCCAGTCCATGTCTGCCCAGAGAGGTCCCTCCTCATGTGCCCTCCCAGACCATATTGTTACCAACCTTGCAATGTGGTTTTTTCCTAAGGCTCTGGTGATCCAGCCAAGCCATTAGCAACCACTCATGAATCAACACAGAGTCATACTTCTGGCCATCTTTCAGGCCAGGCAAGGTGGACAATGGCCAAACGCGGTGCTTGAAGTCATGACCACTGAGAGGATTTTCCTTCGTCTCCGTCCTTTCGGGCCACCACATGAATGCTTGAGCCATCCAGTTCTGGACCATCTGTACACCAGGATCAAGGTTTTTCCTTCTCAAACAGCTGGTCATAAAGACCTCACTGTGAGGTCATAGGCTTGGATTGTGGGCGAGGACAAAATGCAGCTGGAGAAGGTGAGAGACCAGCCCCTCAGCACCATATGGACAGACTCTGTAGATACCCGGCACCAAAGATCTCACCGTGGTCGCTCAGGGCCCCCCAGCCTCCCAGTCTGCATATATGCCTACTCGCTGTCGCGGCCATGTGGGAGCTGGAGCTGGGCCTCACAGCGAGATCGTGGCATTCTCCTGCTGCACAGAAACAATCTCAGAGGATCCCAACGTCAGCGAGACAAGGCCGCTCTGTGACCGGGATGGATCAAGACACATGGAGGGAGCCTGGCGGCTCAGTGGGTTAAGCCTTTGCCTTCCGCTCAGGTCATGATCTCAGAGTCCTGGGATCGAGCCCCGCATCAGGCTCTCTGCTCAGCAGGGAGCCTGCTTCCTCCTCTCTCTCTGCCTGCCTCTCTGCCTACTTGTGATCTCTGTCAAGTAAATAAATAAGATCTTAAAAAAAAAAAAACAAGACACACGGAGCCCTTGGGAATCATGTCTGAATATGGACAGAAATAGGAATAATTCCAAAACCACAGATATGACCAAACGCGCCCCCTCTCGTGGTTTCTATGAGTGACCACTGCTTTTCACCAGTTACAGCTGACCCTTGTACAGCGTGAAGTTTGGGGGTGCGGACACCCAGCCATGCAGTTGGAAATCCACGTAGGACTTACGACTCCCCCAGTGCTGATAGCCTCCAGTTGCCGGGAAGGCTCACCGAGGACAGAAACAATGCTCAGCTGCTGTGCTGCATGTCGTGTAAGCTGTATTCTCACCATGAAATAAGCCAGAGAAAAGAGGATGTTAATAAGAAAATCGTAGAGGAGAGAAAATACAGTTCACAGCACTGGACTGTATCTATCGAAACTATCCATGTCCAAGCGGTCCTACACGGTCCAAACCCATGTTGTTCAAGGGTCAACCGTGCAGCCTCCCCTCCTTCTAGATAAGACGTACTACGACGATAGTCTGTCCTGAAATGCCCCCCACTTCCCAACAGCCGACAGCATCCATTCCAGAGCGAAACCCTACTTTCTTGAACTGGCACTAAAATCACCTCCTACAAGCCTGAATCCAAGTGCTTTCTAGTACCTTCTCGCTGAGACACGCCAGGGCCCCCCAGGGTGTGAGCTCCCCTCACCGGCTCAACAACAGCTCTGTTCCTGTGGGCTTTAGCTGGAGGACACTGGTGCTGCCCACGGCTCATCTGTGGAAGGCCACACCACTTCCGATAGCAAATCGCGTGGCGGGCAGGGAGCAGGCGACAGAGCCACTGTGGGTGATCTCGCAGGGCTTGACTTCATAGACAATCAGGTGCTTATCAAACTTCTGCAAGAGTTAGAGGAGGAGGCTCTTGGTGTCTTGGGGGTAGGGAAGGGTCGGGCCCGTGCACCTGACCCTGGAGTCAGGAGCTGATGGAACCACCAGAGTGGCCATCCCAGGCTCCGGGCCGCACACAGAGCCACTTCTGCTGCTAACGTCCCCGCCAGTCCCTGCCAGTTCCCGCTGGTCCCTGCTGTCCCAGCCGCCCCCATCTAGGCAGCTGGGAGGAGGCACTGAAACCTGCTCAGAAAGCGCCCCCCCCATGACCTTGCCCGTCTGCTGCAAAGAGCAGGGGCCAGGGGTTCAGCCCCACCCCATTCCCACCCCCAGCTCTTTGGGGAGGGCGCACAGTTGGCAGAACCACACTCCCATCTGGACCCGAGATGCAGGGAATAGGGCGCTGTTAGCAACCCCAAAGGTGGCCCTGAGCAGCTGCCTACGCCCTTCCAGAATGTTTTCGTTCCTCCTTTTTCCTTTTTTAAAAATGAAACAAATATTTAAATTTAACCCCACTGGGGTCAACTTCTGACTGGCAGCCATGTGACCCTTGCTAGTTCAGCTCGCTCCTTCCCTTGGCTTGGGGGGGGGGCGAACCCTTGGCTGCTTCCTTTCCCCGTGGTTTCCTCTTTCGGACTTTTTCCAACCCCCCACCCCCAGGGCATCCCCAGCCAGGGTGCACCAGGACGGGCTGCCCTGACATGAGTCTGGTAGGGTACGGGGCTCTCAGGAGTCCGCAGGAGGTAGGGGGAGCCCCCTGAACGAGTCCGTCCTGTCTCCTCCTCCACAAGCTCCCCTGGGGCCAAGTCCGGAACCTAAGGCACCAGCCCCGTCATCAGCTGTGACAGAAATTGGCTCTTGTGGTCCGCTGGAGAGGACAAACCCATGGGGGAGTGGGGCCCGAGGTGAGTGGTGTGGGGGCCACGAGGTGGTTGTAGGTGAAACGAGGGGAGATATTCAGTCCACAAGGAACAGAGGTCCCTGAGCTGTCTGAGGGCATCTGAAGGAGAGAAGGAGTCGAGTATTCCCTTTGGAGAGCCGTCCTGTAGGGAGTGAACCCTGTGGCCCCTGAACTGGGCCTCCACGACCGGCCTGCGGTGCCTTTCTAGAACCTCAGCTCAGGAGGTCAAGGGCTTCTGGAAGGAGACCACTGAGCCTCGCCTCCCAAACACCTGTCATACTGGCCTCTCGTAAAGTCCCTCTTGGCCTCGAGTGAGGCCCAGCCCCATTCCAGAGAGGACCTTGTGCTGCTGGAAAGGTGTATCCTACAGCCCTGGCCAGGAGAAAGGACTTATTTGGAAACAGCGAGCATTTTCCTGGATCTCAGGCTGCTATTTAGAGAGGCCTGGATCGGGGAACACAGGGCAGGTCACAGCCGCGGGGGGGCAGGGCCGCAGTCAGGAGAAGCCCAGGACACTGGTCCCCTCGTGGTGCTTGTGCTCTGACAGCTTTGGGACAAACCCACCAGAGGCAGGGAGGGAGTCTCCACCAGCTCCCTTAATGGTGGTGGATTTGGGGGCCTCTAGGGTGACTTGGAGGGAGGGGTGTCTCTCCATTCCCCCTCTGACACAGAAGGAGGTCCCTGCTCAGAGTGTAAGGTGACACCAGCGGGGGAGAGGATGCCTCTGCGGGAACTGTCCAGGGCCCACCCAGCGTGGGAGGAGGAAAGCAAGTCTTTTGGTTTCCGAGGCTTCAAAAATTAGTCCAACCCCTGGGAGGGAGGGGACAGTGAGGGAAGCCTCAGCCTGGAGCTGGGCATGGAGACCTTTGGGTTTGCTTTTCTGTGTTAAGAGCAGGAAGGTATAAGCCATCACCTTACTTAAATGGGATATAAAATATTAACAGACTTTTCCTTGACAAACTTGTTTGTTGTTATAGACAGAAATCTGGGTGTGGGTTCCGCTGGGATTTGTTTTATTTGGAAGCAAGGAGCTCCTACAGCTGGTGTAGGGGAGGAAGTGCACATCGGCACAAACTGAAACTTTGTAAAACGAGCTCAATAAAATCTGTCCTTAAGTTACAAAAAGTAAAAGCTTTCAGGAAAGGGTTCCCATATGCTACTATCAAAAAACAAAATATGAGAAAGTTCTTAATGTTTTTATAGGGTATCTTTCTTCTCCAATGCTGATGCTACTTTTAAAATATTCAAACACGAGGCACCTGGGTGGCTCAGTGGGTTAAAGCCTCTGCCTTCGGCTCAGGTCATGGTCCCAGGGTCCTGGGATCCAGCCCCACATCAGGCTTTCTGCTCAGCGGGGAGCCTGTTTCCTCCTCTCTCTCTGCCTGCCTCTCTGCCTACTTGTGATCTCTGTCTGTCAAAAAATAAATAAAATCTTAAAAAAATCTTTAAAAAAATAAAATATTCAAACACTCAGGGTAAGTAGTGTGATCTGGTAAATAGTTTTCATTCATTCATTCAACCATCCACATGGGTGTGGAGCCCAACACAGGAAAACTTGAACTCACAACCCTAAGCTCAAGACCTGAGCTGAGATCAAGATTCAGAGGAGTGCCTGGTGACTCAGTGGGTTAAACAGAGACTCTTGGTTTCAGCTTTGGCCTTGATCTCAGGGCCAGGGATCAAATCCCACCTGGTGTGGAGCCTGCCTCAGACCCTCTCTCCCCTCGCTCTCCCACTCTCTCTTCTCCCTCTAAAAAAATGTAATGATCATATGAATTGAGGCAAACAGTGGTAATTTACATGCAATAGGAATAGGTTCTGGAAGCTCGATGTCCCCACATCCAGGCTGGACAAAGTCCACTAGAGCACAGCGAGAGACACAGCTCACACAGGCAACGACAGACGGGATGACTCGCCCACTGAAGACGGGCTGTTGCTGGGTCTGCCCTGCTCAATCGTCCCTAGATCCTCCTCCAGCTTCTCTAACACCCGGGGCAGGAGTGCATATGCGTGGAGGACCCCCCCCCCCCCCGGCCAAGCTCAGACAACCATGACTGTCTCCTTGGGGTAGCCGCTGCTGGCTGCTGGGGGGTGAGGCTGCTCACCACGCCCCCCTCCAGAAAAGCCGCCCCATGGACAGTAGCTCCAGCAGCAGACCTGGACCCTCCCCACACATGTCCCCACTTGGCCATCTCCCTCGACTTCGGCCTCTAAGATAAGACACGGAGAGAGCTGCTGCTTTCCTCTAAGGAGCCTGGCGGGAAGGAGTGTTTCCTGCAACATGACTTTCTGATGGGTCACCACCTTCGAGGGGGGCATTTCTGGACAAGGTCAGGGGGAAAAGCTGTCAGCGCTGCCACCCCAAACCCTCATGTATTCAGAACCGCTCAACCAGGGTGAAAACACCCAGTTTCCCCCTGAGTGTGCAGTGTAGGGACTCAGCGGGAGAGGAAAGACACCAAGTGCTCCCGGGGTCTGCAGTGACCGCTTCAGGACACTTCTCTGCTAAACCACTGTCTGAAATGTCTTGTCTGTGGCCCTGGAGGTACTCCCCAGCACCTGCTCCCCGAGAGGCAGCCTGTATCAGGGAGCTGGGTGGGCCCTATTCGGACAGGAGGAGAACCTGCCTGTGAGAAGGCAGGAGATCCTGCAGGCCCCTGCGACCCCAGGGCCCTTTGCGGGGAGCCAGGCTTCAGGAAAGAGTCCCTGCAGGGTCACACGCGAAAATGGAGTTCCTAGAGCCTTAAGCACCTGCCAGTTCTGGTGGCCTTGGACTGAGCACTGCAGGGGAGCATTGGCGGGGGTGGGGACTGAGCACTGGCGGTGGGGAGAGGGCAGGCCGACCAGGACCTGGCCGTGGACACCAGGGGACGCCCGGAGTCCCCAGCGCTCCTTCCTTTACCCTGCGCCGCGCTCAGCACAGAGGACGCGCTCCGGGACGTGGAGGCTGGAGTGGGGCAGGGACACCCCCAGGGACCCCGCCCTCCCCGCACCCCCACCCCGTACCCCACTCCGCTGCAGCAGCCCAGAGGCTGCCCTTGTGCCACCAAGCTTCCTGCGCCCCCGAGCTGGGCTAGGTTGGGGATGGGGGCGTCCTAGGGGCCCCGGGCGGAGGCACAGCCGAGAGCGAAGGCGGCCCCGGGTCTTCCCCTCCGCGCAGCCGTCCCTAGCCGGGTGGCTCGTGTCCCCGCCCGCTCTCCGGAAGGCAGGAACCGCCACGTCCCCCGAGCGTCCCGCCTGCTCCCAGCGCAGCGGCCGGAGATGGCGCGGGAGACCGGGCGCTGCGCGCGTCCCTGACCCCCGCGGCCCCAGGTGCTCTCTGCCCGGACACGCGCGTCCCTCCCAGGCTCCAGAGCTGGGCCTGGAGGTCGCGTCCAGACCCTCATTGGGGGTGGCGGGGGGAGGGACAGGGGGCGCGCCGCTGGCGGGAGGAGGGCAGGCTGCGTCGCGGCCGTGTCCCCGTGTCCCCGCTGGAGCGCCCTGGGACCGGCCTCCAGGGCCTCGGGGCGGAGCGCTGCCAGCCTTGGCCTCCGATCCGGGACGGCCAGCAGGGCGCTGGGCCCGGGATCCGCGGGTTCTCAGTCTGCGCTTTCGCACTGGCCCAAGCTCCCGGCAATGCTCCGTGGGAGACAATTTCTACACCTGGTTTTCTTTTTAGAATTTTTTTTTTAAGATTTTATTTATTTATTTGACAGAGAGAGATCATAAGTAGGCAGAGAGGCAGGCAGAGAGAGAGAGAGGAGGAAGCAGGCTCCCCACTGAGCAGAGAGCCCCATGCGACGCGGGGCTCAATCCCAGGGTCCTGGGATCATGACCTGAGTGGAAGGCAGAGGCTTCAACCCACTGAGCCACCCAGGCGCCCCTACACCTGGTTTTTCTTACTTGTTTCTGAGCTCGCCTCTGTCCAACACTCATGCAGCGTCGCCTGCATCTCCCAAGTGCCTTCAGGAAGAGACTGAAGGCAGAACATATGGGGAGAGGAAAGGAGAGTATGTGGGAATCCTCTGGTGGTCCACGGGGCCCAACATTCCAAAGCTGCTTCTGCAGGGCCGGTGCTCAAGGACCAAGGCCAAGGTCACATTTCCCACAGTCCCCTAGAAGGGGGGGTGTCACTGCTGGCTCAAGTGCAAGGCGGGGGAGAGGGGGTCGTGATTTGTGACGCTGCTGCTTTGGGATCCCAGATCGCAGAGCCTTTGGCTGAGCAGCTGAGCTGTTGGGCCCTGGAGTCGGGCCGCAAGCTTCACCTCCTTCAGAGCAAGATTTCCAGCCCAGATCCTCTCCCTCTGCGTGTTTACCGGACAGGACCTTAGTCTGGCCTGGGAGACAGGCTGCTCTGCCATTCCTGTAAAGGAGAACAGGGTGCCAATAAGCCGGTTTTCATTTTCTATTCCTAACATTTCCCTTTGTGAAATTATTCTGCCACAACTCTCTCCCGTATGTTTCTTCGTAAAGTCCCCCTCAGCTCTCTGTTCTTTCCCAGGAAGCACTTTCCGCCAGTAGACGCGCTCAGACGGATCTCCAAGTGTCGCCTCAGTTCTCTCCAGGGGAGCATTTTTCCCTAGGAAAACCCTTCATGCCTGTCCTGGTGCCCAGGTGTGGAAACAAAAGGAAGTCGTACAAACAGGTCGACCTACCGTTTGGCGACATGAGGGAATTTGAGAGAACTTCTTCTACAACATGGAATGTCTTGCTGGCGTCCCTTCGGGTTTCAATGTGCCTCTTTTCTCTGTGGAAAAGTCGTTAACTGCCGGTTACTCATTACCAAGGGTTGAATGTCTGCAGCTCGAGGTCAGTCATCCAGAAATGCTTCTAAATATATAACTGAAACAACTAAAAAAGGTGTACTTTAATGCCCATAGCTAAATAAGTTCGTTGGGACGGAATGCTGGGAAGGTTAGCAAAGCCGGGCAGGTTCTGTGCACGGTGATGGCTCTGCCCTCCAGCCGGAACACCGTCGGTCCCCACAGGTAAATGTCCCAGACTTTGCTCCTGACACCGGCAAGACCTCAGTGCCCACAACAGGCAGGGGCCGACCCAGGCCTTCAACTGTTCCTCTTTCCCCCCAGCGATGGGGGATTGACTTCAAAGCCTGAAGCAAGAGCCTCTTCCCACCCAGCCCTGGACTAGCCCTGGGCCTTTCCTCCACAGGGACCTCCCTCAGCAAGGACACCCCCACCCCGAGGCAGAGCACCCCTTCCCCGCTATCAGCAGAGACAACCAAATCACCTGTCAGCACACAGACGGAGCTCACCATAGGTCTCCTGGGCGGGGGCAGTAGGGCCTCTGTGGGGAATAACCTTCTGGAAGCGTGTGCCTGCTCTGGTGGCGGAACTGTGCCCGTCTCTGGAGTGGGCAGGCAACAGGGCTAGCCCACTGGGCCCGGAACACAGCATTCCTGGCACCATTCATGCCAGGGCCTGTGTCAAGGACAGACAGGACTCGGGATACAGGGGAGGCCTCAGGCAGCACCCCCACCACATGTCCCAGTGTGGCCTTGCGCAGATAAGAACATGGGTCCCTCCCTACCTGCAGGATGTGGGGCCAGAGCAGGGGTCCTGGGGAGTCTGCAGGCCCGGGCTGCCATCAGAAAGAGTCCCTGCCCAGTCACCCCCTCCAGGCCTTGGCAAGCAGGTCCCAGCCCAGAAGGCCTCAGGCTCTAAGGGCCCACGCCCTGCAGGGTCCGCTGCCCATCTCTGCAGCAGGGGGGCTGGGGCCCTGAGACAGGACAGTCTCTGGGTCTGGTCTGCTGGGCTGACACTGTGTCTACCTTTTCTCCCCCGAGCCTGGAGATCTTGGGGCAAGTCCCCTCCGATGCAGCTCTTTCTCCCATCCTACCACAGGCCGGGGAGAGCCGGCTGGTGCTGCTCTGAGCCTCACTGCCTGGCCTCTGCCCAAACCCCACCCACCCAGGGTCCCTCAGTCGGTCCCTGGCTTTCCCCCCCTTCCAAGGAGAGGCCCAGAAGCTGATCGGGTCCCTGCAAGAAAGCTCCCAGGAAGTGGAGGGATTGGTTGGCCATTCGGATCCATTCGTGAGGCTAGAACCAGGCTGACCTTGCTCAAGGTCAGGCTTGTCTGGGCAGGGCCCTTGAAGCCTGTCCACCCCCATCCATGCAGGAAGGACCCCAAACCCAAGGGCAGATGAAGGGGGCCTGCCAGGGAGCTTCACACTGAGGCTCTAGTCTCTGGAGTCCCCTCCCCTGGGACACCTGGTCCCTGCCTCCATCTGAACCCCCCCTAGGCCCCCTCTCCTCGTGGGAGCCTCTCAAATGTGGATCATGATCTGTCACTGGCTTTGTCCCTTGATAAAGTCTTCTCAGCAGGACCTGAGGGAAGGCTTTTCTGGGGCCAGGGCCCCTCCCCTTTTGTGACCCCATCCCAGAGGGGCGGGGAGCAGGCAGGAGGAGGGTAGGGGCAGGTGGGGACAGCATTCAAAGGCAGGTCTGCCAGCGACCAGAGGCTCCAGAGAGAGCCCCTGAGACCAGGGGGCATCCCTGCCAAAATGCCAGAGAAGGAGGGGCAAGAGGAACCCCCCATCATGGACAGGGCCTCGCTCCAGCCCCTCCAGGGACCAGGCTGGCCCCCATTTCCAGGCGTGGGCCCCTGCAGGGCCGAACACCCAGGGAAAGAACACCACCCATGTGCAGGATCACACTGTCCCAGACACTGTAGCTGAACCCCAAAATACTGGGGTCACACCGCAGGAAACAGCCCAGTTAGAAAGTCACATGTCCACAGAGAAAACCCTGCCGCTGGGGTGTGATGGGACAGGGACTGCTGGCTCCTCGGACCCGGAGGAAGGGGAAGCCCAGAGCAGCGGCCCCCCAGGGAGAGCCCACAGCGCCTCCCCCACCCCGTAGCCCACCAGAGTGGAGCAGGGAGGCTCGTTCTCAGCCCGAGTGACCATCCTCCAGGAGGCTCATGCATCCTCAGCCACAGAAATCCCCGGGGAATCGGCTCAGGCCCAAGTGGACAGAAGCCACTGGTTCCAGACCCGCCCGGGGGACTCTCACGTGTGGCCAGAATGGAGGTCCACTGGGGTCCCAACAGCATGGAGGGCAAGCAGTGGGCTGGGGTCTCCCCACAGCCCGGCCGGTAGGTCACCTCGGCGAGGACACTTTCACGATGAGGGGAATGACGGGCGCTGGAAAGTCAGGTCAGCTCACCTACTCGGCAGGTTCCAGGTGGAGGAAAGGCCCAGGAGGTTCTAGTTAAAGCTCATTGGGGCTCCCAGCCCCCACAGCAAGGGCGGGCTGCCAGGGAGGGCTCGCTCCTCCCCTGAGAGGGCTCCGTGCTCTCCCCGAGGCCCCGGTGCTGCCTCGGGATCGGCTCCCACAGATGCAGGTGCCCGGCTTCCCGGCGCACTCAGTGTGGGGGCTCTGGTCCCCCGCGGGCTGGGGACCCCGGCTCTGTCCTGGCAAACCTTGTCCTGATGGTGGGAGAGAGCAGACGTCTCCGCCGAACCAAAGGGCGCCGGGAGACACCAGAATCCCTCCCTCCTTCCGGGACAACAGATCCTAACCAAAGGCTCCCTTGCTCCTCTGGTCTGCGTCCAGGTATGTGTCGGAAATGACCTTGGTAAGGGACCCTGTGTTTCACTTGGGACAGATGGTTTCCCCTCAGAAGCCGCTCCCAGCTGGGGGGCGATCTGGAGCTTTGGTGCATTGGATTTGCCTGGAAAGCCTGGAAATGAGACTCGGCCCCCTCCCCCTGTGGTTTTGGGGTCTGTGGATGCGCCCCAAGTCGGCGGGGGTCATCTACAGTGTACTTGCAGAACTGAGTTCACTGTCCTCGATGGTGTGAGTCCTCTGACGTCATGTGACGGATTCTGCATCTAGTGGTTTCCAAGGAACGTTTTGCTGTGGCCGCAGCTGAGAAGAACCGCTTCCTGTTAGGAATGGCTGCCTTGGCCAGATCCCTGATCGGAGCCACCCAGGCCCCAGACAGGTGGCTCCGCTGACTCCTTTGGGGCTGCTGATGCCCTGAATGCGCCAGACCGTCCTCGACCTTTGTCTCCTCTTGGCGGAGATCGAGGGCACGTCTCTCTGCGCTCTTCTCTTCCTCGTGGGCAGAGCGCAGGAAGGACATGTCCGTGTACTGTGCCTGGCAGGACGGTGGCTAAGTGAGGACTGGGTGGGGGCGCGGAGGCTGGGGATGAGGAGGGCTTGTTTGCCAGCCGTTGGCTCCGGAAGCAGAGCCGGGTGGATTGTTGGGCGTGAGGGGGCAGCTGAGCCCAGGGAGGGAAGGCAGGGCTGGTGGGCATTTTCAGCCCGAGAAGCCCAGGCGCTGCTGTGTCTTTGCCGTCACTTCCCTGTTGCCAGCAGCGCGCACTCAGCAGATCTCGCTGTCAGGGGGTCGCTGCCCCTCGGCGGTGCCACAGGCGACCAGGGTCAAAGCAGATGTCCAAGCCAGATCAGGGTCAGACCCTTGCCCCTGACGGCATCCGGGATGGGCTCTCTCTACACGGACCTGTCTGCGAGCACGTGTGAGTGAAATTCTGAAGTGAAGTCTATCGTACTTGTAGCACTAGACCCAGATGGTGGGTGGGCAGCCGCGAACATGTGCACGGCGTGAGCCTCCCCGAGTCGCTACCCCAGAAGCCCCCGTCGTCTCCCCTCCCCTGTCGTCCCCACAGGGAAGCAGCTCGGTTTCTTCACAGCAGACTGTCACCTGTCGCCGGCCGTCGTCCACAGGGACGCCTACAGCATGACCCTCCGTGCTGGGTTGTCCCAGAATGTGCTGCGGAGCGGGTGTGGCTCCTTCCTTCTGTTTGCCGGCTCATGTTCCCGTGTGCGAGAGTGGCCGACTTCTGTCCACCGCGCTGGGGCTGGCTGTTAGGTTGTCCGGCGTGAGCGCCGCTGAGCGTTCTTGGCCATGGCTTGGTGGACGCACGCTGCCTTCTGTGTCCTGCCCTAGGAGTAGGTGCACAGGGAAAACTAACCGTAAGACCTAATGCTGTTGGACCCCACCAAGTAACTTAACTGCATCCCAGAGCAAAGATCAAGAATATTTACAGAATATAAAAATACCTAGGACTGGGATGCCTGGGTGGCTCAGTTGGTTAAGCCTCAGTTTCAGCTCAGGTCATGATCCCAGGGTCCTGGGATCAAGTCCCGCATCGGGCTCCTTGCTTGGTGGGGAGCCTGCTTCTCTCTTTCCCTCTGCCTGCTTCTGCCCTCGGTCTCTGACAAATAAATAAATAAAATCTTTAAAATATATATCCAGGGCCAAAAAATGTAAATTTTATATCATCTGATTTCCCAGTATCTAGCAATCAACAAATAAGAAAATGGAACCCATTAGGATAAGAACAGACAACCTGTTAAAACAGAACAATGAATGACGCAGATGGAAAAGGAGAAAAGGACATACTCACATAAGGGGAAATGGTCTAAACTCCCCTATGAAATAGCAGAAGTTGTTAGATTTAGTAAAAATTTTAAAAAAAAATTTTTAAATATCCAGCTGTACGCTCCCTGTAAGAAACCCGCTTTAATTATGAAGACAAAATAGCTTAACAGTAACCTCTTCGATATCAGCCACAGCAACTTCTTTCAAGATATGTCTCCAAAGGCAAAGGAAACAAAAGCGAAGATGAACTTTTGGGACTTCATCAAGATCAAAAGCTTCTGCACAGCAAAGGAAACAGTCAACAAAACAAAGAGGGAACCCACGGAATGGGAGAAGATATTTGCAAATGACAGTACAGACAAAAGGTTGATATCCAAGATCTATAAAGAACTCCTGAAACTCAACACACACAAAACAGACAATCATATAAAAAAATGGGCAGAAGATATGAACAGACACTTCTCCAATGAAGACATACAAATGGCTATGAGACACATGAAAAAATGTTCATCACCACTAGCCATCAGGGAGATTCAAATTAAAACCACATTGAGATACCACCTTACACCAGTTAGAATGGCCAAAATTAGCAAGACAGGAAACAACATGTGTTGGAGGGGATGTGGAGAAAGGGGAACCCTCTTACACTGTTGGTGGGAATGCAAGTTGGTGCAGCCACTTTGGAGAACAGTGTGGAGATTCCTCAAGAAGTTAAAAATAGAGCTTCTCTATGACCCTGCAATTGCACTACTGGGTATTTACCCCAAAGATACAGAGGTAGTGAAAAGAAGGGCCATCTGTACCCCAATATTTATAGCAGCAATGGCCACGGTCGCCAAACTGTGGAAAGAACCAAGATGCCCTTCAACGGACGAATGGATAAGGAAGATGTGGTCCATATACACTATGGAGTATGATGCCTCCATGAGAAAGGATGAATACCCAACTTTTGTAGCAACATGGACAGGACTGGAAGAGATTATGCTGAGTGAAATAAGTCAAGCAGAGAGAGTCAATTATCATATGGTCTCACTGATTTGTGGAGCATAACAAATAGCATGGAGGACAAGGGGAGATGGAGAGGAGAAGGGAGTTGAGGGAAATTGGAAGGGGAGGTGAACCATGAGAGACTTGGACTCTGAAAAACAATCTGAGGGTTTTGAAGGGGCGGGGGGTGGGAGGTTGGGGGAACCAGGTGGTGGGTATTGGAGAGGGCACGGATTGCAGGAGCACTGGGTGTGGTGCAAAAACAATGAATACTGTTACGCTGAAAATAAATTAAAAAATTTTTAAAAAAATATACTGTAAGGAAAAGGGGTCATAGCAGTCATCTATCACCGTCAACCTTTTTTTCTTTAAATCAGTTTATTGATGTGTTGACATACAATAGATTCCATATATATTTAGAGTGTACAATTTAGTAAATGTTAATAATTGTATACAACCATAAAACCATCACCAAAATAAAAATAATAAACATTTCCATTACCTTCAAAAAAAAAAAAAGAAAATGATTGAGGGATTCATATATTTCTGTTTAATTGCTTTTGGCAATGTAAGCCCCTATCTTTTGTGGTTTCTCTTGGTGTTCTTCAAAATGTGATCCTTTTTAAAATACCCATTTCCTTATACTTTTATATTTGCATGTTTAATGGCCTTATATGGTATGTGTAAGCTGATCTCAAAGAATCAGTTATAAAGCTTGATAATCATATACAACTGTATATGATTGAAGCCTGATTCTGGTTGTTGGCAAATAGTTTTGTTTGTGGCTGATTTCGCCTAAAGCTTTACACGAGAAAAAAAGGTAACAGAAGAAATTCATGGAAGAGAGAATAAAATTTGAGTTGATCCTTTTGTGCCATTTAAAAAAAAAAAAAAAGTAAGAGGATGGAGGGCACCTGGGTGGCTCAGTTGGTTAAGCAACTGCGTTCGGCTCAGGTCATGATCATGGAGTCCTGGGTTCGAGTCCCACATCAGGCTCCCTACTCAGCAGGGAGCTGCTTCTCCTGCTGACCTCTCCGGCACCGTTGGTAATGCTCAGCCGTCCATGTCGGGGACACAGTGTGACTGGGAGCTGGGCTTCGCGGGCCGTCTGCCCTCTGCTGGCCCTGCTGGGTCTCGCTCATGGCCCCTCTGTCCTTGCACGCTTGCTCATTTTTGCATGGAGTTCAGTGTCCTTTGGAAACTATCTGTAGGAGTAATTTGACATCCAGAATGAAGGCACTTCCCTTAGGAGAGGATCAGTGTTTGCAACTGCCCAGCCTCCATCCGGGATGGCTTTAAATGAAATGTATGGCTCGAGTTTTTTCTTTTGTTTTGTTTTTAGATTGCTTCCTTATATAATGTGATTGGGATGGAGAGTCCACATCTGGGGACCCTCCCCACCCGGCCCCATGCCCAGAGCTCTCTCCCTGTGGTCCAGCCCTGGGGTGGAAGATGGGGCTGGTCCCTGGGCCGTCCCTGGGGCTCTGCAGCCCACAGGCGTCGGCTCTGATCCCTGTCAGCCATGGTCCTCCCTGCTGGGTCAGAAACCACCCCAGGGACACAGTCAGAACAAACGGTGCTTGTGGGGTGTCAGAGAGGAAGAGAAGGGGCTGAGACCCACCGGGATAGAAGCTCAGGAAGGAGATGGCCTGGCCATTCTCTCCAGCAGGTGCGGCACACAGAGGGAAGGCCAGAGGACAGAGAGAAGGAGGGAACAGACGAACAAGCCACTTCTTTCTACAAATATGAGGCATGTGAGGCCCTCCCTTTGGACTCCAGGCCAGAAAGTGTGTCAGCCCTAAGGAAGGACCAGGCTGTGGACGAGGCGTGTGGGGCCCGGGCTGGGGGGCGATCAGGGCCGCAGGCTGAACCACTCCCAAGAAACAGAGACCACACGGGCAGCACTGTTTGATTCCCTGTAATAAAACTGGGTCTTAAAAACAAAATCTGAACACAAAAAGACTCTTACATCTGGAAATTTAGATTTGAAAACTCTTCAGCATCTCCAGGGACAAAGGAAATACAGACACAAACTGGCCATCTACTACACCATACAGCGGAGTTCCGGGCCCAAGCCTCCGGGAGAGGCTACCGGGCACGGGAACCCTTCCACGAGGTCCGGGCCACAGCCCGTCTTAAACACAGACGTACAGGAGCTATTCTTTTATTCCCCAGAAAGGAGAATGATGTCCAGGAGGACAAAAGGAAGGAAAAGGACAAACGACTTGACCACTTCGGACTGCCGTGAAATGGAGGCCTGTTCGCTGCGGCCAGTTCCCACAGCCCGGAAGCAGCAGCAAGTGTCCATCCCCCCAGGGAGGCGTGGGCGACCGAGGTGACTCCGGGAAGACTGTCCCTCTGTTCTTGGCTCTTCTGACACCAACCAAGAGGGCTTCCCCACCCAGTAAGTCTCCAGCGGTATAGACAGCCACAGGCTGTGTTGGCCTTTAATTCCAACGCTACGTCTGACAGTAGCCGGGCTGCAGGAATCCTGGGGCTCAGGGCGGGGTCCTCCGGGGGGCTGATGGCTGGAGCAGCGGCACAGGGCCTCCCACAGGGCTGGACCTGCCTTATTTCTTGGTGGCTGTGTTTCTGGGATAAATGCCCCAGGGACTCCTCCTGATAGAAGAGTCCAGACTTGACAGTATTGGCTTCCTCCTGGAAATCGGGCCGTCATGTGTGAAGTAGGCACCCAGAACCTTCACCCTGGGTGGGTATCACAGCCCCCAATTCCACAGCCCAAGGCTCCCTCCCTGAAGCTAGAGCTCGCCTCCACCTCTGTCCAGGGTGGTCAGGGCACTGCCAGACCCCGTGGGGACAAAGACAAACATGGGTGGTCCTCTGCCATCAGGACACTTGCCAATGAGCAGACGAGACAGATCTTGGCCGAAGGGAGACTGTGATGTGCACTTCAGGGGAGAAAGTGAGCATCAGACTTGGGAGTCTAGGAGCCACATCTTGAAAGAGGAGAATTTCAACAGATGGGAAGGGACCCCAGGGACGTGGAACAGGACATGCAAAGATGTGGAAATAATCTATTTGAACTGTATGAATTTGTCATTTTTACTGGGGGGAAACATGCTCAAACTTCAATAATTTCAGATGAGCCAACCTCCAGCAGGCATGTGGGCAGAGGAAGAGCCCAGTGCAGCCAGACCAGTGGTTCTCAAAATATGTTCCATGGAACCCTACGGTCCTAAGATCCTTCAGGGACCTGTGAGGTCAAAACTCTTTCCATTATACTAAAGCATTGTTTACCCTTCTCGCGGCACAGACATTTGTACCCATGGCCCAAAAGTCACAGTGGATAAAGCTGCTGGAACCTTGGACCGTGCCAAGGCAGGGACAGCAAATTCTAGTACCCCTCACCATCATGCACTCACAGGGAAAAAAATCCAGTTTCACTTTAAAAGGTGCTGATAGGGGCACCCGGGTGGCTCAGTAGTTAGGCGTCTGCCTTCGGCTTGGGTCGTGATCCCAGGGTCCTGGGATCAAGTCCCGCATCAGGCTCCCTATTCAGCGGGAAGCCTAATTCTCCCTTTCCTGCTCCCCCTGCTTGTGTTTCCTCTCTTGTTGTCTCTTTCTATCAAATAAATAAACAAAATCTTAAAAAAAAAACAAAAACAAAAATAAAATTTGTCTTATTTTTAAAAATAATAAAATGTGTTGATAAAAGGATTAAAAGAGTTACTTTTATTAAATCTCAACCCTGAGTACACAAATGTTTAATATTCTCCATGAAGAAATGCACGGTTCACCACTAGCCCTTCTATTGTCCTGAGCCTTCTACTGAAAGGCAGTGGCTGCCCTGAGCAAAAGTACACGTGCAACCCACTGTTTGAGTTACAAGCTGAACTAGCCACTTAGTTGACACAACACCGTTTGGGTTTTTTTGTTGTTTTCTTTGTTTTATTTTTTAAGATTTTATTTATTTATTTGACAGAGATCACAAGTAGGCAGAGAGGCAGGCAGAGAGAGAAAGGGAAACAGGCTCCCTGCTGAGCAGGGAGCCTGATGTGGGGCTCAATCCCAGGATCCTGAGACCATGACCTGAGCTGAAGGCAGAAGTTGAACCCACTGAGCCACCCAGGTGGCCCTGGTTGGTTTTTTTTTTTTAATATTTTATTTATTTGAGAGAGAGAGAGAGAGCATGAGCAGGGGCAGGGGTAGAGGGAGAATCAGACTCCCCACTGAGCAGGTAGCTGGACACGGGGCTCAATCCCAGGGCCCCAGGATCATGACCTGAGCCAAAGGCAGATGCTTCACCCACTGAGCCACCCCAGGTGCCCCTGGAAAACCACTTTTACTTGAAAGAATGACCAATGGACAGACTATTCAGTTGCTGACGGCATTTTCTTGAGAATGGAGGATGTGGGCTGGCTGCTTCAGAGTAAACAACAGACAGTATTTGTTGCCAATGATAAAAATTTGAGACCTCAAAGCAAAAATCAAGATTCTGGAAAACTTGTGTCTTCCACTGTGAGCCTGGGATTCCCAACCACTACAAACTCTTCTGATGAAACTGATGGCAGCATCCACAATGGTGCTTTTTGGATAAGGTATGATAAAACATGCCAACACCTGGATCCGTGTTACTCCGTAGACTGGTGTTTGCCAGGTGAAAAACACTCGATGTCAGGAATTCACATACAAGTAGAAGAGCCATTCAAAGTGCAACACGGGCCACAACGGATTTTACTACAACAGAGCATGCAAAGTTCATAAAACTCATCCAGCTGCTTTCAGAATCCATGTCCTAATCCTGAATCAACTACCACCTGTCCAGTTTGGGTCTGGTATCAAAGAAGAATAACAAATATCTAAAAGAGGCATGACAGTACCCTCCCCTTCCCCAACAGGAACTAGTTTATGAATGGCTGGACCTTCCCCACAGGCTTCAGCCAGAGTCTGTCACAACAGATTGAACGCAGCAGTAGACGCGAGGATCTACCTGTCTCCTACCAAGCCAGACAAAGCCATTTGCAAACGTATGAAACAATGACACCCATATTAAGTTCATTATTATTTCAGCAAATAGTTAAATTTTTTCTCTTAAAAATCATTATTTGTCATGTTAACATGTTATGGGTTTATTATTATTTTAAAATTAATTAATATTTCTAAATTAGTGTTTTTTAAAGTTTTTTTCAAGATTTTATTTATTTATTTGACAGACAGAGATCACACGCAGGCAGAGAGGCAGGCAGAGAGAGGAGGAAGCAGGCTCCCTGCCGAGCAGAGAGCCCAATGTGGGGCTCGATCCCAGGACCCTGGGATCATGACCTGAGGTGAAGGCAGATTCTTAACCCACTGAGCCACCCAGGAACCCATCTTGGTTTTAATTTCTAATGTGATACATATAATCACATAACCCACGGTTCTTTAGTTTAGTAATTGTTCAGAGTAAAGGGGTCCTGAGACGAAAATATCTGAGAACTGCTGGCCTAGGCCACAAGGTGAGGCTGTGTCTACTGAAAACAAGTAGATTGTGCTCCGGCTACCCCTTGACCCGGCTCCCCACCCTGCCCGGGGCTGGACCCTCTCCTGCCACCTCCCCTGGAGCCTTGCAGCCTGGGTCGCCTTGTCTGAGCTGGGGATAGCAGCAGCAGCAGGACCTTCTCTTGACCTTGATCTCCTCCTCCAAGTCTATAGAGCTGCGTGGCTGGTCCTGTGTGTTGGGAGTGGGGAGACAGCCTCTGTGCACCTGTGAGCTTCTGGTCTGTGCACCCGTGAGTGTGCACAAATGAAGTCTGGAGCACTGTCTTCCAGGACAACTGGGACACTAGCAGATTCTCCAAGACCCCACCCACCCTTCCTTCTGGGGGCCCCTAGGCAGCCTAGCAGGGAGCCCTGGGAATTCTGAGAACAAGTCAGGACAGAAACACTCTGAGGGTCCTACCCAGTGAAGCCTGGGAGTGGGGGGCAGCAGGGAGACGAACCTCCCTAAGACCCCCAGGTGGGTGACAGTCCTGCCCTGCCTGCAGCGTTTTGTTGGGAACTCTGGGCAAGTCCTTGCCCAGACCCTTGCTCTCTGGCCTCAGTTTCCCTATCTGGGAATGGGGGGTCACCGAGCTGTGAGACTCCAGTCTAAGGTTTGCAGTACCTGGCAGAGACTGACCCTCCGTACCTAGGGACTTGTGCCTTTGGCGTGGCCTTGCCCCGCCTGGGCCCCGGCAGTACCCCACCTTCGCAGGCTTCCCCTCCCCCTCTCTACCCACCCCCGCCCCTTATTCTCCCTCATACCTCACATAACCTGGGAATCTGTCCCGGAAGGAGGCCAGCCAGTCATCCACGGTCTCCCTGCTCTTGTTCTCCGTGGACTGGAAGATCTCCATGATGGGCTCCTGTGGGTTGGCCAAGCTGAGGTCCTGCAGGGAGCAGTGCTGGGTGAGCCCAGGCCCTGTGTTCCCAGCCTCCTCTCTTAGGGGGACCCACCCGCCTCATCCCCGTGCAGGCCCACACCCTGGGTCTACCCCTCAGGCCCAGGGCCAGCGCGGCTGGTCAGGCTTCTCCGGTCCCGCTGACGTTACCTCCTGAGCTCCCCAGAGGCTTTCTTGGGCCGGGGACGGGGGGGCTGCCTTCCCTAGCTCGCCACCTCCCCGCTCCCGTCTCTCAGCCTTTGCAGTGAAAGCAGGCGGCCCCAGCCTCAAGTGTGGGAGTCAAGGCCCAGTGCTGGCGGGCCTGAGCGTGGTTTGGGTGAGGAGAGCACACCCAGCCCAGGCAGGGGGCCAGGAGAGACAAGATCTGGAGAGGGAGAGCAAAGCCCCACAGCCCCTGGCCCACCCGAGGGGCCCGCGGCTCACCCGGTGCTTCGTGAAGATGTTGTGCAGAGCCCTGGTGTCTGCCGGCACCTGATCCTGCAGCCCCTCCCACTTCCTGGGCTCCAGCGTCCTGAGGTAGGTGGCCAGGGCACAGACATACTCCCCAAAGACCACCATGTGCAAATGGCGCATGGTTCTCTGCTCCCCCAGAAGAACAAAGAGATGGAGAGGCCTGAGGGAAAGCTGTCCCAGGACCTGGTCTGGCTGGTGCTCGGGGATGCGGCTGGCGGGCTGCCAAACAAATGCCTCTCGCCCGGGCCCAGCAGGGGCCTGTCCCCACCACCATTCGGATGGAAACCCTAACTGGTTTCTTGGCAAGTCAGTGCCCCCGCCCCACAAGTTGGCCTCCTACCTCGTACGTGGCAGTGGAGTGCGCGGTGGGGCAGCCCTCCAGGCCCTGCCACAGGAACTGCAGAGCTCCAACCAGACCCTTCTTCTTCTGCCCGAAGCGGCCCCTCAGCAGACTCTGAGGACAGGAGGGTCTGACGTCACGGAGGCCCAAGGCGCCCGGCTGGCTCCGCTCTCTCACACCCTTGCCTAGTCTCTCTAGCCTTACGGGCCCTGCCTCTCCTCACTGGGCTCACAGTCCCGGACCAGAAGGGCCCACACGGAGGGAGCCAGTGGCTCATCCACTGTCCCAAAGCTCCGTCTACCCTCCCCCCGCCAACTCCCGGGAGCGGCCCAGATTCCAAGTGCAGCTCTTGACTTGAGCTCCTCCTTGGTGCCCTCCCAAGTCCTCCCAGGTCTCTCCCCTTGGTCCCCACAGGACCAAGGCCTCACACGGGACCTCAATGATACTTCTGCCTCCAGATTAGCCTCCTGAGACATGGGACAAGGGCCTGCTTGGTTCTCAGTGGACACCAGAGGGGATGGGCAGAGGGGGCAATGCCAGCCCACTCGGTGTTTAACCAGGGGACCCGAGAAGTCCCCTGGCATCCCTGCCCACCAGTGCCCTTCCGCAGCCTCGTCTGCCTCATCTACAAAACAGGGTGCCAAGGCCAATCCATGAGCTGTGGCTGCCTGGAGCTCTGTGTAGAGAAGGACCCCGTGGCTCCAAATGGACCAGAGCAGAACAGAATGCTGGGATTGATTAGTAAGGTCTGCCATGGCCCAGGGTGAGGCAAGGCAGCATGTCAGCATTCCTGGGAGGGCATGACCTCTCTGGGTCCTCCCAGGCACTCAAATCTCTGTGGAAAATCCAATGGCAGATGTCTCAGGAGCCGGTGGCACAGTGGAAAATGGATCACTGCACAGAGCTGCAGGAATGGAGACCTGCCCGCTACCACCTCCTATTTTCCACCCTGGAAGCCCCATGAGGACAGAGCCCTGAACCTCCAGTTTGAATGAGAAATGCCCTCCCGTGATTTCCACATCCTAGGAGACCACCTTGCCCTCTCAAGATGTCAGCTCTGGGGCCAGCCCCTGGGTATCCTCGGGGACTGCATTCTCTGGGGTATGTGGCAGCCACAGCTCAGGGGAGACAAAGATGGGCAGGCAGAGGCTCTGGGACATAGTGAAGGGACTCCACCTGCCCTGGGCGCAGAACCAGAGCGGGAGAGAGGGAGAAGGTGTTAGGCCTCAGCTGACCTGGCAGGAGAGCAGTTTCACAGGTGGAGAAAGGAAGAGGGGACAAAGGAAGTTGCCCTCAGGGAGGAGGGAACCAGGCCTCAGAAGGGGCAGAGAGCCCAAGCCCTGGGTGTCCCATCCCACCCACAGGGACAGGGCCCCTCCCTCAGGCCACTCAGGAAGCTGGCCCTGACCTTCTGCTCCAATGGCATGGGGAAGGCAAGAGGCCTGACCAGCACCTTGCCCTGTCACCCCAGCAAAGGCTCTGCTGGGCTGGGCGCAAGTCCAGGGAGACACAGGCAGGCGCCTCCTGCCTAGGTTCTCTGGGAGCAGCAAAGATCCCTCAGGGGAGCAGGGGACAGAGGGTGGCATCACCTGGCACAAGGCTCTAACTCTAGACAGGAGGTGATCCCGGCTGTGGTCCTCAATGTCATGGATGGTCCCTAGCACATAGGGGCCCAGGTCCACCAGCGGATCGCGTTTCTGGGTCAGCTCCTGCCACGTTTCCCTGGTGGGGCAACCAGTGGGGTCCATGGGGCCTGGCCCAGAGCCTGCCACAGCCCCAGGCTGCACATCACCCACACCGGTGCCCCTCTCCGCACTCGTGGACGCCCCCTCATCTCTGCAGCTGTTGCTGTCTACCCCATCCACTGTTTTCTCTGGCCATATTGACAGACTGTTGTATCTACGTGGCTTAAAATGCCGAAGGTGCGGTGGGAGACTCCTTTGCCAGAGGCAACCAGGGCCCTGACAGCTGGCGTTCCCATACCCACACGGGGGTGTTAGCCCGCTTCTCACAGGTGGTCCACGCAGACCTGCGGCCCGGCCCGCCTGCTCCCACTGGCGCCGCCCACGCCCAGCCACACCCGGCCACGCCCACCAGCCCCGCCCACACCCGCTCTCCGCCCTCCAACACACCCACTGACAACGCCCACGCCGGCCACACCCTGACACGCCCACTAGCCCCGCCCACACGCGGGCCGCACCCGCACGCCCCCGAGGATGCCGCAGTTTGCCAGCACGTGCACCTCTGGGAAGGCCCCAGCGACCGCGTTCTGCTGGATGAAGCCGACAGCCTTCTTCTGGTAGCTGCAGTGGCGAATGGAGATGAGTCCCTGCCCCCAGCCCGGCCCCAAGGACTTGCTCCCTCCCCATTCCACTGCTGCCTCCCTAGCAGAATCACACATGTGGGTGACCACACCCCAGCTGTCCGGCCCTGCAGCCAGATGCTTCCTAAGGACCTTTTCATTTAATGCTCTCGGTCACCGTTAGTGGTAGATGCTTCCAGAACAAGACGGGAGTGGTTTTTCCCTGTGGACGTGGGAACTGCCGCGAATGCTGTATTTGAGAGCTGCGCCCGCCCCCACCCCCGCAGTTAAGGAAGGGGAAGGAGGGGAGGCAGTGCTCCCGGAGCCAGGCTGGCCCCTCCACCCAGAGAGCCGGCGTGAGGCCTGGGGGTGCTGAGCTCTCAGGAAGGGGAGGCTGGCACCCCCAGGCCTGGGCTGGGCCACTGAAGCTCCCTTACAACAGAGAACAGGGAGAGGATCAGGGACAGCACACTCCTCCCCAAAGACAGGAAAGAAAGGGCACCCTCACTTGTCTGAGTCCCAAGAACACAGATCAACCTGGCCACCTGGCCACATTTTCTTAAACATTTAAAACCTGGCTGGATTTACTGAAAAATCCAGGTTTGGTCTCTCTTAAGTAACCTGCTTCATGTCTGCCTGTAATGGAGCCCATCGTAGGTGAACACAGCTTCTCTGAAGGCCCCAGAGAGAGGCGCCTCGAGATGTGGTCTACACAGTGCTCCGTCTGAGACGGGGAGCCCACAACACGGACCCACCAGCCCCAGCCCGGCAGGAAAGAGGCATGGTCCCCACCCAAACCCTGAGGCCAGGGCAGAGCCGGGTGTGTGGTGCAGGGGTCAGATGGTGAAAAGCAGAGGAAACAGGGAGGCTGGTCATCTACTGGGTCCCTGGCCAGGATCCGTAACCGAGATAATATTTGAATGAAATATTTTTAAAAAATCAAAATCAGTCCAAAGCATCCATCATGAGCAAACCACCAAATTTTAAATAAGGTCAGAATTCAACCCTGTACTTTCATGACTCCCCTCCTGGGCTTCCCCCTAATCCTAGTCCTGCTGCCCAGTATGGGAGCCACAGCCCAGTGTGGTGTTTAAAGGTCAACTAATTAAAATTAAATAAAATTTAACCGTGGTGTCTCCATGGAACTAGCTCGACGGCCACACAAGGCCAGAGCCCCTGTGTCAGACAATGCCGCCATGGGACATTTCTAGAGCCACGGCGGGAAGTGAAGCCAGCCAGACTGGGAGCACCCAAAGCTGATGCTTGAACGTTCCCCTGCTTTGGGAACTGGCCAAGCACCTGGCATTCAGTGGTCGGAGGCTGGGGCAGCACTCGAACTGGGGTTCTGTGGACCCAGCCTCCCATGCCTTCTTCTCTGAGCAAGGACCACCTTTTCACTTACCTTTTCAGAAAGTCTGAAAAATTTTCCAGAACCACCCCTTGTGCCTGGCTACTGATAGGTAGTCCCATGGGGTGTACTGCATTCATGCTTTCTTCCAGCAGCTGTCAGTCAAAGCAAGTGGGTTCTCAGGGGGACCCAGGAACCTGTCACACAGCCAGTGGACCCCAGGAGACTGTGTCCCCCCTCAACGTGACTGACACTGTTCTTGCAGGAAGGGCTGGCATGCACAGGCTGCCCCAACACCTGTGCCACTCTGCAGGTGGCACAGAGCAGACTCCTCCCACTGGGCCCTCACTACCCCTTCCACCCCCCCATCTTGCCAGGCCTCTCTTCCTTGAACCCTCCACCATGTCCCTCCCTTCACCACCACCACACACGCTGGTGGCCTCTCCTGCTCCTGGACCGAACATCCTTTACCCCAGTAGGGCTCCACCCTCTCCCTAAGGCGTCCCCAGATAGCGATCCCAGTGCAGGTCCTACCTGAGGCCCAAGCAAGACCGTGAGTTGAGACATTCCGGGAAGGGGCCCCTCCCCAGAAGATATGCCCAGCAGCCCTGCCCTGGGGCCCCTCAGACTCTGATGCTTCAATGCCCGGAGCCCGCCCTCCACTGTGCCGCCCATCCTTGCTGCACGAGTGCCCCACCACCTGTCAGTCATCCCCCTCACCAGGCCAGGTGCTCAGGAAGGGGCCAACGACCCCGTGTGGCAGGCTGGGAGGGTGCAGACAGGTTCGTACCTGGAAAATGTCAAGAAACGTTGGGTGGGAACACTGGGCCCACTCTTTCAGATCATAGAACAGGACTCTGTCTAGATGCTTTCTCAACTCTTCCTGCCCAGAAAACAGTAAAAGCAACTTCTGTCCCCACCCCTGTTCCTCTCTGGGGCACACCAGATCCAGTCCCCAGCTGAGGACGGGGGAGAGGGTGAGAACCGGAGCCAGCCCAGGGACCGTCGGCCAGCGGCCTGAAATCCGCCCAACCCCGAGGGACCCAGTTCCGAGTAAACCTCCGCTTTCACAGCCCCCAGCCCTCCGATACACAGCACATCCCTTGACGGATGGGGTGTGGGAGAACAGGGAATGCTAAGACCTGTCTTCCTTCATTCAGCCCAGACAGCAACTCCACAGTTTTGGGGGGAACCACAAAGGACAGGGGGCCTCAAAACCCAGGGGCTTCAAGGAGACAGAGCCCTGAGTTCGCAGCCAAGGAAAAGGCCAGACACTTATATACCAGTTACTGGAAAGTTCCAGCTAAATCGATACCGATTCTTTATGGCACCATCGTAAAGCTTTGTCTCTCAGTCCATGAGCTAAGAAAGGCAAAGGGCTTCCCTGTATCCTGAACATCTCTTCCACCGGTCCCCAGGACTCATAACACGTCTGTGCCAAGACCAGGAACACTGGTACAGGAGATCACGTTGGTTAAAAGCGATCACAGCTGGAGAGTGCGCTGTCCCCTCCAGTCCTCCTTGCGCCTGCCGTGGATTCACCACGTGCACCCACCTTGAGGCGGCCGGCTTTCCACCCGGGACTCACCGGCCCTGCTCTGGAGCCGCTGGTATGGAAGAAGCCAGACGGTCCTCACTGGTCAAGGCAGAGACCTCCAGTCAGGCGCTCTCCCTAGGGGCCCGCTAGACGATGCTCCCCCCACCTCAGAGCCACAGCCACTGTTAGCTCCCACGTGACGGTGCTCAACCAACACTCCCGCAGCCCCCCACCCAGGGCCACCCTGGCCCAGCCTCTGCCTGCTGGGCCCCAGATGCGGGACGAGGAGGCCTCTGGGTGACAGAAGCTGCTGGACTCATTTACCTGGATCAGCCCCACCAGCATCTGCTGCATTTGAGACATCCAAGTAACAAACATCAGGGGGTCCAGGAGATGCCCAGCCATGGGCTCCCGGGAGGTCCGGCGCCCTTTTGCAAGTGTCTCCCTGCTGGGTTAGAAGGAGCCATGAGGTACCAAGAGCTGAGCCGGGTTGGCGGAGGGGCGGCGGCGTGGAGAACAGCTCGGTGCTAAGGGCAGGGCACCCCAGGCCGGGCCTCGCCCCCTCCCTGGCCTGTGCTTCCCGCCCCCCAGCCCTGCACAAGCCCCGTGACTGGAGAGGGCAGCCGGGGTTGAGAAGTGGGAGGGAGAGGCTCTGTTGCTGTCGACAAGTCGGCGGTCTCACACACACACACGCACACACACCCCCCAACGCGCTAAACACCCATACGTACACCACGCAACAGACACACACGCATGCACGAACACAGGCCTGTGCATGCTGTCCCCAAGGCCAGCTGCGTCTGCCCTTCTCCGACCACCGGCCCCGTCCCCGAGGCTCCTCTGAAGGCTCTCCGTGGACCACAGCTCTGGCCCGAGGGCCTCCCCCAGAGCAGTGGCCTCCCTAGCACCCCAAGATCCCCCAAGAGGACTCACCCAGGCTGCTCGAACAAGTTGGTCTTGCCCCAGGTGTACAGGACCTGACAGCTTTTCAAGTCGGTGCCGCAGGACTGAGTGAGCTCGGAGAGGCGGCTGAGGAGAACCTCGTGGAAGTACGTCCTGTAGACCTCCCAGAGGCAGGTCCCCAACCGGCTCGCCAGCGGGGACCCCAGGCCCTGTCTCACTGCCTTATCTAGCTTCTCCAGGTACAGGTCCAGCTGGTCCTTGGGGCCCAGGGTGGGCACTCGGATCTCAGCATCATTTCTCAGTAACTTATTCAGCTGACCGGCCCAGGTGGCCACTCCGCCGTCCTGGGGGCACTGGCCTTCCGCCTTTCATGCTGGTCCTGTGTCCACTCCACAGTAGCCAGCACCGCCTGGAGCTTCTGCTCCAGCCCCTGGCTGGGCCCAGTGCCGTCCAGAGCCTGCTGGACAACCTGCCACATGCTCCGGGCCACAGCCTCATACTGGGGGCTGCAGTCCTGCCCTTCCTCCTCCAACGTGGAGATGGTCTGGCAGGCCTCCCGGAACTGCCCATCCTGGACCAACTCCAGGAAGCCTGGAAGAAAGAGAGCAAAAGAACGGCTCAGCAGGGTGCCTGGAAGACCTGTGGATCCGGGAGGGGGAGGGGTGCCCTGGAGTCAGGTAGGGGTGGGCTGAGCTGTATGGAACCCATCCATCCAGGAACCAGCAAGAAGACCCGGAGGAGGTTTCGAGAGCCTTTGGGAAAGAAGCGCCTCGTGGCCAGTCAGGATCAGAAGGCCACAGGCTTATTACAATGATTGCAGAAGACCTGTGGGCTTCCAGTATCGCCTCTGGAGCAGAAAAACGTAACACCCGCAGTTTCTTCCCGAGAACCTGTAAGCTCCCAAGGCCCTGCGTGGTCCATGCCTTCCTCAGCTGTGGGCCTGCTAACCCAACACAGAGACAGCAAAAGCACTTTCCCCACCAGAGGGCCAGAGAGGGAGGTCCAGCAGACTTAGTGGAAAATGTTCTAGCAAGGGGTTCTCAGAAGGAATGCACATCAGGACCACAACCCAGACTGGAATGTGCATTTCTTTCTTTCTTTTTTCTTTTTTTTGAGATTTTATTTATTCATTTGAGAAAGATATAGAGACAGAGAGGGAGAGAGAGTGAGTACAAGCAGGGGGAGAGGCAGAGGGAAAGGGAGAAGCAGACTCCCTGCTGAGCCCCCACAAGGGGCTCCATCCCAGGACCTGGAGATCATGACCTGAGCCAGAGGCAGACACTTAAACCCTCTGAGCCACCCAGGTGCCCTGGAATGTGCATTTCTGACAGGTGCCCAGGAGGTGTTAATGGTGCTGGTCCTGGGCCTCCTGCTGTGCCCAGAGGGAGAGACCGGAAGGGAAGGATTCTGCTTTGGATCCCAGAGGAACTCCACCATGACTCTCCAGCCTGTAGCTGCAGGAGGCTGGTCCACTGAGACTCAACACCAAAGGAGGAATTGGTGGGCAGGGTTGTCCAAAGCATTTGAACACTTAGACACCAATTCTTCTGGACTTTAACTTGAAAGGGCATTTTTGAGCTTTAACTTCTCCTGGAAATTTCAAAGTGAGAGGGCAGTTATATTCCAAGTTGCGGCTCAGAGTGCCTTTCTGTTGTCAAGGGCAAGATGTTCTCCCCTTTCCTATTTCTCCTTTCTGACAGCTGGAATGTACATGTGAGGCCAGGACCGGGGCAGCCATTCTGGGCCATGAGACAGGAACCCCATGTGGAGGATAATGAAGGAATACAATGGAGAGGTCTGGGTCTCTGAGCCCTGAGAAGCCCCGAACCACCCACTCAAATCTTCCATGAGAGAAGCAAATTTTATCTTGCTTTATCTTAAGTCCCTTGTTCATTGGGTCTCTCAGTGAAAACATCTGAACTTATAATAATACAAAGAATTGAGGAGGAGTGGGGTATGGGATGGAAATTATTTTGAATCCAAACAGGACGGCCTTCCACGCATGTAATTATTTTGAGTCCCTATCCCATCTCATAGACAGCTCCTTGCTGCTAGTAATTAATTAGCTTGACTCAACACTAGGAACTGTAAGTGCGGCAACCTCTGTGGTTTCATCTAGAGGGCTGCTCGGACATCCTTCCCTTTCCTTCCAGAGCCGCACCGTCCAACACGGCAGCCCCAAGCCCCACGTGGTTACTGAGCCCTTGAAATGTGCAAACTTAGCTGTTGTCAGTGCAGACCACACAGCAGAATTCAAAGACTTAGTGGGGGCGGGGCAGGGGGAGAGAACAATGTTAAATATCTTGATTCTAATACTGATGGAAAGTTGAAACATGCTGAAATACTATGTTAGCTATATTGGGCTGAAAAAAGTATATTACTGAAATTAATTTCACCTGTCTCTTATATTTTTAGTGCGACTCCTGAAAACTGCTCCCGCGCTATTTCCCAGGACAGCACTCACTCCTCTCGAACCTGCCTCCCTCCAACATGGGGCCCCTGTTTATCCTGCACCAACCTGGCTGTTTTCTGGGTGGGAGGCCGTCATCCCCCTACCCAAAAACAGAAGAGCTGATCTTACAAAGCCCTGAGACCTCCCGGACTTTGTGCAAACATGGCTGCATTGGTACCGTTTCTTTAGCAAGGATACTGGGGGGCATGGTCAGGCAGGCAAAGGCAGACGTGGGGATGAGAGCCGCTGTTGTGACCACCCGTGTCCCAGGCAGGCCCGTTGAGCCGAGCACAGCTTGGCTGCTCCCGGCCACCAGCCCATCTCCTGGCATCACAGGCTAGCAACACGAGGGGCCGGCAACAGCTGGCCAGAGAACGAAAGTGAAATGCCCCTGAACAGTGACCATCCTGGTAAGGTTGCCCCGATGTCACCAGGCACAGGGCAAGTGAGGATGGGGGGGACCCTCAAAGATGCCATCGCCTGTGAACCAACTGGTAAACACTTGTCCCCTCTTAAATGACGATGCCTGGTGCCAGAGACGGAAAGGAGCTGGTGACATCTTACGGCCCCATGACCCCACGCTCCCAGGGCCATTCTGCAACTTCCCCCCGACCTCAGGGAAAAGCTGAAACGTTTGCCTCTCAGAAAAATATTCCCCAGATTGTCAAGGTCCCAGCTCCTCCCACAAACCCACAGCGGACCAGAGCTTTCATAAGCAGCCCAGCCCCAGCCCTGCCGTTGCACTCAGGGTCATTCAGCGAGCTTCTCTGGGCACAGACCCACACTGGGTCACGGGGACACAAACATGGCTCAGACACAGACGCCCCGCACACAGCTCCAACCCCACCCTGGACCCCTCTTCACTCACTCCTGTAGCCCTAGCCTGGGGCTCAAGCCAGAGCCCGCTCTGCCAGCCCGCATCAGAACCATGACCTTCTCAGTGGCTGCGGGTCCCCAGGCAAAGAGCCCCGCCACCCTGAACCTTGGTTTCGTCAGCTTTGCCACCGGGAGGTGCTTCTCACAGGTGTGGTGACTACAGGCCTCTTCACTGGGCTTCAGTCCTTCTCCTGCTCCCCGCACACCAAGTCAGAGCTCCCTGGGCTCAGCCACCCGCACCCACGGCCCGCTGCATGGTGGGTGGAGGGGCCAGCGAGCAGCCCCGCTCACCATGGGGGTCCAGGCATACTTCTTGCTGTGCCTGGTCCCCTCCAGGCGCCCAGAGTGACATCTGCAAGGCTGGCACGTACAGTAAATACTGCACGAAACGATAAACACGTGAGCAAAAAACAGAAGGAACAGGACAAAGGCTCCAGATATAAAGGTGAGACCCAGGGACGCCTGGGAGGCCCAGTCGCTCGAACGTCTGCCTTCGGCTCTTATCGGGATCCCAGGGTCCTGGGGTCAGCGGGAAGCCTGCCTCTCCGAACTCTGCCTGCCCTCCCCACCCCTCCCTGCTGTACTCTCTCTCTTGCTCACTCTCTCTCTCAAATAAATAATCTTTAAAAGAAATACATAAGGCAAGACGCCTACCTTTGGAAGTTTCTGTCAGATGAAAAACATTTTGGGGTCCTTTATTTCTGAGCAATCGTCCCGAAAACCCTGCGATCCACTGCGCCAGCTTTGGAGGACGGCCCTTGCGCTGTTGCCTCCGGTTCCCCCGGGCATCACCGGGCAGGATTTGTTGGAGCTCTCTGTGTGCTTTTTCTTCTTCCAGCCTGGGTTTCTTCTTGCCCCAGAGGCCCTTTCTTTTCAGCCGGTCCATCTCTCGCCTTTGTGCCCCACTGCAGCCGGCCTTAGAGACGCCCTCCCACCCGCCTGCAACCGAACAAAAGAAATAAATAGGAGGAAGCTGGAAACTGCCAGAGAAACTTCCTCTGCGTCTACAAATACGGGTGTTGGGCGCCTGGGTGGTTCAGTGGGTTAAGCCTCTGCCTTCAGCTCAGGTCATGGTCCCAGGGTCCTGGGATCGAGCCCCACATCAGGTTCTCTGCTCAGTGAGGAGCCTGCTTCTCCCTCTCCCTCTGTCTGCTCCTCCCCCTGCTCATGCGCTTTCCCCCAAATAAGTAAATAAATCTTTTTTTTTTTTTTTAATGTTGAATGATTCACGAATTTGTGTGTCGTGGTCATGCAGGGGCCGTGCCCATCTTCTCTGTATCCTTCCACTTTTAGTGTATGTGCTGCTGAAATGAGAACGCTCTTTTTACTTACGGTAAAACACACCCGCTCCCCAGCCGCAGCGACCTAACGGTGCCCCCTCCGGGCTCTGAACTGACAGGCCAGCCCTGCCTTCCACACCCAACATGGAAACTCGGCTCTACCTCCCCCAGATGACAGTTGTCAGCCGCTAGCCAGGGAGCCCCTAGGCACTGGGGGTCTCCTACCTGGACCCCACACAGCCCATAGGAGTGTCCTGCTGCTTCTGTAACAAATTACTGTACGCAGAGAGGCCCAACCGCACAAGCTTCCTGTGCTTCTGCTGTGGAGTCAGAGTTCTGGCTGGGGTCTCTCTGGGCTGTGTCCCCCCTCCGTTTCCTGTGTTCCCCCCTTCCAGATGCTGCCTGCCCTCGTGGCTCACAGAGCCTTTCCTCCAGGCTGCAGACCCAGCAACTCCCGGCTCACATCTGCTCTCGGCTCTGCCTCAGTCTCCCCCTGCGAAGGACCCCGTGATGGCCGCACGCCCCCCCGGCCTCCCAGGCTGGGTCCCTCTGTGAGGTGCTCCACCAGCAGCCTCGTTTCCGTCGGCATCCGTCGCTCCCCTTTGTGGTGGAACCAGGCGTGTGCGCGGGCGTCTTGGGGGTGCTGTTCTGTCTGCCACACACCCCCTTAGCGGCAACCTCCCCCCTCTCCCAGCTTCACTGCATGACTTCCGGCAGCGCTGGACGTCTCCACGCTCCAGCGGCCGAGGGTGGGCCACCAAAATGGCCTGTGGATTATTTTAAATGAAAGCTATTTGGGAAGGTCCCTCAGACCCTCCTCTGTGCCCCGAAAGCAGAAAGTAAGTCCTCCCCATGAAAGGCGCCCTGTCAGTAAAGAAAAAGACAGCCTCATCACCAGAGATAGGAAAGTCAGAGCCAACGAGGCCATATAAACAGCTGTTGACTTTTCACTAATCTCCTACTTGGGTCCAAAACCCTTTGGTTTTTTCCTCCTGTGGATCTGTCTCCGGTCACTTTAATTCTCCTACCGGCTGAGTGGAGAGGAGTGTGTGCTCCCCTACAGCACTGGTCCCTCCAAATCCCCACCCCACCAAGGCAGTGGGATCCGGTCTTTCCTCGAAGGGATCACACAGCACAGGCCCGTGGGCCTTGTCATGAGGGCCCGTTCGGCGCGCGAGAACAGTCCGCTGTTTCTGGAACAGCAGCCTAAGGACTGCCCTGGCTTATCCGCCTTTCCCTGTGGTCAGTACTTCCTGCTCACAGAGACAGAAACACGCATGTACCCACACTGCACGACGGGACACGGTGACAGAACACACGGAGTTCTCAGGGGTCTGGACACCTCCATACACGCATACCACAATATCCCCCCGTGTGTGCAAAATAGGGCTTCTGTCCCGAGGGGGGCGCTTGTCCTGGACAACCTCCTTCACTCCCTGACAGCGACACGGGGCAGGCCCTGACTGACAGGTGCTGTGGGACAAGGCGATGCCTGGGACTCTGGAGCTAGAAGGTGCTGGAACCCGGGTTTAGCCTGTGGAGCAGCTCCTCCTAGAAATGCTGGGGGCGAGTGATGCTCCCAGAGGATCCTTTTTTCCTGATCCAAAGACCTTTGGGCTGTGAATGTATCCAGAATCCAGAACCAGAAAGATGCTCCCACAGCCTGAAGGGAAGTCCGTACACATGTGCTTGCCCAGGCCACACCCCCGGGTGTGGTCGCTCACATGCATTCAGATGAAAGGGGTCAACCTTCGGGGGCCTTGGCGAGGCTGTGGGGACAAAGGGGTGACCGGCAAGGACAGGAGGGGGAACCAAGAACAAAAACACCCCCTCAGCTGGGCTTGGGACCAGCAGAGGAGCCACCACCCCCATCACTAGATGCCTTGCTCCTGTAAACTGATAAACTCCAGACTTGGGAAACTCTTGGGGCCAGAAGGTGGGTCTGCCAGGCCGGAGTGAAACTGTCTCCGGGAATCCCCGAAGGTCCCATTCTGTTCAGGAAGGAAAGGGTTTTACTTTCAGTTTTGCTTACCATTTTTCTGTTGTTTCTCGGAAACCACTGAGAAGTTCTCATTTATTTTGTTCAGAACAATCTTGGTGGATGAGCTCATGTGAGACACAAACACCTGCTCCCTGTGGGTTCTCCAGGCCCTTACAGGACACCCCAGGGCCTGCACAGCCCACAGCCACCGCCTGCAAGGACGTCCTGCCCTCCCTCCCCTCTGGTTCCAGGGGCTGCCTGGCTGGCTCCTCAGGCCCTGACGGCACTGGAGGGACCCCCAGGCTCCCCTCAATGCCCCCTCCCCTCCACACTGCTGGGCACACCCCTGGAGGGGTCCCAGGAAAGCCCCACCTGAGCCAGCTGCTTACACGTTCCCACAGCACAAGTGAGCTCAAGACAGAGACTCTCCCCATGACTCTGAGGGTCCCCCCAAACCCTCCAGGCCAGTTCTCTCCCTTGGCACCTAAATCCCAAAGCTTTCCTACTAGGTTCACCAGACAGATTGGATCAAAGCACCGTCACCCCCTTTTTCTTGCTTCGGATGGGTGGGACTGGGAACCCGGCCATGCATCCCCATGGTTCCCATGTGCCAGAAAGTGGTCCCCTCGGCACTGGGGGAGGGGGGCATGTGCCAGGTCCATCAAGGTTTTAAACGTGCCCTCAGACCACAATCCTACCATGAAAACTTCTGACGTCCCGGCAGAAAGATGCAGATTCTCTGCACTAAGACCGTAGTGTCTTCATGGAAAGCTGAAGCCACCTATAGGCTGACAAGACTCCTCGCTGAGAGGGGACAGAGCCAAGGGCAGCGCTCACGGCTTCTAGAGAGCACCCCTGCTCTCTGCTCAGGGCCCACCTTCTTTGCCGTGGAAGCCGGCAAGACCACATCCCTGGCTGGGCATCCCCTCTCTTCTTCTGACCACACCTGGGAAAGCTGCCCACCCTTAAGGACTTGTGTGATGCTGGGACCCCAAATTCAGGATATGAAGAAATAGCTCAATAAGGACCCGCTTGCAGTTGCGTGAGGGATTGGGGGATACTAATCATTTTGAGAGCTTAAATAAATATGCAGGGTCAAGGGAAAGGCCGGTGGGTGGGGAAGAACCAGCGTGCTGCGGGGCGCTAGGCGGGGAGGCAGGCTCAGAACGCGGGGCACAGAGCGCGCAGCTGGGGGCCGCCCGCCGAGTCCCCGAGCCCCCGGGGCCTGGGCACCCGAGGGAACTGGGGGTCACGGTCCGCAGTCCCTGGGCTCCGCTCTCCTCGCGGGGAGACGGTGCCCCCGCGCCGCACCTGCGGGCCGGGAGCCCCCCCACACCCGCGCTCGCCGGCCCCGCCTCCCCCGCCGGGGTCGGGGCACGTCCGGGCGGCTGGGGGCCCGGCTGCAGGATCGGGCGAGGGGAGGACCCGGCTCTGGCTGCGGCAAGGCGTGCAGGGGACAAGGGGAGGGCAGCACGGTCCCCAGGCCCCTGGTCTGCGCCAACAGCCTCGCTCGCACAAACCGCGGCCGCGCGTCGCCACCTGGCGGCCAGAGGCGGAAGCGTCCGCGGGCGCTGGGGGCTTTACCCACCTGGTGTCGCCGCCGCCCAGGTGAGGCCCAGGCAGCGGGACTGAAGCCTTCCGCTCAGAACAAGGCGAGAGCCTCCTCGATGGGCGAAGGTTTCTGAGTAAGGTTTTAGTGAACATCCGGAGCTGCGAGTTCTTTCAAGGAAAAGCCTCCCGCCCCGCCCCCGCCCCCCCAACAAAGGAGGCGGAGACTGAGGACGAAGAACATCACAGCAGCCCAGGTGCCCCACACTGTGCACCAGTCCCCAGGAAACACGCCCAGGTGCTGGGCTGGGTTCTCACCCCGCAGGCTCCGGCCCACAGCAGGAAACACATCCCGGGTGCCGAGGACTTGCCTATATGTGTGCCTGACCCCTTTTGATATTTTCTGTTCTGTGCTACTTAGGGTGGCCGGATTTGGTAAGAAAATACAGGACTCGGGGTTGTTCTTTGAATTTCAGATAAATAACAATGACTTCTTTTCTTTTCTCTCTCTCTCTCTCTCTCTTTTTTTTTTTTAGTTGTGTACCTCCCACACAATATTTGGGGTATATTTATAGGGAAAGAAATTATTGTGTAATTGAAATTCAAATGTAACTGGTTGTCCTGTATTTCACTTAGAAACCTTAATTCTACCATTTTTTAAAATGCCGGTTGCAATATGCCAACCCAACATGACAGCTGCGAATAGGTCAGAGGCCCCGGTCTGAAGACACTGCCTTAGGGGAGGCTGGGTGACTCAGCCGGCTCAGGTCATGATCCCAAGGTCCTGGGATGAGCCCCAGGTCAGGCTCCCTGCTCAACGGGGAGTCTGCTTCTCCTGCTCCCACTCCTCCTACTAGTATGCCCTCTCTCACTGTCTCTGTCAAATAAATGAAATCTTAAAAAAAAAAAAAAAAGACATTGCCTTAGGTGATGGGCCAGAAGGGTTTCTTTCCCCAGGGACACCAACCTCAGTGGAGGAATTTGATGCCAATTGGACAGTCGCCCACCACCCCCGCCCCCGCCAAGACCCACCCTCCCTTTAGCTGCAGGGTGAGGAGTCTCAGGGGGTCTGCAGATGACCATATCCATGATCCATTCTCAAATTCGTATTTCTAAAGCCAAAGAGGAAACATATTCACAATCAGAGAAAGACTTCAGCCAATATTCTGTAATAAGAACTTGGACCACTGCATTTTCCTGAGGGAACATAGGACAGTATTTTCATATTTTTTGACATTTATAAATAACATTTGATGCAGTTCACAGGTGGATAAGTGTTGAAGGCAAATGTAGATGCAAAGACATTGGAAAGAAACAGATGATGCAGAATTTTAAAAATTAATCAAACTGATGATTCTAATGGGTATTTAATAAATCAAAAAATAAAAACGTTTTGCAATTATGGAGCAAAGAGAAATGGTTATGTTGCCTTTGGGAAAAGTATGAGGATCAGAGACCTCAAGGGCTCCTTGCGAATGTTGTATCTCGACAATGCGGTGCCCGAGAAAGTCTATGTAACAAGAGGGTGGCATCGACTGAGGGGTATTTGAGACCCGACGGCGGCATTTCCAGGGCGGATTGTTCTAGATTCAGCGGTAACAGGTGACACGTAGCTGGCTGTAGACAAAGGAGGCTATCCCTTTATTCTTACAGAGTTCCAGATGTTATCTGTAAAGCGATGAAGCCTAAAGAAGGAAAGGGTCTCCTCAGCCCAGGAGGCCCCTGGCGATACCGAGGGGAGGAATTCAGGGTGTGGGGTACTGTCAGCACTGCGGGGACTTAGACGTCCTTCCTCGCTGGGATGCCTGGATTCCTGAACTGTCCGCAAGGAGATGCCTCGTGCCTGTGCTGTGAGCAAAAGTGTACAGGAGGCTTGAAGGTGAAGTTCTGCCGGGTCCATCATTCAGCTACTTCCTCAGCGCCCCTCCCTCCCCAGGCAAACACCACAGAGAAGACCGTGCTGACCAAGTCTGGTGGGGGGCCAAGAGTCACTTAAGGCCATGGGAAGACCTGGGCGAGCTAGGAAAGCTGGCTCCAGGGGGCGGGGGGTCCCAGGCAAGGGTCGGTGACAGCACCTCACATCCGGAGTCCCAGACCCCAGCGGCCAGCCTCCATCTGCCCAGTTCCTGCCTGGGTGCCAGGGAGGCCAAGCGGCCACGTTGAGACGAATGTTCTTCACAGTCTCCAGAATGTCTCCAAGACGCACAGCAGCTTTCCAGGCTGAAAGGTCTCTGCAGTATTGCCGGGGCCTTCAGGAAGGACAAACTCGGCTGGGTTTTAGCAACGGAAGCCCCGGGTCCCAGGCGAAGGGGGCAGGTGGTGACTGTGGGGACCCTACTCGCCTGCCTGAGTTTGGGCTGCTGTGACAACCCCCCAGCCAGGGGGGCTCCTAGACGACGGTCCTGGAGGCTGCGAGTCTGAGACAGACCCCAGCAGACGCGGTGTCCGGTGAACCCCCGCGTCCTGGTTCAGTCAGCCGATTTGTTCGTGTCCTCACACGGCTGGAAGGGGCTGGGGGGCTCCCCAGGGCCTCCTCTGTAAGAGCAGTGATCCCACTCAGGAGGCTTCCCCTGCACGACCTAATCACCTCCGAACGCCCCCCACCTCAGTCCCTCCCCTTGGGGGCTGAGCCTGCAGCACAGGAATTATAACCAAGGGACACAGAGCCCAAGTGCTTCCTCCAGCCTTTGCCTGATGATTCCCGGGGACGGCTGGGGAGGGGGGCCCATACCCACATGCCCCCACAAGCACACACACTCGGTGTTGAGGCAGAGCCCCTCTGAGAGCTTCTCAGACTTTTTTTTTTTTAAGATGGTATTTATTTGTTTGACACAGAGACAGACAGACAGAGAGAGGGGGAGAGAGAGAGAGAGCGAGCACGGTGAGCAGAGGGAGAGGGAGAAGCAGGAACCCCGCTGAGCAGGGAGCCTGATGCGGGGCTCGATCCCAAGACCCTGAGACCATGACCTGAGCCAAAGGCAGACGCTTCACAAATGAGCCACGCAGGCGCCCCTCTTCTCGGACTTATGACCGTGACCCATGGTCATGGGCACGTTCCCCTCACTGTCCCGTGCACACGTGGTGTCAACACTGATTGCTGGTGTCAGCAACACAGGGAGGGCTTCGAGCTCAGATAAGCACACCCCCTCCCCAGGGCCAAGGACACCGGTCTGACAGCCCCCACCCTTGGCCTTCTGGTGGAAGGCGTGGGTGCAGCCTCCCCTCCCCTGAAGTCGGAGGGGAAATGGAGAAAACAAGGATCCTGGTCCACCTCTTCTCTCGCCCAGGAAGGGAGAAGCATCCGGAGAAGCTTCTGCCTGGGATGGGGGATCTCAGGACATGAGCTCCCCTGGGAATGTTGAGTCCAGCCCTGGGTGAGTGAGCGGATTCTCTCTGGGGCCACCCCTGCCTTCTCCAGAGTGACACCAGGATTCAGCAATTTTACTCAAGATCATGTCCACCTTTATTTATTCCACAGATGGTCATTAGGTCACCCAAATACTGCCACCACCAAATCCCTTCCCCTTCCAGCTGCTCTAGTCCCCCAAGAAGTCACCCACCGTCCGGGCCGCCAGCTTCATGCAGCAAATAGGATTCATGCAAACAGCTGGTCCGGATTCTCAGCCTCCGTTAGGGCCCTCCCCAAGCAGCCAAGGATACTCACGGGGTCTGCCAATGCTGCTTCAAAGCATGGAAACTTGCAAGCAAGCCCCGCCGGCTCCCTCCAGTGGGGGACCCTCACCCTAACCATAGCCCCGGGCTCGACCCCATTGGACCCGGTGGGCCTGTGCCTCTTGCCCCAGACACGATGCTGACTCATGGAAAAACTGCAGAAAGATCTCTGTTTTAAACTTTAATTAACCTACATTCTTTCCTAGACCTCGTGACCTGATTTTCCATCTCCCCTCTGCTGGGACCTACACGGCAGCAAAAGAATCAGCTTCTCTTTTACCCCAACACCCGTCAACTCAGGGCTTGACCTCCAAAGAAAAGGATGCTGGCGGGGAAGCAGCCAGGAGCCTGTGACAAACATGGGTCAGGGTCACTTGACCTCTGCGTCTCTAATCAGGGGGTGGGGGGAGGGGAAAGGACCAGGCTGGTCATGCCCAGAAGGATGTGGCGGCCATGAGGACACAGACCCCCAGCTCCAGGGAAGGTAACTGGCCCCCAGGCCCAGCTGCTGACCTCTGAGATCCAAGCTTCCCATGGCAGCTCCCAGCCATGACCTATGCAGCAAGGACATTCCTAGGAGACAGGGCCTCCTCTGATGGCTGTGCCCGACCTTGCTGGGGCAGCAGGCCCTCGAGAATGCTGCCAACCTTCCCCCCTTGCCTCCTAGTCTGACGTGCATGGCTGTCCCTGGCTCTTCTGCCTTCTGCCTGCTTCCCATCTTCCCGTTTCCATCATGCAAACCTTTAGTCCCGCTGCTTCTTGGAGGACCCGGATTACCTCAGAGACCTGCTGCTCTATCCCTCCCCAGACAACTGCAAAGCCCTCCTGCCTGGCCTCCCCACCCCTCACAGGATCTAAACTGACCCCTGCCCCAGGGCCTGGCCCTGCTCCCCTCTGACCAGACATCCTCACAACCCCCCACTCTCCTTCCACTCCAACCATACCGGCACCCCCCACAAGCTCTTCCCAGACCTGCATGTGGCTGACCTGTCTCCTCCTTCAGGTCTTTACCTCCCTTTCTGGTGAGACAAGCCCTAACCCTCCCCCAACTCTCCATGCAGGCTCCCCTCCCCACTCCCCTTGTTCTGTGTTCTTCCACAGCAAAGATCACCTTGTAACAGAGGGAAAACTTGCTGGTTTATTAGACCGCGGCATTCACCCTGCCTCCCGACTAAGGAGGGATGTTTGCTGCTTTGGCTCCCTAGTGAAGCCCCAGGCACCAGGGAAGGTGCCTGTGCTTGACACGGGGACAAACAGGGGAAGGAAAAGCCGAGAGACACTCAGCCTTCACTACCAGGGATTTCAAAACAAGAAGAAAGAGGAGAAAGAAAGAAATAATGAAACTTTCCAGAATGGAAGAGAGACCTAAGTCCTCACATGAAAGAGTCTGCCAGGTCCCAAGAAGGACAAAACAGAAACAAAACACATTTTATCCAGAAGATAAGGAGCTCCTGAAACTCAGAAAACAAACACCACAATTTCAAAACAGTTCATGGATTTGAGCAGACACCTCATCAAAGGAAATATGCAAATGGCACAGAAGCACATGAAAAGATGTCATTAGTCATGAAGGAAATGCAAGTCTAAGCCATGATGAGATGCGATCACACCCTCAGCAGGAGGACGAAAAGGAAAAAGAGAGACCACACCACGTGTTGATGAGGACGTGGAGGAACTGGAACACTCAGACGTTGCTCATGAGAATGTTAAATGGTTCAGCCTCTTTGGAAAACAACTTGGGAGTTCCATTAAAGACCAAAGAGACACCTACCATATGACCCAGCCATCCCACTCGTGGGTAATTACCTGAGAGAAAAGGAAACATGTCTCCTCAGAGATTTGTACGCTGACATTCACAGCAGCTTTCTGTGTGACGGCCGGAAACTAGCAACAGCCCAAACGTCCATCAGCAGGTGCCCGGATAAAGCAAATGGGGTCGGTCTATGCAACAGGTACGACTCAGCCATCAGAGGAATGAACCGGGAATGCGCACAAACCACGAGACTGGATCTCAAGGTAATTAATCCTGCCAGACAAGAGCAGCCAGGAAAATACCCTGGAAACCTCGAACCAAGTTCTAGTGACGGAAGGCAGACCAGCGGTGGCTCGGGAAGGCGTGAGGTGGGGGGTAGGTGGGAGGGGTCCCGGGGGCACTGGAAGCTTTTGCAAGGATGAGCTTTGCACGGTGTTGAATGTGGTGATGGCTTCGCAGGCCCATGCAGACACCAAAACTTAACAGAGTGTGAGCTTTAAATACGCGCATCTCATTGCTCGTCAGTCACAGCCCAATAGAGCTGCTTTTTAAAAAGTGCAAAGTCAGGGATGTGGGGGTGGCTCAGTTGGTGAAGAGTCTGTCTTTGGCTTAGGTCATGGCCCCAGGGATGGAGTCCCGCATCAGGTTCCCCTCTCAGTAGGCAGCCTGCTTCTCCCTCTGCCTGCCACTCCCCCTGCTTGTGCTCTATCTCTGACAAATAAACGAATAAATAAATATCATTTTTTAAAAATGCAAAATCTGATTCAGCAGGTCCAAGCTGAGGCCTGAAATTCTACGATTATAAAAAACTTCCCAGGGAGGCCACTGCCGCTGGTCCAGACCACGCACAGAGCAGTGAGTGTCGGACAGTGTATCTGACCCAGAGGAAGAGAATCCGTGAAATGGTAGAGGGTCCTGGAAGCTCCTGACCACAGGGGTGGTGGGCTTAGACTCAGGCAGAAGGCAGTGGGACTGTGGGAGAAGGAAAGAGGAGAAGGATCTGGGGATGGTGGTGGTTTGTGCCAGCTTCTCCTCACACGGCCTCGAGGCCCACAGGGCCTGGCTGGGTCACTCCTGTGCCTGCTCCCAGAGCCCCAGGAGTGAGACCAGGACCCACAGAAACCCTGAGCTTGAGAGGCCCCAAGAAGAACTGAGGAAGCCAAGAAGCCCCTAGCAGTCCCTTCTGCAGCCTCCCACCACCCCCCAAGACAAGCCGGGGGCCTGGGGGTTACAGTCTGCTATAGAGTGGTTCCGAGCTTGCTCGCACACGGGCCTCTCCACTCAGGGTTCATCCACCCACCCTCAGGCCTCCCCACTGAATGCAAGGCCTGACAGAGTAGCTGACACCCGCAGGGGTAACTGAGCACCAAGAACAAAACATCCAGACACCGGCAGAGGAGGCTCCTTAGGAAGGAAGGAAACCCACAGCCTAGGTTCCAGATCCTACCAGAAACAGGAGATCAAACAAGATGGACCAACGCTTTGAAATTAGTTACTGAACGCAGCAGACAAGATGAGAAGAGAGAGCAGCAACGCAAAATAACAGGAAAACATCTTCTAACTTTTTTATTTAAATTCAATTAGCCAACATATCATTCGTTTTGGATGTAGGGTTCAACGACTCATCCGTTTCGCACAACACCTAGTGCTCATCACATCACGTGCCCTCCTTCATGCCCATCACCCAGTCACCCCATTCCCCCACCCACCTCCTGAAAACACTGTATTAAAAGAGCCAAGCAGAAAAGCACACAGTAGATGGAGCAAAGCCGCATCTGGGAAGGTTGGGTGGAGAAGCGCCTAGAAGGGAAGGTCGGACCAGGGAGCAGGAGGAGGAAACGGGGAGCAGGCACAGCAGCACCAGCCTGGAGACTCGGAGATCCCAAGGGAGCCAGAGAGAGCTGAGTAATGGGATGGGGTAGACTTCCCGGATTCACACCCATCAAAGACCTGAGAAGGGAAGGCTCAGAGAGCAGCAGACCCACACCACAGACGGTCTAAGATGAAGAGAGCATCAAAAGAGCCAAGACTATTCAGAGAAACGTGGAGAGAGAACCATCCGGAGCCCCGTGGAAGTACGCGGCAGGTGTTACGGATGTGAGAGGAGTCAAGGGGTCGGCGAGACCAAAGGATGTGAGCAGCTGCCCCGTCCTGCGCTTGGAGGTGCGTACACAGGCGCCAATGCAGAAGACCAGAGGGTTACAAAGAAATACAGGAAAAGGGGGAAAAGCTGACCTAACAAGTGAAAATGGTAGAAACGGGCCCAAATCAGTAGTTAAGATGGACTAAACCTGTCAGTCAGAGGGACAAAGGGACAGTTTGTTTTTTTAACTGACACACTGTTTAAAAAAAAAAAAATCTGGATAAATGTTGTTTGCCAAAGACACGCATAAACCCAAGACCATGCAAAGCCAGGAAATGGCAGCGGACACACGGGGGAAGCACTACCCAGCAGGGACCGACCTTGCAACCAAGTTGTCTTAAGGACAGAGATGGTCATAAAATAATGAGAAAAGGCTCAGCTCACCAGGACCTTGATATCGCAAACACACCTGCTCCTGGCCACAGACCCCAGGATCATCGCAAGAAGGAGGAAGTGTCTTAGAGGGAGACTCCACGGACCTCTACTACTGGCTTCTCGGGCACAGACACCAAGCAGCCAGCTGTGGGGAGACCCAGGTACCCGAGGACGATATGTGCAGAGGAAGCTCTGCAGGCCCGGGGTGGGGGGGCTATAAAACTCCTCCGCGCACCGCCGTGCAACACCCACCCCCGCCTGCCAGGTTCACTGTGCAGGGCAGCTCCTGGGCACGTCAGAGGCCCTGCTGGGTCCTGATGGGCAGGGAAGGAAGCCAGGCTAGCTGAGGTCTCCCAGGGCCCGGCCCGAGCCCACACTTGGGGAATGGTCACTGGGAGAGCAAACGGGGCAGGGCTACTTCTGCTGCCCCCCCACCCCCCACCTGTGCCTTCTGTATGTCTCCCGCTCCGCTCCCGCACCACCACCCGGATGGGGGCCCATTCCCTCCTCCAATGCCCAGGTAGGGGGTTCCCCGCCGAGCCTGCTCCCCTGGGTCCACCACTCTGCTCAGAGCCTTGGGGAGCTCATTCCACGCTGGGGTTCAGCCCCCCTCTTCACACACCGTCTCCCCTCCGTGCGGCTTGTGGGCACGCCCGTGGCCCCGCATCAGGTGGGACACATCACTTCTTCCTCTCCCAGAAACCTGCATCTCCTCTTCCTGATGCTGGGCCTTTACCTGTGTTCTTCCCTGCCTGGAGGGTCCCCCCACACGGCTTCTCTGGCCACTTCCTGCCCCGAGTTTAGGGAATTCGTGTGGCTGGGCACTTTCCTGCGCCCAAGCCAACACCCCGGGCTTACCTTTTCACTCACCCTTTCTGCTCACCCCAGCCTCTCGTTTCATCTACACGCACTGCTGAGCCGGCCGCCCCACGAGGACCACATCTCTCCAGCTCATCCTTGTGCCCCAGGAGCCTTGCACAGGATTGCACACAGGAGGAGGCCAATAAATGTTGATTCGTCAATCAAAAACCATGCCTACCACCGAGCACTTCTCCCTGTACTCATGTGGTGTCCCACGAGTGCCCTCTCTGAGACCTGGGGGCCTGGGCCAGTCACGGTTTTCTAGAAGCAGTCTCTACCTCCTCACCTTCACTCCCAAAGCCTCTCCTCCTCCTCCTTCTCTCCCCTCCTCCTCCCTTTTCCTCCCTCCCTCCTCCCTTTAACCTCCTCCCTCCTCCCAAGAGCCTGACAAGGCCACTGTCCCACACACAGGAACTCCCTTTCTTGCCCACCGCAGCCCACAGTCCACATCATTTCTCTGAATGCAACGTCCCATCGGTGATTTCCCTCCCAGATGGTGGGTTTCCCTGGCAGCACAGGGGCTGACGCGGCAACGCATGGGGGAGGCACTCACCCTGTGTTGCTGGATTAACGGAAAGCCGGAGCCAACATAGCATATCCTTGTTGGTTAGTGACATCCTCCCTCAATCTCATGCTTCTCAGGCCCGTGCTGCCCAAACCTCACTCCTCCTGGTGGGTACAAGCAGCTATGTGAGTAAGAAGTTTTACCATGGGGCCATTCCCTAATGCAGTGGGGACCCATCACTGACCCCAACACTCAGCGCTTAATAAAGAGCCAATGTGGGGGGTGCCTGGGTGGCTCAGTGGGTTAAGCCGCTGCCTTCGGCTCGGGTCATGATCTCAGGGTCCTGGGATCGAGCCCCGCATCGGGCTCTCTGCTCAGCAGGGAGCCTGCTTCCTCCTCTCTCTCTGCCTGCCTCTCTGCCTGCTTGTGATCTCTCTGTCAAATAAATAAATAAAATCTTTAAAAAAAAAAAAAAAAAGAGCCAATGTGGGCAGGAAACGGCGCTGGATGCCCCAGCAGCCCCCGAACCAGCTGTGCACAGCATTTGCTCACAGACAACCCACAGCCTGGCCCGAGAGGAGCCCATGCGGATGCGAGAGGTCCTTCCTTCTCTTCGGTGCCCTGCTCACCGCTGGGAAGACAAAGCATGACACTGAGGATTTTTTGTTTCGAAGGTCAGGGTCTCTCAAAGCAGGAAACTCTATTGTTCAGGTTGGGAGGGTAATCGGCAATTGTGTTTCCCAAAGGAATGGCAGGAAGCTACCAGGCAGGTGTGGGACTCCAAAAAGACGGTCCATAAGCAGGCGCCAAGAATGAGGCTCATCGAGGGGGAGGCGCAGGGGTGCGGGCATTTTCCAGCCCCCCACCCCACCCAGAGCAGGGGGGACAGCAGGCCAGAGAGAAAGCAAGAACAGGAGACATCAGGGGGCAGCTGGGATCCAAGTTCTCCCAGACAAAGTGATGTCATCCGGTCACTTTGTGTTCCAGGGGTTTAGAAGAGAAAGTGGCCAAGGGTAGAGCCAGACTCCTAGAGGTATCCTGACACCGTGCTGGGACCACCCGGGCAATTCCAGCTGGATGAGAAAAGCCAAGAGCTCCTTAGCAGGAGGCCCAGGGCCCAGCCTTCTGCCTTCCTGCCAGCATATTCCTGGCTCTCCCTTCAAATCTCCCCTGGATTTCCTCGCTGCCCCACGAAGCCTTTCAGCTTCCCTCCAACCCAAAGGGCCCCTGTCCCTTCAAGGACCAAGCAGAGTAAAATTTAAGCAAGTGCTCTCTGGCCAGTGTCTGCAAGGCAGACCACATGCCCTGGGGACTTGACCTCCATTGTCCTTTTGGCCCCCTTCTTCCCCATCCTGCTCTATATTGCACCAGGTCATTTAGGTAAAACGTGTGCCCCTCCCCAGGGTGACGAATTGTTCCAGTTTGCCTGGGACTGAGAGGTTTCCCAGGGGGAGGGATTTTTGTCGCTAAAACCATGGAGGTTCTAAGCAAACTGGGCTGAGGGGGTCCCCCAAGCTCCCCCTCAGAGCCAGTGCTTGTTAGTAACATGGGTTCTGACCTCCTATGCACAAGAACTTCGCTCAGAACTTCCTGCCCAGCAGGTGCAGAATAAAAAGACTATGGTCTCCTCGTGCCTTCTGTTGATGGCCCTGCAAGGCTTGTGGGGATGGCTCTGCACACGCGTACTGGGCTGCGCTGGGCTGGAATGGTCATGAATTCCATTTCTATACACATGGGGTCTCCTTCGCCACTCCTTGGGACTCACCCCTTCCACCAGGGTAGTTAATCAGGTCTGTCCCCTGTTCAAGGGGACGAGTCTGCCAACCACACGAGTAGTTGTCCCCAGCAAGGTCAGTTGACATTTTTAAGTTGTGAACACATGTCCCGGAGAACCTCCTTTTGAGAGCCTCACACTGTGATCTCCCTGGAGTGAGATGGGTCACAACTTCACATGCCTTCTGTGGCCAGGGAGGGGCTGCAGGGCTGTAGGTTCATGAAAGGGGAGATGTCATTAGCGGGGGAGCTGGGGAGCTTGCCGGACACCCCCGAGCACATGATGACCTAAAGCCATGTCACCCCCTCCTCCCCCAAAACACGATCACCAAAACATCTCCATGGGCCATACTCCTCCTAGGTCTGCCAGTTCATGGCCCTGGTTTAGAGGTCTCCTGAAAATAACCTCAGTTCTCACCTGAGAGCCATAGATAGAAAAATCTTTCTCAGGGCGCCTGGGTGGCTCAGTGGGTTAAAGCCTCTGCCTTCGGCTCGGGTCGTGATCCTAGGGTCCTGGGATCAAGCCCCGAGTCAGGCTCTCTGTTTGGTAGGGAGCCTGCTTCCTCCTCTCTCTGCCTGCCTCTCTGCCTACTTGTGATCTCTGTCTGTCAAATAAATTAATTAAAAAAATCTTTTAAAAAAATCCATCTTTCTCAAAACCTGCTATATATCTTAGAAGGCCAGCAGAATCCGAGATATGAAAATGTCCACCAATAAACTCCTTCGGCATTTTAATCCAAAGAACGAAATGCAAATGACGGCAATTTTGGAAAGGCTGGCAGACACGTAGTATAGTGTGTGTATCAAAATTTGTTGGGGACCACTAAGTGTTAGATTTTTTTAGGACGTGGCAGCTATTACTAAAATAGAAAAATACTAGGCACTGACTTGATTTGTGCAGTAAGATGAAATTAAACAGATTTATCTATGTTTTTAAAAAGAGATTCAAATTCAAACTTGGAATGATACACTATCTGGGGGGGGGGTGGTGGAACAAAACACATTTCCAGCCAGCAGGTAGGAAGAAAAGAGCCCTGAAATTACTGTGTAAGATCCAGATTCCAGACCCTTTCTTTCTGAAGCAGTCCATATCTGCATCTCAGATTTTTCTGAAAGGTAGAGGGGGGACCTCTCCCCTCCCAGACCCAAGAGGCTCTCACCCAAAAGCAGACACTGTAAACCAGTGGCCCACAGGCCAGGTACAACCCCATTGTGTCTTGTTGACTGCGTGGAGTTTTCGTTTTGTTCTGTTTGCTTCGCTGAATGTGGAAGCCTTCCTATCCTCGTGCCACAGTCCCCGCCATCCCTTCCTGCCCTGCGCCCACCTTCTCCACACTGTGTGATCTCCTGCCCTTAAAGGACTTAGGTTTACGTCTCTTGCTCTGGGGGCGGGGGGGGCAAAGAAGTTTCCAGCACTGCTGTTGACTGTCACCACTCGAACCCCACTGCCCTGTGATCTCGACTGACTTTGGTTTCTACTTGTTCCACCTTTAAATCTCCCCACCTGGGGGCGCCTGGGGGCCTCAGTGGGTTAAGCCTCTGCCTTCGGCTCAGGTCATGGTCTCAGGGTCCTGGGATTGAGCCCCCGCATCGGGCTCTCTGCTCAGCAGGAAGCCTGCCTCCCCCCCCCTCTCTGCTGCCTCTCTGCCTACTTGTGCTGTCAAATAAATAAATAAAATATTAAAAAAAAAAAATCTCCCCACCTGGCTTACGGGGTAATAATAGCTCAAAATGCAAAAAAGGTGGCCAAGGTCACAGAGTTCGTCAGAGAGCTGACATTTATATTTTTCCAAGGACCTTTTTCAACTGGAAAATATAGAAAATCATAAAACAGAAAACGAATTTCATATAGACACATGACTGTCTAATGGTCGTCTGTGTGAGGCACATTGTATTTCATCGCAGGAGTGAAGCTTCTCTACATCCGTCATCGCTTTATTTAGATACAGTTGTTTAGGTCATTGTAGGATTGTTTTTTTTGTCTGACTTTGGTGAAATAGATGTAACATAAAATTGACCCTTTCAACCATTTTGGTTCAGTGGCACCGAGAATATTCACATCGTCATCCAACCATCCCCACCATCGATCTCCAGAATGTTTCCATCTTCCCCACCTGACACTCTGTCTCCATTAAACACCTACTCCCTATCCGCCCCCCCCACCCAGCTCCTGGCAACCACCATGCAACTTTCTGTCTCTGTGAACCCGCCTACCCTGGCGAACCTCCTATAAGTGGACTTACACAGTACTTGTCCTCTTGTGACTGGCTTATTTCGCTTCGTGCAATGGATGAAATTTGAAGGTATTATGCAAAGTGAAATAAGCCAGTCATGGCTTTAAATGCTGACTGTGGTTTTAAAGCAGCAAAGGTGTGTGTTAAAAATAGCCATGAACTTTGTGAATATCTAGCCAGGAGTGACTTAGCCCAAAAGACTTCTTTCTGCATGAAATATGCAAACATGCAAGCAGCCTTTATGAGCTAAACCAAAAACGGAGCTCTGAGCACAGACTCCTGGCACATAAAGGTCAGAATAGCTGGCCTTTACTTACCAAGTATAACAGTACAAAATGTCATGCTGGGAATACTGAATGTGGGAGTTGACTGCCCAAGGGGAAAAAAAAAATCACTCACTTAATGTAAGGAAACTCAAAATGAATCCATTCTTTCTTTCAGAACTCTAGATTGCAAAAAGTCCCATCTGGTGTGAACTATATTTACTCAGATCAGTACCACAATATAAAGGTTATTTAGAGCATATTGTTATGGTTTCTGGATGGTTCTACCATCTACTAGAGAATGCAAAAAGACACAGGAAACTGACCCTAAAAATGGACTAAATCTTGCTCAAATGGAAATTTAGAAACATCATCTTCAGGATTGAGAAAATAATCAGGCCGAGAGCCTCAGTAATCGCCCCGGGAAGAGACAGAGCAGTGCGGGGAGGGAATAAATGTGATGAGCACTGGGCTTTAGGATGGCAGCTGACATAAGGGCTCCCCTTGCCCCCCCATATCACAGGGGCAGAGGGTCTGACCGATGTGGCACTCGCTGCTGTCCCCACACACCAGTTCTGCTCTGACTTTGACAAAGCTCTGTCAACCCCCTGACCTCAACCTCCTCACCGCAATGTGGGGCAACAAGACTGCCCCCCTCCAGGAGGGCTGCTTTAGAGATTCGGTGGGCTAATGCCCATGAAGCACTAAGGCCACAGGGCTGTCTCACTACGTGAGCTCCAGGAAGCTAGACGCCCCCTGCGGTGCTTGCTGACACTTGGGGAGCCCTGTCTCCCAATCACGAATGCTGAGCAAGGGCCAGGCACATCAAGCCACCCCGGGAAACAGGGAGAGGGCCCCCGCCGCCATGGCAGCATCTTGACTTCAGACCTCTGAGCCCCAGAACCAGGAGAGAACACATCTCTGCTGTTTCAAGCCAGGTGTGTGATACTTCGTTAGGGCAGCCCAAGACCATGAGTGTGATGTCTTACCTGCCCCAGTGCCCAGGCAGGCACGGGCACAGGTGCACACCCGCACAGACCGTGGCTCCGCTCTCTCCTGGGCACTCACGCCCCACCTTCGGCTCTGAAGGACAGCGCAGGAGTGTGTCCCAGCACTGCCCATTTCCTAAGGAATCAGATATCTGAAATAGCAGGTGAAATCTCCCAGGTTTTCAATGTTGGCTCACAAACAAGATAACTGTACCAGTGGTGACAGCACCTGCAGAGTCCCATCTGCGTCTCGAATGCCGGGCTCAGCCACAGCTGGGGTGCTCAGTGGCGGGGTGAGGAAGATCGGGGGCATGAGGAAAGCATGTCCTCCACCCTTGGAACCCAAGTCCTGTCTGATGCGTCTAAAAAAGGGCATTAGAGCCATTAAAATCCAGCCAAAGGAAGAGAAGCAAACTCTAGAACCGGGATAAGCCAAACAGGGTAACGAGGTCCTACCCAGCGAGAAAGCCCTACAGCCAGAAGTCAGGCTCCCAGCCCCAACCTTGAGACAAGTCCTCTCTCTGAGACTTTGTCTCCCCAGCCACAAGAGGAGGGGATGGCAGGGCACTGGCGGCTCCCTGAGGCGCCAGCATGTGGGTAACGGGACACGGGGGTTGGGGGGGGCAGGCTGTGCCAGCAGCACCGTATCCCTGGAATGACTGACTGTCGCAGTCCCACTGGGCATGGTGCACACAATACCGCCATCCAACAGCCGGCCCCACAACTTCTCCATCGGGCCAGGGCGCCACAGCTGCAGCCAGTCATTGGGACCTCGATTTTGTTCTTTTTGACTTAGTTTGATTCACAGACTGTCTGAATGAGGGCTCATGGGAGATCTCCAAACCAAGCTGTGGACTCTATGGTGAGGGAAAAAGAGATACCTGGGCTCCAAAGTCGTGTGGCCCCCTGACCTTAAGGCACAGTAGTCTGTGACCACAGCACCGGCAGCGCCTGGGAATCTGTTAGAAAGTGAAGTTCTGGGCCCCATCTGGACCTCCTCAAACACACACGGGAGCACCCAGCAATCTGTGTTTCAATCAGCCCTCCAGAAGTTTTGTTTGTTTGTCCGTTTTGTTTTAAGATTTATTTATTTGAGAGAGAGCAGGGGGAGGGGCAGAGGGAGAGGGAGAGCAGCAAGCTCCCCACTGAGTGGGGAGCCTGATACAGGGCTCAATCTCACAACCTTGGGATCATGACCTGAGCCGAAATCAAGTGTCGAACACTTAACCAACTGAGCCACCCAGGTGACCCAAGCCCTCCAGAGAATCTGATGCTCACCCACATTTGAGAATCACTGGCTTTGGGAAACCAAGTCATGCACAGATAAGCCAGAGAGGCACCCTTTAAGAAATAGAATCGAGAATATAGCATAGATGATTTGTACTCAAAAATTAGGTCATGGGGCACCTGGGTGGCTCAGTCGGTTAAGCATCTGCCTTCCACTCAGGTCATGATCCCAGGGTCCTGGGACCGAGCCCCACATCTAGTTCCCTGCTCAGCAGGGAGTCCACTTGTCCCTCTGTCCCCCCCCCCCACCCCATATTTTCTTTCTCTCTCTCTCAGATAAATAAATCACCCCCCCCCAAAATTAGGTCTAGATAACAACTTCACCCAAAGTAGCAGCTGACTCTGCTGAGCACGTAACAGACCGTGCTTCTGGGTCGCGTCGGTCTATTGCTACCCTGCAAGGTCCTGACCCACAGCTCATCCGCAATCAGTGAGCTCACTGGCTGGTATGCAGCTGCTCCACCTGGGTGGAGAGAATGTGCCAGATTCACAACTAAAGGCAGCGATGGGAACACACAAATATGCTCTCTGACAAAGGTCTGCAAATGGTTGTCAGGAATCTTCGGGAATCGCAGGCAAGAGAGCCAGCTGCATGCCACACTGGGCCTCTTCCAGACCTTCCATTGCACACATGGTGCATCCCCAAAGCAGTGAGCTAAGTGTGAGCAAATGTATTCCCTACTACCACTAGCCTCAAGCAAGTGAGGGAGCTTGCTTACACCTTGTAAGCATACACCTTGCCTCCCAGAAGACAGGACCTGGGGCAAGCCCGGTCACCACATTTCTCCATCAGCGACTGAAATCAATACAATTTTGTACTTCCTTCTCTTTTTCCAGGAATGACATAATATGGAGCCTGACTGGACTCAAATGCTTGGGAGCAGGAAGACGCGCCGTCAGTCTCCAGCCACACCTCGCAGGGATGCTTCTTCTCTTCCCCACTGCCATCTCTGCTTCCTGCCTCTGTCTCTTCTGGAGCAGACTTGTTTTTCTCCTCAAGGACAGGTTCCCTGCCCACAAGTTGTTCAGCCTAATGAGGAAGGCAGACGAGTAAACAGGCAAATACAATCACGTGCCACTGAATGCCAGAGGGGCACTAAATGCCAGAAGTATTGGGAGGGTGGGAGGGGCCTGTCACCGAGGCAGGGAGACATCCTGCCTGGAGGGTCGGAGATTTCAGGAAGGGGGCAAGCTTCCTGCAGTGTCCAGCGGTGTCCAGCGGAACAAAGCTGCTATTTGTTTACCTATGGCCCCTGAGCAAGGCCGGCAATGTGGGCAGGGCCTGTATCCCAGCAACTCAGAAATGTTCAATATGGGTGCATTAGAGTACCATGGCTTAGGACACTGGCTTTTTTTTTTTTTTTTTTTTTTTTTTTCAGATTTTTTATTTATTTATTTGACAGAGAGAGAGAACAAGCAGGGGGAGCAGCAGAGGGAGCAGGCCCAATGCGGGGCTTGATCCCAGGACCCTGAGATCATGACCTGGGCTGAAGGCCGATGCTTAACCTACTGAGCCACCCAGGCGCCCCAGGACACTGGCTTTCAACGCAGCCAATGCCTTTGACTCCCTCCCAGCAGCTCGGAATGTCTACTCTACGCACAACCCCGGTGACAGGCTGGCGCTGGAAGAAAAACCACGCACATCCCCTATAACTCATTCCCAAGCTGGGGAGTCAGAAACTTTAACTAAGAGTGTGCAGCTTCAGCAGTGCGCTGGAGGTTGGAGGTAGCTAAGAGGGGGATGTCACAGAGGCCAGCTGTCCAACCAGACAGCCCACCACAGAGGGCAATGTGCTCGTCCCTCAGGGGCCCACAGCTCAGAAGCACGAGGTTCTCGCAGTCCAGGCAGACTTGATCTTGCTTGAGGGGCAAATTCATGCTAAACAGAACAGACACCGAATCTGAATAACTGTAAGGCTGGTTTACTAACTCCCCTTCTCAGCAGTTATCCCTGCCTGCCATCCAAGGAAGGCCGGCGCTTTAGTGTGTAATCCGGGCACTCACTGAACGACGATTCCAAAGGCACCAAGTGCCCATTACTTAGCAAACTGTGAGCACCTGACTGGGGGAACTGCAGCCAAATGGGGCGGGGAGTCGGAGCAGGAAGCAGAATCGTGCAACGAGCCTGGCGTCACGCTAGAGTTCAAACACTGTCCACCATTTATTAGACGGGTGATTTTGAGAAAATTAACCTTCCTGACTCTTTCCTCGCCTGTAAAATGGGACTAACAACACTCCCTCACATGGTTGTTAAAGGATTAAATGGGATTACACCTGAAAACTGCCTAGGTTTATGTATGTTTATATTTACTTGTGAATGCGGGGTCACGTAATGGTTAAGGGAACAGACTCTGGGGTTAGACAGAGCTCGGCTTAAATTCCAGCTCTGTCACTTACTAGCATGTGATCTTGGGCAAGTTGCTTGAATTTCTTCCACTAAGCTTCCGTTCGCTAATCTGTAAAATAGGAATAAAAATTCTCCACAGGATCTAGGAAGTAAATAAGAGAGTGTATTCAAAGCAAATTCCTATGCTATGAGAAGCATTCAATAAATGGTAGGGTTAACAATAATTTTTAAAAATTGTCCCTTATTAGAGACAAATGAGTGGTACACCAGCAAAAATTAAATTTAAAATTAGTACAAACTCTTTGAATGAAATTAAATATGGGGCCATCAAACATACCTGGCCCCAAATAATAACAACTCACCTGGTAGTTAGCTTCACTAAAAACCAATTCTGGGGGTGCCTGGGTGGCTCAGTCATTAAGTGTCTACCTTCCGCTCAAGTCATGATCTCAGGGTCCTGGAATGGAGCCCCACATAGGGCTCTCTTCTCAGTGGGGAGTCTGTTTCTCCTGCTCCCTCCTCCCCGACTTGTGTTTCCTCTCGGTCTCTCCATCAAATAAAGAAATAAAATCTTTTTTTTTTTTCAGATTTTATTTTTTTATTTGACACAGAGAGAGATCACAAGTAGGCAGAGAGGCAGGCGGGGGGTGGGGACGGGACTCCCCGCTGAGCAGAGAGTTCGTTTTGGGGCTCGATCCCAGGACCCTGAGATCATGACCTGAGCTGAAGGCAGCGGCTTAACCCACTGAGCCATCCAGACACCCAAATAAATAAATAAAATCTTAAAAAAAATTTTTTTCTGACAAGGCCAGCCCCTTACTTCAGACTAGTTTCATACCCATATTTTCCAACAGTTTCTAAAACAGTGTCAAAATGTGTGCAAAAATGCCAATGTTTCCGAACGGCTGGGTCACGCTACATGCTGACCCAGGAGCAGCTTGTCCGATCGACCTTTCCCACGGACCTAGCTCCTGCAGGAAAGACACAAGTTCCCTCGATTCCGGACCGCCCCTTTGATTTATTAACTTCCCCACCCACTTACAAAGCTTGTAAATCCTGGAAGAATATCCTCAACTTTGGTAAAAAACAACATACCTTTCAGTTCCAACTTCCTTGCATACTGGATTAGGCGAACAACCGGCAGCCCCTAACCCACCTCATCCTGACCTCAGCAGCGTGCTTCCAGCCCGGGAAACCACCCTTCGCCTTATTTGGCTCTTGGTTTTACCGCAGCCAACATGTTTTCAAATGTCGCGATGGGCTCTGGATGCGCTTTTACAGTCGCAATTCACACGTTTAAACCAAATACACGTTTCTGCAATCGCCTCCGCAGGAGGAGGACAGCAGAGGCTCTCCTGGTCACTTGTGAGGAACGCCTGCTTTGGGCTACGCTCCGCCCCGCAAGGAGATCACAATTTATTAACTGGGGTGGTGGGTCCGGGAATGGTAACCCAATGAGATGTTTGCTTCAAGCAAAGTCACGGTGCACCGCGCTTCCAGGAGGGTCCTGGGGTCCCAAGCTAATCTGGGGCTTCCCTCCTCAGAAAGCGGAGGCTCGGAGTGCCAAGCCCCGCCAGGCCTGCAGGCCCGGTGCCGAGAAGGCCGGGCGGGCGGGGGGCCGCACCACGACCCTGTCAAGGTGACACCGGACCCCGGCTTCGGAGAAAAGAACAGCACTTGGGGCGAAAGAGCCAGGCCCCGCAGTCACCACAGTGCACCCAGGCCTTGGGCCGGGGGAGGAAGCACAACTTCCTCCTCGAAGCCCGACGACGGGCGTCCCCAGCGGCCGGAAGAGGCAGAGAGGACCTTCCCCGCCCCGCCCCCGGGCGAGGCTGAGCACCCGCCGCGAGGGGGAACTCGGCGGGAACGCGGCCAGGTCCAGGCGACGGGGGAGGGGAGCAGCCAACCGCCAACGCCCCCCCCCCCCCCCAGTCCCCCCGCGCTCAAACCGACGAAGTGTGGCCCCGCGGCCAACCCCCTGCCGCGGCCGGCCGGCTCTCGCGAGACCGCGAAGGCCTCTGGGAAAGGCGGGGGAGGGGAGGGCAGGGGAACGAACCCGGGACCGGGGACTGGGGGCGGGCTGAGGCGGAGAGAGGAGCCTCAGGAAACAGAAGGGGCGGAGAAAGACACGACTGACGTGGCACGTGGCCAATCACGAGCGAGGTCGGGCACGCCTCGGGCCAATGAGCAGTGCGGCCTGCTGCGGGGGGCGGGCGCTGGGGCCGAGAGTAGCTTGAGCGCGGCGGCGGCGTTGTTCAGTCAGAGCGAGAACATTCCAGAGGTGAGTCCGGTGAAGGGGCGGCAGCCCCGCGCCCCTTCCCCAGTCCTCCCCGCCCCCTCGACCCCCGCGGGCCGCTGGCTGGCGGGGAAGGCGCCCCGACGCCCGCGGCTCACGGCGCCGTCTCTCCGCGCCAGGTCGCCAGGCCCCGGGCGCTGAAGGGTGTGGACCCCGGACGTCGCTGGGACAGCCCCTCCCCGCTGCTCGGCGGCGCCTGGCCCGGCCGCTGCTCGCTGCGCTGCTCCGCCGCCTCCGCCGCCCCTCCTCGGACTCGGGTTCACACGCGCCTCACTTCATCCCAGTCCCGGGCGAGCAGCGTTGGGTTTATGTCTTTATTTGACGAAAACGGTGAGTCCGCGGGCGGGCCGGCGGGGAGATGGCGGCCGCACAAGATGGCGGCGCGCCGCGTGACCCGCGCGCGCGTGTGGCGCAGTTCGGGCGGGCGGGCCCCGCGCCCCCGCCGCCCTGCCCTCCGCCCCGGGCCCCCGCCCCTCTCCGCCTCCCCTGTCCGCCCCCCCCTCCTCCGCCCCGGTCCCCTCCCCCGGCCGGGCCCCGGCCCCTCCCCCGCCCCGCGGGAGCGCGCCGCGCGGGCTGACTCAGGCCCCATTGCTGCATTCATGAGTCATCGCCCGCTCGGGGGCGGGGGCGGCCCGGGCCGGCGCCCCTCGGCCGCTTTCGTTTCCCCCGCCGCGCCGAGGCCGGGTGGAGCGCATGGCGGGGTCGCTGCCCCGGGCGGAGTGGCTGGTGGCCATGGGCACCGGAGCGAAGGTCGAGTGCGTGCGCGCGCGGAGCAGGGACGGGAGGGGCGGGGGCGGCCGCGCTCGGTCGTTGCCCCCGCGGTCCGTGCACACTCCCGCGAGACGCCGTGTTCTGGGCCGGGCCAGGGCCTCCCCGCGTGGCCCGGTGCTGGACACGGACTGAGCGGGGCGGCTGGGAAGTTTGTTCGTAGCCGAGGCCTGGTCTGCGGGGAAGAGGTCGTGGCCCGTTTCGTCCGCGGTTGTGGAGATGTGGCCGCGCCCCCGAAGCGGACCTTTGCGGGGCGGAGGCAGCGCAGTTGGGAGTGTGGCGGCTCCCAGCTGGAGGCCCGTCCTGGTCCACGCGGAGCCCCTTTCTGTTGCGACAGGTGTTCCGTGTTCGAGGAGAGCGTTCGCGGCGCCTCACGCGAACCGGGGTGCTTCGTGGGGTCACCGGGAGGCGAAGGGACGCTTCCTCCGCGGGGATCCCGCTAAGCGTCGGGGGTTGTGTGCTCTTCCTTCTCTTTCAGAGCTGTTGCGCAGCCATTGGTACCTGTATTGGGGACACATAGCATACAAGCAAGAAGCCTACAGCCTCAGTGGCGAAAATTTTTTCATGTCAGAGACCGAGAACTCTTGCAGTCGTTTATGTCATCCCTTCTTCTCCAGACAGAAGATACCAAAAAGTTGCAATCAAAGATCTCTTCATCTTATTGATAAAGTCACTAATAAGCCAAAATGTCTGTCAACGTCAACCGCAGTGTGTCAGACCAGTTCTATCGCTACAAGATGCCCCGTCTGATTGCCAAGGTAATACCCATCTTTGCTTTAGTTTTGAGGCGTAAGCTCTTTTGTTAGAATCTTAAAGATTGCATGTCTTGGGGTAGATAATGCAAAATTAAAGTTATTTTTTTCTTTAGGTTGAGGGCAAAGGAAATGGTATCAAGACAGTTATAGTCAACATGGTTGACGTTGCAAAGGCGCTTAATCGGCCTCCAACGTGTAAGTAACGCTTCTCAAGAGGAGTCTGACAAAGCGTAGTGTCACTGTGGTCATGACAGACTTGGATCTGTGTGATTGGAGTGAGTTGTATGCTAGTGTGTTTCAGGGTTAAATGGAATCTTGGGCTGGAAAACCAACTGGTTAGTTACTATTGGTAAACAAAGCTGCTCATCACATTTTAACCCAGTATAAAAGCATAAGGGAGTTATATTTGTATAAGGGTGAATGAGTAGTAGAACATCTAGATAATAAATCTTTTCCCCCCCCCCCCCCGCCCCCCCGCCAGATCCCACCAAATATTTTGGTTGTGAGCTGGGAGCACAGACCCAGTTTGATGTTAAGAATGACCGTTACATTGTCAATGGATCTCATGAGGCGAATAAGCTGCAAGACATGTTGGATGGATTCATTAAAAAATTTGTTCTCTGTCCTGAGTGTGAGAATCCTGAAACAGAGCTGGTGAGTCTTTCTGAGGAAAAACTGTGTATCTGCTTTTGTGCTCAGTCTTTTGATATCACCAAATGTATGTTCCTGAGAAGGCAGAGCAAACTTAATTGCAAACAGGTTGTGTAAAGCAGCAAATTTTTTAAATAGATCATTTAACATCTTGTTTTTTACAAAATTTATTGTAGTGTATAGATGACTGACTTGTTTTTACTCTTTTTTTGGCAGCATGTCAATCCAAAGAAACAAACAATAGGTAATTCTTGTAAAGCCTGTGGCTATCGAGGCATGCTTGACACACATCATAAACTCTGTACGTTCATTCTCAAAAACCCACCTGGTAAGTCTTTATGAAGAACCTGAAAGATTTTAATGTGAGGCAGCTGATCATTGGAAAAAATGGAAGCTTTTTTGCTGTTGTGAAACTAGACTATAAGGATTGTCTGATTTTTGTGCCTTGTTCTGTTGAGTCTATGACTTCGAAAAATGTACCATTCAGGGTTTGAAGGACAGGCTACAACTTAAACTGAGCTGTGTTGTCAATTTTTTCTTTCTTGAAATTTTATTTACTTGAGAGAGAGCTCGCATGAGAGGGAGAAGCAGACTCCCGCAGAGCTAGGAGCCTGATGCGGGATTCTGTCCCAGGACTCTGGCACTATGACCCAAGCTGAAGGGTGCCCAGGTGCCCTGTGTTTTCAGTTCCTAAAACCTGCCCTTTTAGAATAGGTGAAATGGATATTGTAAAACAGGAGCGCCTGCGTGGCTCTGTCTGTTGAGCATCTGCTTTTGGCTGGGGTCATGTTCGCAGGGTCCTGGGGTCAAGCCCTGCATTAGGCTCCCTGCTTAATGGGTATGTGCTGCTGCTGCTCCTTTTGTGTGCATACATGCAGGTGTGTTCCCTCTCTTAAATATTTTTTAAAAATAAATAAAATTAGGATCCCAGCAAACAATCCACTTCTGGAACACAGTGCTTTATAAAGAATCAGGGTCCTGGCTCATTAAGCCCAAGTGGCTTTAGAACATTGCAAGCAACACTCTGTGGCAGATGATGGAAGTTGTCTGACACAATTTAAGCTTGCTATAGCAATAAAGTCTAACCTATTCCAGTGTTCTCCTCCATGAGACCAACTGTTATATAGACTCTGACAATGTTAACAGCTCTGGACTAAAGTGGAGTTGAGAAGTGCTCGTGTTTAGGTTCATGCGGGACGAGAGGGTCAGGAGTGCCAGCCTTCACTAAGCTCCTCATTTTCTGAGATACCACCACTTTATGTTAATTTTACTGAACAGTTAATATCTCTACTGTTCTAGGACATGATGTCCTTACTCTGAGTTTTCTCACATAGGAAATGATAGTGGAAGAATTTGGTTTGTGAATCCTAGAATTATAAGTAGCATTGTTCTTGTGTATGGTTTTCTGAGGGAAGGTTCCAAAGCAAAAGGAAGCAAAGGCTTTAAAATGTCCATAAGAGACAGTAAGATGTACTGTAAACTATAGTACTAAACTTTTACTTCTTTCTTTGTTCTGTAGAGAATAGCGATAGCGGTACAGGGAAGAAAGAAAAGGAAAAGAAAAACCGGAAGGGCAAAGACAAGGAAAATGGTTCTGTGTCCAGCAGTGAGACGCCCCCACCCCCACCACCAAATGAGATCAGTCCTCCTCCACACGCTGCGGTGAGTGTAGTGGTGAATGTGTGGTGGGCAGTAAAGTTGGGTGAAATACAATATCTGGTGGGGGGGAGAAAAAAGGAAACTTGGGCACCTGGGTGACTTAATTGCTTAAGTGACTGCCTTCATTCCGCTCAGGTCATGATCCTCGAGTCCCACATCAGCTTCCTGCTCGGCAGGGAGTCTGCTTCTCCCTTTGTCCCTCCCCACCTCATAAGCAGGTGCGTGCATGTACGCACTTTCTCTCTCAAATAAAGAAAAATCCTTTAAAAAAAAAAAAAAAGGAGGGTGCCTGGGTGGCTCAGTTGGTTAAAGCCTCTGCCTTCGGCTCGGGTCGTGATCCCAGGGTCCTGGGATCGAGCCCCGAATCCGGCTCTCTGCTCAGCGGGGAGCCTGCTTCCTCCTCTCTCTCTGCCTACTTGTGATCTCTGTCAAATAAATAAAACTTTAAAAAAAAAAAAAGAAACCTCTTCATTTTAACGTTGCAATGGTATCTTGGGTTCCTGGTTATGCGTGGTTGATTAAATTAATGTAGGTCCAATTTATATTTGTGGAAAATGAACCTAGTGCCATTAACATGACGAGAAATCAGAAGTATTTTTGTGTTTTTGTGGCATTTGACTACATATACTTGTTCTTGACAGGAAGAGGAGGAGGATGATGATTGGGGGGAGGATACAACTGAGGAAGCTCAAAGACGCAGAATGGATGAAATCAGTGATCATGCAAAAGTTCTGACACTCACTGATGATTTGGAAAGGACTGTTGAAGAGCGGGTCAATATTCTGTTTGATTTCGTTAAGGTAAAATAACTTGGGTCAGGAGCAGCTAAACGTTTTCTTGATAATCAGTTTCAAGCCTTGGGTTTTTGTAAAGGTGTTCGTTACTTTATGCTTATTACCTGGCATGTAACTTTTTTTCCTACAGTATCTTTTGAATACTCAAACTTTTTGTTCAAATACTTCCTGAGGTGGTTCCAGGTACTATCTTTGGCATGTGCATTTCATGGAAAAATCCTAAAACCATAATTAATTTGGTAGGAAAAAAGTCCATGAAAGTGGGGACTAACTGGTATCTCTGGACTAAAATGCGTCTCCATGTCACTGAATTGCTTCCTTTTATTTGCAGAAAAAGAAAGAAGAAGGTATCATTGACTCATCAGACAAAGAAATTGTTGCTGAAGCAGAAAGATTGGATGTAAAAGCCATGGGCCCTCTTGTTTTGACTGAAGTTCTTTTTAATGAGAAGATTAGAGAACAAATTAAGAAATACAGGCGCCATTTCCTACGAGTAAGCAAATTATTTTAGGTTCATAAATGAGGTTAAGAGCTTTGTGACCCTGGGAACTTGTTCTCTGTTATCCTAAAACTGGAGATAATTGACCTATCTTAACAAGCATGGAAATATTTGGAAAATACTGTGTATAGCATAGCTAAAGTAGTACCCAGATCTTTATGCATTGACTTTTTGAGCCACTGTTTAAGGCTTATAGCTTTAAGGCACAATCTTGAAACAATGCGTATACTTAATTAAAACTTCTTTAAAAGCTTGTTAATGCCAATACATTTATTTCCAGTTTTGTCACAACAACAAAAAAGCTCAACGGTACCTTCTTCACGGTTTGGAGTGTGTGGTAGCAATGCATCAAGCTCAGCTCATTTCCAAGATTCCCCATATCTTGAAGGAGATGTATGATGCAGATCTGTTGGAGGAAGAAGTCATCATCAGCTGGTCAGAAAAGGTGGGGAATAGATAGATACATACAAACAGTTTCTTGAAGATCAGAAGTATTACTGAGACATTGTTGGGGCAATTTAGGAAAAAGTAATTTCTGATACTTGAGTTTCTGCTACGTTGAAATGTAATCACTGGTATAACCTGTAGGTGATTCCCCCTGTGGCAGCTTCCTAGTAATAAGGGAAGAAAGTATTTAAACTCCTCGGACTCATTATTACTTGTTGAATAAATGGATCTGTTGAGAAGTCAAGATTAAGATATGACCCAGTCACTTTAAAGAGCTGAGTGTAGGCAGTTAAATTAGATTTCTCCAACTAAGGAAATTGTATTGAACATTTTCTAGGTCTCTAAGAAGTATGTCTCAAAAGATCTTGCCAAAGAGATTCGTGTCAAAGCAGAACCGTTTATAAAATGGTTGAAGGAAGCGGAGGAGGAATCTTCTGGTGGTGAAGAAGATGATGAAGATGAGAATATTGAGGTGAAACTGTGTTAGGGTTTGGGATTCAAAAATAATAATTGGGTAATTTGAAATTTCAAGATGCAGCAGAATGTGGTCTCAATAATTTGGGAAGTTAACATGTGAATGTAAAGGGCTGGGAATATCTTTCCTACCCCTAGACATGATCGTAAGTAGACCTACGAATTTTCAAAGGAGTATTAGTGTAGGTTGAGTATACAGGTGCTAGTTGTCCATAAACATTAAGATGGTATCTGGCTGAGAGAGACCTTAAGAGAATTTAGTATTCAGAGAGAACTTAGTTTTCAAATAACAAAAACTTGTGCAAAGTGATGGCTGTGGGACACCTGAGTGGTTCGGTTGGTTAAGCATCCCACTCTTGATTTCCCCTCAGGACATGATCTCAGGGTTTTGAGATCAAGCCCTGTGAAATCTGTGACACTTCTTGGGATTTTCTGCCTCTGCTGCCACTTCGCTCCTCCTGCCCACATGCACAGACACTTTCTCCAAAAAGATGGCTGTGTTTGGGTACTTTTTTCTCCCTTGTTGACCATTGATTTGTATTACTAATTTTATAAATAGGTTCATTGGGATAAAGATTTACAATAAATAAAACTCTTTTACCAGGTGGTGTATTCGAAGACTGCCAGTGTACCTAAAGTTGAAGCTGTGAAGGCTGACAACAAGGATGATGACATTGATATTGATGCCATTTAAAGGGGTGGGTGCAGCCCAGCTTAACAGTGTAACGCTGCGAATCTTTCTGCATCATCGGCCAGAAGTGCAACATGTATGTGCAAAAGCTAAAATGGCTTAACATCATGCTACACTTTCTACTAAAAATGTACTGCTGTGAGTGGTCTGTAATTAAGCCCAACAAGACATCTAGGGAGTCCATACACCTATCAGTGAGCAGATATAGTTTGCTTATTTATAGCATGTTTCTTTTTGAAAAATTAGTGGTGGACACATTTGGATCACATTTATACAGTTAAATAAAGATTTGATTTTTGGTCATTCTTCAGATTTTGGCTCTGAATGACTTAAGCTGAAATGGCTCCTTTTTTAAAAATACTGCACTATCATTAACCTGATAAGATTTTTGGAGCCTGTTAGATTTTGTTAGATGCTGAAGCTGTAAAGATGTCTTCAGCAGAATGTAAACATAAGCTTATGTATAATTACCTTAATCAGCCATTGAGAAATACAGTACTTTGAAGCGTTCAGTCCCTCAGATTGGCATCTGGTAATGTACACTCTCCCCATGCCGAGGTGGACTGATCATGAAATGGCAGTGCGACATCGTTATCTTACTGAGAAGTAAAAATGACCTGAGTGTCCTATAAATAATTTTAAGAGCAGGTTTTGAAACTTGAATTGTGTTTTTTCAGTTCGTGTAATACTTGCCCCAAATTGCAGTCTTTGCAGTATGTGCATTGCACGTTGGATGAGCCAGGGGAGTTACTACATTAACAAATAAGCATTTTATGTGTGTGTAGCTGTTGCTTTGTGCTGACTGGGAAAATTCTGAAACTAGGGTGTGATTATATAGTAAGCTATGATTTTATTTGGGGGAAGCAGGAAAAGGTGCACTTAATCTCTAGCAAAAATTGCGCATAACTTTTCAACTTTCGTTATGATTTAATTTCGAAATGTTAAGGGCATACTGTATCTTTTCATTGTGGATTTTCTTCTGATAATATGGTTTGTTCTTTAATGCCTTTTACACGGATACTTCGCTTATGCTTTTTAGGCTTTGGTTGCTATCTTGCCAAAATAAGTGTTACCGTGTCTCAGACTTGATTTCCCCCTCCCCCCAAAATGTCTTATTTAAAAGACGCTAAAAGCGTACTTCAAGTTAAAGCCTATATTTTGGTGTAAGACTAAAGGTGTTTTTTATTTCACATTGACTATAGCCAGACACCCAAGAAGTCTGATGGTGGCCACTGAATGCAGGTGATGAGGGCCTGAACCCAGCCCATCCTGAGAGTTAGATTTAGAAATAACTTACTGGTGAATTCGACTCAATTAGCTGATCCAAACTCAAGTGATATGGGTTATGGCTGTATCTGAGAAATCATCTTCAAAGGAAAAACTTGCTTCATTTATTTCTTCCACAAAGTACACTGGGAATCAATCCAGAGGGTTAATTTTATTGGAAGCACTGTCTTACATCATTCACCTTTCTTTTGTGATCCATTTTTACAGATTATGGTGAGACCTTAATAAATCTATGTAAGAATTTTTCACATTGGAAATTATACAAACATTTGATACAATTAAACCTTGTTAGCTTGATATTTCAAGGAGGTAAAATCAAGTAGTCTTACTGGAGACCTACATATCGGTCCCCGTCCTTTCCCTGCCCCCCACCTTTTGATCGATTTCGATGAGTGAAGCAGAAGCACCTACCTGGAGGGAATGTGCTTTGTCACACAAAAGAGATGAAATTTTTACAAATTACATCTCACTGAGGTTTCAAATTCTTTGCTGTAGGCCAGTTTGTTTTCATCATCTGAAGTCCTCTCGGAGATCTTGGTGACCTAAGCCAAGCTGCAGTCAACATACCCAATGTCAAGCTGATGGGGCTCTGGTAACAGCTGGGGTTGTTTTTGTTTTGTTTTTCCTTTCTTTAACCTGAAGGAAAATCTGTTTGGGCCTTCTAAACACTAAGGAAAATATTTTGGCTTAGACTAGTATTCAGTCTGGTGCCAAACTTCAGTGGAATTCAAATCCACATCATAGGAGTTTTATCCGTAGAGGCTGTCCTAATAAATTAACCCTTCACTTTGATCTATTCAGTGGTCTTAAAATTTCCTGTTTCAGCTACATTACTTGATTAAAATGATGTTAAAATTCTATTTTGTCTCTGCTTTAATATTAAAATTAATCTAGATTCTTATTTTATAATATTGAAGCATTGAACTCGCCGTATTTTGTAGCTGCTTTGGATTTGTGTTGGGGTGTTCCTTCTGTGGTTCCCAGCCTCACTCAGAAAAATGGACGCCGTGCTCATTACTGTGGGTCAGTGACGTTCCGTAGGTCTCGTATCCTTGTTCTGTAGCTAACTGCAAACTGAAAAGGTCTGCCTTAATCTGACTTTTTGAAATGTTGATGGGTGCTTGCTTTAGGGAATAGAGATGTCAGGTATATAGTTGTGTAATAGATCTCTGATTAAGGGAAATGGAGGAGACTGCTTTCTAACAAGATCTTTCTGAAATTGACGGACCTATAGGTCTAAAGGCTGGAGCAGGGAAGGGAGTATAACATGCTCAGGGCTTTTCTTGTCAGGCTGTGTTGCAGTTTCCCCCATTGTTTACTCCAGTGTACTGATCACTGAGTAAAGCCCTTTGGCTTGAAGATAACTTAGAAATGAAAGCTGGTGTCTCTGAAAGAGTGGAAAATAAAGAAGGGTACTGGTGCACTCACAGCAAGCCACCTTTCTGCATTTTTTGTTTGTTGCGTTGATCCTCATTGTGATCTGAGATGTATACTATTATCCCAAGGTCATCATCTAATCTGACTCCTGCACCCAGCCACTTTGTACTGCACTGCAGAGATACAGATACGTTTAAAATCAAAATGAAAGGATTCTGCTGGAATCTACTTAGAGCTTCAGCACAACAGCCCAGCCATAATTGAGATTAAAAGTTTTTTTAACAGTTCTGCAAACAATCCTTAGTGGACTCCGATAGCTACAGTTTTATCTGTCCGCACTCTAGAGTAACCCAGAAAGTCAGAGTTGGCCCACATCGTGTTGTCCTGTGGATTGCTCTTCAGATGTGGCCACCCATTGGACTACTACGGTTCCTTAAGGCACTCTCAGTACCAGGATGCGGTACCGGTACTCCATACAGTACATTTATTTCTCTGACATGTCCCTACGTAGACCTTGACTCTTTAGAATTGACAGGACATAAAGTGGAGTCATGTGGAGAAATGACTTGGCAGAGTTCTCAAATTGGGCTTATATCGTCTTCAGAGTCTAACCGTGTGAGCCTTTGCTCTTTAGAAGATTGGGGGCCTGGGTTTTGTGTCCACCTGCAGTAGAGTTCTGTACTCCACAAACTTAACATCTGATTCTTCACAGCCAGAAAATGGAACCAGATTATAATTCTTGTGTGCTAGAATATGGGGATGATCGCTAGCTACATGAAGAGAATTTTTCCTCAGAACCTAGACCAGGAGAATATGGTGTTGGGCTCTCTAAGAGCTAACCAGTAGGGTCTGAGTTGCCCCAGTCCCTGCCTTTGGGATGTTACTCAGTGAGCCCTTTTTAAGGGGCATATTCACTTGGGCTTTGGAATCAGACCTGGATTCCAGCTAGGGCCTCCCTAGATTCCACATCTCCCTAATGGGATGGTAACCTCTGTACAACACTTGAAATTCTTTTTTTTTTTTTTAAGATTTTATTTGAGAGAGAGCATGAGCGAGGAGAAGGTCAGAGGGAGAAGCAGACTCCCCGTGGAGCTGGGAGCCCGATGAGGGACTCAATCTGGGAACTCCAGGATCATGACCTGAGCTGAAGGCAGCCGTCCAACCAACTGAGCCACCCAGGCGTCCCCAACACTTGAAATTCTAAGGGAAGCCCAATACTGCAGTCCATGGGGGTGTTACTGGGTTTGGGCAGTTACAGAAAATTGGTCTGTCTGGGATACGGCAAGATAGTGTGCGCTGGGGCCTCCAGACATCTGTAGCAGGAATCCGAGTAGACTGAGGAGAGCATTGGGTAGCTAAGTTATTTTTGGCTCGGGAGCAGTTAGAAGGTAGTACAGTGTTTACAAAGCCCTCAGTGTGCCATAGGTGGTTGTCAAGAGTGACACTTAAACCCAGTGGTTCTCAGACCAAGCCCTGTCTGGCCGAGCATAGTCCGTGGTTCCTGCTGGGATCCCGTAATAGTTGCAAACAGCACCTAAACCAGTAGCCAGCTCAACCTGTCTCCCGCCCAGCACACTGAGTTAGCTGACAAGCTCGCCAGAGGGGAGATGACTGTCCTGGGGTGCTTGGCACACCCACACAGGCTGGACCCCAACACTGCTGCCTAAGCTAATGCTGTGCACCATCCAGCTTCCAGGTTTCTTGGCCCCGTGGGGAACTTAACACAGACAAGGAGGAACTTCCCTGACCGTTGGGCTGGTTTGTGCAGGCAAGACAGGGTGGCAGCTTGCAGGGTCTTCACCTTAGCGTGCAGCGACACTGCCGAAGGGGCTCAAGCCATCAGAAGCCGTCTGCTCCGGACTGGGAAGCAGGGTTTCCCAGGGACCTGGCGCCATCCCCTCCGGCATCCTGGCAGATCCCCTGAGCTCCTGACCTGCCTCAGACCTTGAGTAAGTTTGCAGTTGGTCCAGCTTTGTCCCTGCTCTGTAGGAGTTCCTAGACCGACACACACGGGATGGGGATAGAAGTTGAGAGAGGAAATGACTGGGCACTTCAGGACTGCCTGAAATTAGGAGCATCTCTGAGGTTGAGTACGAGAAGAAATTTGGGCGGGAAGAGAAGGGGAGCACGTCTGGAGAAAGGGAACCGTTCCCTGGAGATGACCGCAGCAGATGAGGCTGTAGGTAGTGAGGCCTTCTGCACGCTCCAGGCTTTGATGGGAACCTTGTGACACTGTAGGAACCAGTACGGGTGCATCGTGCTGCTTCAGCCTCTGAGCCGCCAGGAATCACGGGTTGGAGGGCAGCCCTGTGGCTGACAGCCAGCAGCTGCTGTGGGGTGGGCTGGTAAGGACAGGGATGCATTTCTACCCTGAGAAACTTGGAGGCCCCAAATGGCTTTGGCTGCTTTGAAGGCACAGTGTCCCAGATTGAAGAGCACAGACCCAAGTCCCCATCCCAAAGGCAAAATCTGAGAACCCGGCAGTGCTGGAACTTCACCCTTGAGGCCAGATCTCCCATTTCAAGTATCGAAAAGCTAGTGTTACTAGAATCTGTTTAAGTCCCAATTTTTATTTTCTTTTTTCCCCAAAGATTTTCTTTGTCAGAGCACAAGCAGGGTGGGCAACAGGCAGAGAGGGAGAAGCAGGCTCCCCATTGAGCAAAGATCCAGCACACTTCAGGGTCTCCGGAGGTTCAGGGCCTGAGTGGGCACAGGGTTTTCCTGTTCTGGACTGTAGGTCGGGGACCTCAAACTTAGAAGAAAAATCTTCAGATGTAACTACAAGTCGTAAATATGAAGTTCTTGATAAAGAACTTTCTCCACATGTGAAGAAGAGGATGGTTTTCCTTGCACAAGTCCAGCCTTGTGGAGACATTGTAGCAACCAAGGCATTGCCCACCTGTCTGCTCTCTGGGTTTCTTTTTCTACTACCCATAAACTTCGGGTCCTCTAGAACTGCCCTCCATCTCCCTGTGACCTCACTTTCACGGGTTGTCCTGTGGCCCGGAAGCTTGTTTCTGCCCATTCCTTCAAGCTTCATAATTGAAATTCCCGTCAGGGTGTATGTGATACACTTCACAGATCCTCGACATGTCTATCAGGTTGATTAGTTTACTGCCAGCTGTTGTAAGCACTCTTGGCATAGGCAGCTGACTAAGGGGGGACAGGGCTGTCACGGGGTTTAAAACGCGGCTGCCTTCTCATAAGCAGTATACCGCACAGCTCTCCACCACCATGCAGCCTGCGGACGGGACACAGGCCGTGCCGTGCGGATCTTAACATCTGATGGAGGGGGGCCTTAAAGCCCTCGGAGGTTACCTTACAAAGAGCTGGCCTTGCTCAGTTGTGACTTGAGTCTCTGTCAGGGTTTTGTGGTGGGGGGGGTCACAGAGTGGAGGAATCCTAGCTGAGCCACAGGGAACCCCAAGCAGCAGAGCCCCAAGGAAACTCAAGAGGAGCACTTTATGTGAGGGAAAAAGGCTGTGATGACCAGACTAGATAGAACACGGGCCGTGGGGAGGAGGGCAAACTGTATGAAGGGAAGACAGTTCAGCTTGGGATGTGACCATTTGCGGCAGCTTTGGCGTGTATCGGTGGAAGAACCCAGGAGGCGGCTCGATGGGACTCTGCACCTGAGGTCCGGATGTGGGAGACATACCTGTCAAGGCAACAGCACAGTCTGTGCTCATAGAGTTCTCCATTTTTCTCTCCCCCCTAGATATCGGCAAGGTTAGGAACCAGTCTGATTTACTTGTACAAATCAGTAGATCTGATTTACTTGTGCAAATCCAGAACCGGATTTGTACATAGCAGGTACCCGGGGGCTCACCCAAGTGCCTGGATTCCACAGGTGGATAGAAGACGTAGTCACGGGCGGGTCGGCAGGTGGACGGGTGCTGTCTGGGTGAAGGAACAGATGGGTGGATAGGAAAAGCGAAGGATAGTTTAGTGAGTAGGTGGGTCATTGGAAAGTGAATGGTTTGAGAGCATGCTTTCTTCTCCTAACCAGTTCATACCGTATAATTTTATATAAAAATAGGCTCTGTTCTTTTTTACCTTCTCCTGTTCCTTTTCATGAAGTCCAGAATGCCAAAGTACATGTAAGAGAACTAAATGCAACTTGAAGGGGCTGGCTCAGTCCGTGGAGCATGTGATTTGATCTTGCAGTCTTGAGTTCAAGCTCTATGTTGGGTGTAAAAATTACTTAAATAATATGTATATGATAAGTAGGCTCTGTGCCCAGCGTGGAACCCAATATGGGACCTGAATTTACAACCCTGAGATCAAGAGCCAGACACTTAACCCACTGAGCCACCCAGGTACCTCTCAGAGTATTATTTAGGGGCACCTGGGTGGCTCAGTGGGTTAAGCCTCTGCCTTCGGCTCAGATCATGATCCCAGGGTCCTGGGATCGAGCCCCGAGTTGGGGGCTCTGCTCAACAGGGAGCCTGCTTCCCTTCCTCCCTCTCTACCTGCCTTTCTGCCTACTTGTGATCTCTGTCAAATAAATGAATAAAATCTTTTTTAAAAATTTAAAAAATGAAAGTATTATTTAAACATGGGACCTGAAAATAGCTGTGACTTATTGCTAAGATTTTGTGGATTGAATCCAAACTGACCCCATCCCCAACCAAGACTGCATGAAAACATCAGTAAAGGGATAAAACTTGAATTGAGGATTCTAGGAAGAGGGCAGAGAGTAGGAAGCACCAGGAATCTGTCCCCACCTAGACATCAGCTGCACTGAGAGTCTGAGGGAACTCTGGAGTATGTTGAAGGCTTAACTTCCAGGAGACCTGGACAGTAAAGTGCAGCTAATTTTAGTCAATTTCCGATCCTAGCACAGTGGTGGCTACCCATCCTCCACCCCCATATGTAGGGCAGGCAGCTGTGCACACGTTCCTGGAACAGCCTGCACATCTTGTCGGGCCAGGGTAGACCGAAAGGACGCTGTCCTCTAGATATCAGGGATCTGTTCTCTGCTGCTTCTGATCAGAGTGCATACAAAGAAGGAAGCCATTGTTGCATGTCCCCCCATGATTGCAAGCCACGCTTCAGGCTGAAGTGACTTCCAGTGGGTGTAAAGAGATGGTACCCCTGTCACCTTCATTTTTCTCACCTTTGCCTTGGGGGCTAGATACTATTAAAGGCTAGAATGTTTGAAAGCAACTGCACTTAACAAGGGGAAATTAGAAGGTGACCACGCATGCTCAGGGAAAGGCTTGGACTCAAAAGATTTGAAAAGACCATAATACCTCAGGGTGATCCTCGGCACAGAGAAGGCCTATAACTAAATAAAACCTGTAGGGACGTCTGGGTGGCTCCAGTCCATTAAGTGTCTGCCTTCGGCTCAGGTCATGATTCCAGGGTCCTGAGATCAAGTACCCCATCAGGCTCCCTGCTCAGTGGGAATCCTGCTTCTCTCTCCCCCTGCTTGTGCACGCACCCTCTCTCTGACAAGTAAATGGATAAAATCTTTTAAAAAAAATTTATAACTAATTTTTTAAGATTTTCTTTGAGACACAACAAGCGGGGTGGAGGATCAGAGGGAGAGGGGGAAGCAGACTCTGCTGAGCAGCCGCCCCCCCCCCCCCCAGGCAACTTGATCCCAGGACCCTGAGGTCATGACCTGAGCCAAAGGCAGATGCTTAATCCACTGAGCCACCCAGGTACTCCTGTAACCTGTAACTTAAAATAATAAAACGCAGCAAGTTCTAGAGATGGGAGAGAATCCAGTTTACACAGTTAACACTTCATTAGATATGAATGTCCACTGTGCAATAACAAAAGAATCACAAGGCATACTAGGAAGTAGGAAAGTATGAGCCATTCAAAAGAAAAAAGGAAAAGGCCTGATTGCAGATCTGAACAGAGCTTAACTATCTTAAAGACAGTCAAAAGAACCAAAGGAAGATGTGGAGAAATTTCTGAACAAAATAGAAATATCAATAGAAATAGGAAAACTTAAAAAAATCCAAAAGATTCTGGAGCAAAAAAGTATAAGTGAAATGAAAAATTCACAAGAGGGATTCAAAGGTAGATTTGGGCATGCTGGAGAAAAAATTAAATACTGGAAGTTACCGAGTCTGGAAAAAAAAAAAAAAAAAAAACAAAAACAGGAAGAAAGCTGAACAGAGCCTTAGTGACCTGTAGAACACCATTAAGAGAACCAACATCTGGGACGCCTGGGTGGCTCAGTTGGTTAAGCAGCTGCCTTCGGCTCAGGTCATGATCCCAGCGTCCTGGGATCGAGTCCCACATCGGGCTCCTTGCTCGTCAGGGAGCCTGCTTCTCCCTCTGCCTCTGCCTGCCATTCTGTCTGCCTGTGCTCACTCTCTCTCCCTCTCTCTCTCTGACAAATAAATAAATAAAATCTTTAAAAAAAAAAAAAAAAGAGAACCAACATCTACATTGTGGGAGTCTCAGAAAGAAAACAAAGGGGCAGAGAGAATATTTGAAGAAATATGGTTGAAATGTTCCCAAGGCAAATGAAATATGAAGCTCAGCAAACATCCAAGAGGCTCAGTAAACTCCCAAGTAAGATAAACTCAGATCCATGCTGAGACACACTGTAATTTTCAAAAGACAATAGGATCTTGAAAACCAAGAGGAGCAAATCATACATACAGGATTGTATATACGCATCACCCCCATAAGACAATCAGATGTATCATCAGAAACTTGGCCAGAAGGCTGGTATATTCAAAGTACTAAATGAAAAAGTAAACTGCCGTTAGGTGAAGGAGGAAATACAACATTCCCAGGTAACCAGCAGCCAAGGTTTGTCGCCTCCAGACTTGACCTGCAAGAGTTCTTGAGGGACGCCTGCAGTGTGAGATGAAGACTAGACAGTAACTCAAAGCCATAAGAAAAAAATACACAGGGAGTTATAAAAGCTAGTATTGTGACAATGGTTTGTAACTCCAGAGAATACATTTTTTTAAAGTATTAATCTAAAAGCTAGTATTACTGGTGTGTTTTTCAAGTCCCAATTTTTATTTTTTTCCCCCAAAGATTTTGTCAGAGCACAAGCAGGGTGAGCAACAGGCAGAGAGGGAGAAGCAGGCTCCCTGTTGAGCAAAGATCCCAACGCAAGACTCGATCCCACGATCCTGGAACCATGACCTGAGCTGAAGGCAGACACCTGACTGAGCCACCCAGATATACCAATTTTTTTTTCTACATAATTGAAGAGACTAATGAATTTTAAAGAATTACTTGTTTTTGGACACCACTCTGCATAAAGATGCAGTTTTGTGACATCAATAATTGATGGGGTAGGGACAGAGCTGTAAAGAAGCTGAGTTTTTGTATGTTAATGAGGTTAAGCTGGTATTAATTCAAATTAGAGTGTTAAAACTTTAGGATGTTAAGTATAATCCCTATGGTAACCACAAAGAAGATAGCTATAGAATATATACAACAGAAAATGAGAAAATAAACATTTAAATACAAATATCTATTAAACAGAAGATGACAGTAATTCAGGAAATGGACCAAAAAAGCTGTAAGGTATACAGAAAACTGCACAATGACAAAATTAAGTCCCTACTGGGAGGCCTGGGTGGCTCAGTCGGTCAAGCAGCTGCCTTCAGCTTGGGTCATGATCCCAGGGTTCTGGGATCGAATCCCACATAGTGCTCCTTGCTCAGCGGGGAGCCTGCTTCTCTCTCTGCCTCTGCCGGCTGCTCGGCCTACTTGTGCTCTTATCTCTCTGTCAAATAAAATCTTAAAAAAAAAAATTAAGTCCCTACTTCCTGGTATTAATTTAAATGTTAATGGTGGGGTACCTGAGGGGCTCAGTCTTAAGTGTCCAACTCTTGATCTCAGCTCAGGTGCTCAGATCTCAGGGCCATGAGTTCAAGTCCCACGTTGAGCTCCATGTTGGGCATGGAGCTTACGTACGTACATACATAAACGTAAATGGATTAAACTCCAATCAAAATGTAGGGATTGGCAAAATAATACATGATGGCAACTACATGCTACCAAAAAGACTCATTTTACATTCCAAGCACAAACAGAAAGTGAAAGGGTGGCAAAAAAAATATTCCATGCAAATAGTAACCAGTAGAGATCAGAGGTGACTATACTAATATGAAACAAAATAAACTTTAAATCAATGAAGGTATATAAGAAAAAAGACATTAATAAAAGTTTCAATACAGTAAAAAAAATTAGACTTATGAACATAGACACAACTAATAACACACCAGGAAAAGGAAGGAAAAACTGACGGAATTGAAAGCAGAAGTAGTTCTACAGTAGTGGTTGGAGACTTTAATTCCCCACTCAATAATAGAATAACTGGCAGAAATAATGAAATAGAAGACTTGAATAACCAACTAGACCTAAGGACATTTACAGACCATTTCACCCAACAACTCACATTCTTATCATGTGCACATGGGACATTTTCTAGGATAGGCTTATATGTTAGGGTAAAAAATAAGCCTCAATATATTTAAAAAGATACTATGCAAAGCATCTTCTCTGACCACAATGGGATGAAGTTAGAAATCAAAAGAAGTAAAACTAGGAGAGAGAAAAGTGGAAATGCTCTTAAACAATCAATAGATCAAAGAAGAAATCACAAGGGAAATTAGAAAATATTTAGAGGGGCGCCTGGGTGGCTCAACAGGTTAAGCCTCTGCCTTCAGCTCAGGTCATGATCTCAGGGTCCTGGGTCGAGCCCCTCACCAGGTTCTCTGCTCAGCAGGGAGCCTGCTCCCCCCCGCCCTTTCTGCCTGCCTCTCTGGCTACTTGTGATCTCTCTCTCTGTCAAATAAATAAAATCTTTAAAAAAAGAAAATATTTAGAGATGAGTGAAAATAAAAACAGCAAAACTTACGGGGCACAGCAAAAGCTATGCTAAGCTATGCCTGCTTACATTGCAAAACAAAAATCTCAACACCCTCACTTTACAACTTAAGGAACTAGAAAAAAGAACAAACTAAACCCAAAGCCAGCAGAAGGAAGGAAAAACGAAATAGAGAATAGAAAATAATGGAGAAGAGTCAATGAAAACAAAAAAGATATCCCATACAAATTGAAACCAGGAGAAAGCTGGAGTAGCTAAAGAGTTTAAAACAAAGACTAAACAAAGAAGAGTGCTACATATGATAAAGGGATCAATTAAACAAGAGGATATAACATTTGAAAATATTTATGCACCCAAAGAGGAACACCAAAATAATATAAAATGAATATTAAAAGAGCTAAAGGAAGAAATAGCAATACAATAGTAGAGGACTTTATTGCCCCACTTTTATCAATGGATAGATCATCGAGGCAGAAAATCAATATGAGCCATAAATGACATGTTAAGAAATATGGACTTAGATATTTACGGAGTATTCCATCTAAAAGCAACAGAGTATACATCCTTCACAAGTGCACATGGAACATTATATGGTATAGATCGTATGTTAGGCTACAAAAGAAGTCAATAAATTTAAAACTCTTGAAATGTCAAGCACTTTTTCCAAACAAAATGGTATGAAACTAGAAATTATTTGAAGAAAACTGGAAAGTTCACAAATATGTGGAGACTAAAGAACAGCTACTGAACAACCAATAGGTCAATGAGGAAATCCAAAGGAACCAAAAAATACCTTAAGACAAACAAAAACGGAAATATAACATACCAGAATTTATGGGATGCAGCAAAAGCAATTGTAGGACAGAAGTCTACTCTGCTTAAATACCTACCTCAGGAAACCAGAAATGTATCAAACAACCTAAGTCTCTACCTCAAGAAACTAGAAGAAGAAATGAAGCCCAAAGTTTAATAGAAGGAAGGATATAACAGAGTAGAAATAAATGAAGTAGAGACTAAAAAGACAAGGGAGAAGTTCAATGAAACTAAGAGCTGGCTCACTGAAAAGATAAACTAAACTGAGAAACCTTTAGGTAGACTCACCAAGAGAAAAAGAGAGGACTCAAAAAATAAAGTAAATAGAAATGAAAGAGATGTTAGAACTGATATCACAGAAATGCAAAGGATCATAAGAGACTATTGCAGACAATTATATGCCAATAAATTGGACAACATAGAAGAAATGGGTATATTTATAGAAACATACAGCCTGCCAAGACTGAACCATGAAGAAATAGAAAATTTGAACAGACTGAATACAGTAAGGAGATTGAATCAGTAATCAAAAACCTCCAACCAAACAAGTCTAGGACCAGATGGCCTCACTGGTGAATTCTACCAAACACTCAAAGAAGAATCAATCTCAAGCATTCTCGAACTCTTCCAAAAAGTAGAAGAGGGAAGAACTCTTCCAAACTTATTTTATGAGGCCAGCATTACCCTGATAATAAAACCTGTCAACAATGCCACAAGAAAAGAAAATTACAGGTCAATATCTCTAATGAACATAAATGAAAAAATTCTCAACAAAGTATTAGCAAACTGAATTTTAAAATACATTAAAAGGATCATACACCATGATCAATTGGGATTTTTTCCAGAGATGCAAGGATCCTGGGTTCAACATCCACAAATCAATGTGATGCACCGCCTTAAAAGAGGAAATCATCATATAATTAATCAATTCAGGAAAAGCATTTGACAAAATTCAATATCCATTTATGATAAAAACTCTCAACAAAGCAAGTGTAGAGGGAATTTTTCTCAACATAATAAAGGCCATATATGATAAGCCCACAACTAACATCACATTCAATGAAAAGCTGAAAGCTTTTCCTAAAGATCAGGACAAGAGGATACCCCCTCTTGCCACTTTGATTGGAAATCTAGCTACAGGAATTAGGTAAGAAAAGGCATCTATATTATAAAGGAAGAAGTAAAACTGTCACTATTTGTGGATGACATGACATCATATATAGAAAACCCTAAAAATTTCATCAAAAAACTATCAGAAAAAATAAATTCAGTAAAGATGCAGGATACAAAATCAATACACAAAAATTGGTTGCAATTCTATATACTAATAATGAGCTATCAAAGAAATTAAGTAGGGCGCCTGGGTGGCTCAGTGGGTTAAGCCGCTGCCTTCGGCTCGGGTCATGATCTCAGGGTCCTGGGATCGAGTCCCGCGTCGGGCTCTCTGCTCCGCAGGGAGCCTGCTTCCCTCTCTCTCTCTCTGCCTGCCTCTCCGTCTACTTGTGATCTCTCTCTGTCAAATAAATAAATAAAAATCTTTAAAAAATAATAAAAAAAAAGAAATTAAGTAAACAACCCCCATTATAGTTGTATTAAAAAGAATAAAGTACAGGGGCTCCTGGGTGGCTCAGTTGGTTAAGTTTCTGCCTTTGGCTCAGGTCATGAACTAGGGTCCTGGGATTGAACCCCATGCCTCTCAGTGGGGAGTTTGCTTTACCCTCTCACTCTGCCCCTCCCCCTGCTTGTGCTCTCTTTCTCTCTCTGTCTCCCCCAAATAAATAAAATCTTAAAAAAAAAAGAAGAATAAACTACCTAGAAACAAGTTTAACCAAAGAAATGAAAAAGCTGTATATTATTTTTTAAATGTTTTATTTACTTGAGAGAGGGAGAGCGACCACAGAGGGAGAAGAAGAAGCAGACTCCTACTGAGCAGGGAGCCTGACATGGGGCCAGATCCCAGGACCCTGAGATCATGACGTGACCCAAAGGCAGACGCTTAAGAGACTGAGAAACCCAGGCACCCAAAAAAACTGTATATTAAAAACTATAAGAGGGGCGGGGCGCCTGGGTGGCTCAGTGGGTTAAGCCGCTGCCTTCAGCTCGGGTCATGATCTCGGGGTCCTGGGATCGAGCCCCACATCGGGCTCTCTGCTTGACAGGGAGCCTGCTTCCCTCTCTCTCTCTCTGTCTCTGCCTGCCTCTCTATCTACTTATGATCTCTCTCTGTCAAATAAATAAATAAAAAATCTAAGAAAAAAAAAAAAAAAAAACTATAAGAGGGGCGCCTGGGTGGCTCAGTGGGTTAAAGCCTCTGCCTTTGGCTCAGGTCATGATCTCAGGGTCCTGGGATCGAGCCCCACATCGGGCTCTCTGCTCAGCAGGGAGCCTGCTTCCCCCTCTCTCAGCCTGCCTCTCTGCCTACTTGTGACCTCTCTCTCTCTGTCAAATAAATGAATAAAATCTAAAAAAAAAAAACCTATAAGATATTTACAAAAGAAATTAAGAAGAAGACACAAATAAATGGAAAGATACCCTGTGCTTACAGAGTGGTAGAATTAATATTGTTATAATGTCCATACCACCCAAAGAAATATACAGACTGATGCGATCTCTATCAAAATTTCAGTGCCATTTTTCACAGAACAATCTTAAAATTTGTATGGAATCACAGAAGACCTGAAATAGCCAAAGCAATTTTGAGAAAGAGCAAAGCCGGACCCATCACACTCCCTGATTTCAAACTATATTACAAAGCTACAGTAATGAGATGGCAGAGTAGGGTGACCCTAAGTTTGCCTCTTTCCACAGATAGAGCTATAACACTCATATCAGCATAAATAACCCAGAAAACAATCTGAAGACTGGCAAAACAAACTCCACAACTAAAGCTAGAGGAAAGGACACATCGAGGAAGGTAGGAATAGCAAAGATACAGTCTGGGAGCAAATAAACCATAGCTATCTGTGGCGGGGAGGGAGCTGATGGCAGAGAAAGGCAAAAAACGGGCTTTCCCACCAGAGAACCCAGGAATGGGGAGGGTGAATCCCCATAACATTTGCCTTTGAAAGTGAGAGGGACCGACTTTTGTGAGTTCTTATAACCAATGGGACCTAAACCCTGAAATTTTAAAAATTGGCTGACTCGGCTCTGGGAGAGCACAGAGGGTGTTAGGAAGTGGAGTCCCTTAAAGAAACAGCATAACAACCGCCTTTTTGCAGATAGTGTAGACAGCAGTTTGAAAGGGGCACAAAGAAGGGATAGGATTTGCTTGACACACTGTGTGTCCCAGAGAGGCAGGGATCATGGGGAGACCCCTTCAGACACAAGGAGCTGGCAGGTGCCACTTCCCTCCCCCACCCCCTAGCATAAGCAAAAACCACTTGCAGGAACCAGTGCTGCATCAACACACATTACCTAACTTACACCAAGCCCCCTCTGCCCCCACCCCCGTGCTTTGGTTGGTCCACCCTTCCCAGTCATACTCCCCTTAGTCCCAGAACTGTGGGTCCCCCCTCCCAGAAGACTGGCACAAACACTGTCAACACCACATCTGACCTGTGCATTTTGCAGTCTTCAGCTATGGAGTGTGCAAGAGTGGATTCATTTTGCAAGCAGACCACTACATACCTTGCTAAAACACACCCCCTCCTGCTGGGGACCAGACACTGTCCACAATAGGCAAAGAGAGCCTTTGCAGAAAATTGGACTGAAGGAAAAAGAGGCCAAGAGGCCAAGAGCATACACGATTCACATAGAAGACATTCCTTGAAAAGCTAGGCCCTGGGGAACAGGGGACACTGTAATACAAGGCACCATAGGACCTTTTCTTCATAAGGCTATTATTATGTTGACAGCCAGAGAATTTGGGGCACCTGGATGGCTCAGTCTGTTAAGCAATGGATTCTTGATTTCAAATCAGATCATGATCTTAGGGTCCTGGGGTTGAGCCCCACATTAGGCTTACCACTCAGCAGGAAGTCTGCTTCTCTCCCTCTCTCCCTCCCTCTGCCCCTCCCCCCACTCACAGGCACACACTCTCTCTCTAAAATAAAAGGTTTTAAGAGCAAGGGAAGTAGCTGATTTTCCTAACACCAAAACACACACAGAGAATTAGACAAAATGAGGAGACAGAGAAATATGTTCTAAATGAAAGAACAAGACCAAACCACAGCAAGAGACCTAAGTGAAATGGATATAAGTAATATACTTGATAGAGAATTTATCTTTTTAACATTTTATTTGTTTTTAGACAGAAAGTGTAAATGAGGAGGAGGGCAGAGGGAGAGAGAAAGAGAATTCCAAGCAGACTCTGAGCTGAGTGTGGAGACTGACATGGTGCTTGATTTCATGACCCTGAGAATATGACCTAAGCTGAAACCAAAAGTCAGACACAACTGACTGAGCCACTCAGGTACCCCTTGATAGAGAATTTAAAGTAATGATCATAAAGATACTGGACTTAAGAAAATAGTGGAGGACATCCATGAGATCCTTAAAGCAGATTTTAAAAAGAACCAATCAGAGATAATAACACAATAAAGGAGATTAAAAATATATTTGTTGGAATAAAGAGCAGGCTAGATGAAGTAGAGGAACGAATTAACAACCTCTAAGACCGATTAATGGAAAGTAACCAAGCTGAGCAAAGGAAAGGAAAGAAAATTACACACATTGAGAATAGTCTTAGGGAACTCAGTGACTCCATCAAGCACAATATTTGTATTATAGGGATCTCAGAAAAAGAGAGAGAAAAGGGGGCAAAAATGTATTTGAAGAAATAATAGCTGAAAACCCCCCTAATCTGGGGAAGAAAACAGAGATTCTCCCCCCACCCCAAATCCAACACAAGGAAGTCCACGCCAAGATACATAGTGATTAAAATGGCAAAAAGTAGTGATATTTTAAAGCAGCAGGGGTGGGGGGTGGGGGTGGGGTAGGGGAGGAAGACAGTTACATACAAGGGAAACACCATAAGGCTATCAGAGGGTTTCTCAGTAGAAACTTTGCAGGCCAGAAGAAAGTGGCGTGATATATTCAAAGAGCTGAAAGGGAAAAATCTATAGCCAAGAATACTCTTCCTGGAAAGGCTATCATTCAGAATAGAAGGAAGAGATAGAGTTTCTAGACAAATAAAAACTAAAGGAGTTTCATCACCACCAAACCAGCCCTACAAAAAATTTTAAAGGGGACTCTGGGTGGAAAGGAATGACCGTAAATGAGAGTATGAAAAGTAAAAAACACAAAAGCAGTAAAAATAAGTATTTCTGTAAAAATCAGTCAAGAGATTCATAGAAAGATATAAAATATAACAGCATATATGTAAAAGGTGGTGGGGAGCAGAGTAGGAGTAAAGAATGGATTCAAGCTTAACCATCAACTTAGACTGCTATACATGGAAGGTGTTATAGACAAACCTAATGGTAACCACAAATCGAAAACTGGTGTAAAGAATAAAGAGAAAGGAATCCAAGTATATCACTAAGAAGAAGTCAACTAACTGTGAGAGAATAGAGCAAGGGAAGAAAGAAAAAACTGCAAAAACGACCATGAAACAAGTAACAAAAAGGCAATAAATATATATATCAATAATTACTTTGAATGTAAATGCACTAAATGTTCCAATCAAAAGACATAGGATGACAGAGTGAGTTAAAAAAATAATAATCTGGGGTGCCTGGGTGGCTCAGTGGATTAAAGCCTCTGCATTCGGCTCAGTTCATGATCTCAGGGTCCTGGGATAGAGCCCCGCATCAGGCTCTCTGCTCAGCAGGGAGCCTGCTTCCCCACCTCTCTCTCTCTCTCTCTGCCTGCCTCTCTGCCTACTTGTGATCTCTGTCAAATAAATAAATAAATAAAATCTTTAAAAAAAACAAAAGAAAAGACAGTATTTTCAACAAATAATGTTGGGAAAACTGGACAGCTACATGCAAGAGAATGTGGGGTGTCTGGGTAGCTCAGTTGACTGAGGACTCACTCTTGATTTTGGCTTGAGTCATGATCTTGGGGTTCTAGGATTGAGCCCAGTGCTGGGCTTCGTGCTCAGCAGGAAATCTGCTTAAGGATCTCTCTCCCTCTGCTCCTCTCTCCACTTGCAAGTGAGTGTTCACTCTCTCTCTCAAATAAATAAATTTTAAAAAATTTTTTAAAGAATGTAACTGGAACAGTTTCACTATTACACAAAAATTAACTCAAAATGCATTAGAAACCTAAATGTGGGGCACCTGAGTGACTCAATCAATTAAGTGTCAGACTCTGGGTTCAGCTCAGGTCATGATCTCAGGGTCCTGTGATCATTCCCGGTATCGGTCTCCACACTAGGCATGGAGTCTGCTTGCGGATTCTCTCCTTCTGCCCCTCTGCTCACCCCCACTCTTCTCTCTCTGTCTCTCTCTCTAATAAATAAATAAATCCTTTTAAAAATGAATACCTAAATGTGAGACTTGAAATAATAAAAATCCTTGAAGAGAGCACAGGCAGTAATTTCTCTGATGTCGGCTAGATATGTCTCCCGAGGTAAGGGAAATAAAAGCAAAAATAAACTATTGGGACCACATCAAAATAAAGTTTCTGCACAGTGCAAAAAGCAATCAACAGAACTAAAAGGCAACTTAATGACTGGGAGAAGATAGTTGCGTATGACGTATCCAATAAAGAATTAGTATCCAAAATGTGTAAAGAACTGATAAACTCAACATCCAACAAACAAATAATCCAATCAAAATAGGCAGAAGAGGGGCACGGAGGTGGCTCAGTCACTTAAGCGTCTGCCTTTGGCTCAGGTCATGATCTCAGTGTCCTGGGATCGAGCCACACGTGAAGCCCCCTGCTGGGTGGGGAGCCTGCTTCTCCCTCTCCCTCTGCTCCTCCCCCTGCTCCTGCTCTCTCTCTCTCTCAAATAAATAAATAAATTTTTTTTAAGATTTTATTTATTTATTTGACAGAGATCACAAGTAGACAGAGAGGCAGGCAGAGAGAGAGAGAGAGAGAGGGAAGCAGGCTCCCTGCTGAGCAGAGAGCCCGATGCGGGACTCGATCCCAGGACCCTGAGATCATGACCTGAGCCGAAGGCAGCGGCTTAACCCACTGAGCCACCCAGGCGCCCCAAATAAATAAATTTTTAAAAAAATTTAAAAATGGGCAGAAGAGGGGTGCCTGGGTGGCTCAGTGGGTTAAGCCTCTGCCTTCAGCTCGGGTCATGATCCCAGGGTCCTGGGATCGAGCCCCGAATCGGGCTCTCTGCTCATCGGGGAGCCTGCTTCCTCCTCTCTCTCTGCCTGCCTCTCTACCTACTTGTGATCTCTCTCTGTCAAATAAATGAATAAAATCTTTAAAAAAAATGGGCAGAAGATACTAATAGACATTTCTCCAAAGAAAACATACAGATGTCCAACAGATACACGAGAAGATGCTCAACATCACTCATCATCAGAGAAATGCAAATCAGAACTGCAATGAGGTATCACCTCACACCTGTCAGAAGGCTAAAATCAGCAACAAAGAAACAAGTGTTGGAGAGGATGTGGAGAAAGGGAAGCTCTCCTGTGCTGTTGGTGGGAATGCAAACTGATGCATCCACTCTGGAAAACAGTATGAAGGCTCCTCAAAAAGCTAAAAATATGGGCACCTAAGTGGGTCAGTTAGTTAAGTGTCAGATCATGGTCTCAGGGTCCTGGGATCGAGCCCTGTGTTGGCAGGGGTGGGGGGGGTGTCCCTGCTCAGGAGGGAGTCTGCTTCTCTCTCTCCCTCTCCCTCTCTGCCCCGCCCCACAGCTTGTACTCTCTCTTTATCTGAGCAGGGACCCTGATATGGGTCAAATAAAATCTTTTTTCTTAAGATTTTATTTATTTATTTGACAGAGAGAGAGAGAGATCACAAGTAGGCAGAACAGCAGGGAGAGAGAGAGAGAGAGGGAAGCAGGCTCCCTGCTGAGCAGGGAGCCTGATTTGGGGCTCGATTCCAGGACGCCAAGACCATGACCAGAGCTGAAGGCAGAGGCTTAACCCACTGAGCCACCCAGGTGCCCCAAATAAAATATTTTTAAAAAGTTAAAAATGGATCTACCCTACAATCCAGAAATCGCACTACTGGGTATTTACCCAAAAAATACAAAAATACTAATTCAAAGGGATACATTCCCCCTATATTTATTGTGGCATTATTTATAATACTGTGGAATACAACTGTGGAAGTAGCCGAAATGGCCATTGATAGATGAATGGATAAAGAAGATGTGTGTATATACATTGGAATATTATTCAGCCACGAAAAAGAATGCAATCTTGCCATTTGCAACACCATGCATAGAGCTAGAGAGTATAATGCTAAGCAAAATAGGTCAGAATCACTTCTCAACCTTTTCGCTTTAGAGCATATGTGAAATAAATCAGAGAAAGACAAATACCATATGATTTAACTCATACATGGAATTTAAGAAACAGAACAACAAACTAAAGAAAAAAAAGAGAGAGAGAGAAAGCAAGAAACAGACTCTTTGGGGGCACCTGGGTGGCTCAGTCAGTTAAGTGTCTGCCTTCAGCTCAGGTCATCATCCTGGGGGCCTGGAATTGAGTCCCATATCAGGGTCCCTGCTCAGTAGGGAGTCTGCTTCTCCCTCTCCCTCTGTCTGCCACTCCCCTTGCTTATGTTCTCTGTCAAACAAATAAATAAAATCTTTAAAAATTAAAAAAAGTCTGTTTCTTTTTTTTTAAGATTTTATTTATTTATTTGACAGAGAGACACAGGGAGAGAGGGAACACAAGCAGGGGGAGTAGGAGAGGGAGAAGCAGGCTTCCTGCTGAGCAGGGAGCCCAATGTGGGGCTTGGTCCCAGGACCCTGGGATCATGACCTAACCAGAAGGCAGACGCTTAACTGACTGAGCCACCCAGGCTCCCAGAAAGACTCTTTTAAATATAGAGAACAAATTGATGGTTTCCAGAGGGGAGGTAGGTGGAGCATGAGGGAGAATAGGGAATGGGGATTAAAGAGTTCACTTATCATGATGAAAAATAAATAAATAAAATTTATCCCTTTCCTTTAAGTATAGAAAAAAGCTATAGTAATTAAAAGAGTATAGTATTAGCATAAAAACAGACACATAGATCAACAAAACAGGATAGAGAGCCCAGAAGTAAACCCACACCAATATGGTCAACCAATTTTCAACAAAGGAGCCAATAATACACAACGGGGAAAAGAGAGTCTCTTCAACAAACGCTGTTGGGGAAATTGGACAGCCACAATGCAGAAGAATGACACTGGACCATGGTTTCACAACATACAAAAGAGTTAAAACTCAAAATGGATTCAACTTGAACATAAGACCTGAAACCGTAAAACTCCTGGAAGAAAAGATACCTCTTTCACATGGATCTTGGTGATGGTTTTTTTTAATCAGTTTTGAATCTTGAATCTCACACCAAAAGCAAAATCAATAGAAGTAAAAATAAACAAGTGGGACTTCATCAAGCTAAAAGCTTCCTCACAGCAAAGGAACCATCAACAAAATGAAAAGGCAACCTACTGAATGGGAGAAGATATTTGGAAAACATATATCTTATAAAGGACTAATATCCAAAATATATAAAGAACTCATACACTTTAGTAGCAAAAATAACCCACAAATAATCCTGTAAAAATTAACTAGACATTGTCTGTAAAGCAGACATACGGATGACTAATGGGTACATTAAAAGATGCTAGGGCGCCTGGGTGGCTCAGTCAGTTGGGCATCTGCTTTTGGCTCAAGTCATGATCCTGGGGTCCTTGGTTAGAGCCCAGAGTTGGGCTCCCTCCTCAGTGGGGAGTCTGCTTCTCCTTCTTCCTCTGCTCCTCCCCACCATTCCCACTTGTGCTCTCTCTCTCTCTCTCTCTCTCAAATGAATAGATAACATCTTTAAAAAAAAAAAGATACTCAACATTATTAATCATCAGGGAGATGCAAATCAAAACCATAATGGTATCACCTCACACCTGTTAGAATGGTTAAGGCAATATTACCCAAAGCAAGTAGAGTTGTTTAGGATTATATCCTAGAGTTATAACAGTATAATTCAAATTTATGTCACCTTGACTTCTGGTCTATCTGACTCTGCTTCTGTCCAGCTTCATTACCACCTCTTTAATTTATTGCTGTCTTTATGCATTGTGTGTCCAATAACATAGGCTAATAACTTTTTTATTCGTTAGTCTTTTTAAAAAGGTTTTATTTATTGATTTGATAGAGAGAAAGAGAACACAAGCAGGAGGAGGGGCAGAGGGAGAAGCAGACTCCCCGCTGAGCAGGGAGCCTGTAGTGGGGCTCAATCCCAGGACCCTGGGATCATGACCTGAGCTGAAGGAAGATGCTTAATGGACTAAGCCACCCAGGTGCCCCTAGTCTTTCAAATCATAGAGAATTAAAAGTGGGATTACAAACCAAAATTCCAATAATACTAGCTTTTACAATTGCCCATGTCTTTACACTTACTGGAAATCTTTATTTCTTCGAGATTGTCAAGTTACTGCCTAGAGTCCTTTCATTTCAGCCTGAAGACGTCCTTTCACCACTTCTTGTAGAGCTGGCCTCATGGTAATGAACTTTCTTAGCTTTGGTCTATCAAGGAATATCTTAATTTCTCCATTTTTGGAGGACACGTCTCCCAAATACAGGATTCTTGCTTGACAGTTGCTTGTTTTTTGTTTGTCTTTTTGGTTTTTTTTTTTTCCTTCAGCATTTAAATATTTCAACCTGTTGTCTTCGGGCCTTCAAGGTTTCTGATAAATTTGCTGATAATCTTACTGGGAATCCCCTGTCGGTGATGACTTGCTCCTTTCTTGTTGCTTTCAAGATTCTCTTTGTCAACAGCAACTCTAGAAACAGAAAATCAACCACTTTCTGAAAGGTAGGACGGGCGGAGAAGTGACTCCAAAGCGACGGGAAGATAGACCGCGGGGGGAGGGGCCGGCTCCCGGCAAGCGGCGGAGCAACGGAACACAAAATCGGGACTTTTAAAAGTCTGTTCCGCTGAGGGACATCGCTCCAGAGGCTAAACCGGGGTGAAGCCCACGCGGGGTCAGCGTGGCCTCAGGTCCCGCAGGGTCACAGAAGGATCGGGGGTGTCTGAGTGTCGCAGAGCTTACAGGTACTAGAACGGGGAAGCCGGCTACAGAGACAGAGCCGAGGAGTGACTCTCAGCTCGGGGTTACCTTGAACCGGTCGCAGGCTCGGTCAGCTCGGAGCGCGGCCGGAGGCAGGGTGACGGGAGTAAATCGGCGCTGTTCTCCGAGGGCGCACTGAGGAGTGGGGCCCCGGGCTCTCGGCTCCTCCGGGCCGGACACCGGGAGGCCGCCGTCTTCATTCCCGCCCTCCGGACTCTACGGAAAGCGCTCAGGGAACAAAAGCTCCCGAAAGCGAACCCGAGCGGATGACTCAGCCCGGCCCGGGTAAGGGCGGTGCAGCTCCGCCCGGGGCAAAGACGCTTGAGAATCACTACAACAGGCCCCTCCCCCAGAAGATCGACACGAAGCCCAGCCAGGACCAGGTTCACCTACCAAGGAGTGCAGTTTCAATACCAAGGAGAGCAGCGGAATTCCAAAGGAGGAGAAAGCAAAGCACGGAACTCATGGCTTTCTCCCCATGATTCTTTAGCCTTGCAGTTAATTTAATTTTTTTTCTTTTTTTTTTTTTCAATTTATTTTT
>NW_019154104.1:31894615-31927011 GCF_002288905.1 Enhydra lutris kenyoni
TTTCTGAACCTCTTTTTATCCCCTTTCTCCCCCCTCACGATTTGGGATCTCTTCTGATTTGGCTAAAGCATATTTTCCTGGGGTTGTTGCCACCCTTTTAGTATTTTACTTGCTCCTTCATCTGCTCTTATCTGGACAAAATGACAAGGCGGAAAAATTCACCACAAAAAAAAGAACAAGAGGCAGTACCAAAGGCTAGGGACCTAATCAATACAGACATTGGTAATATGTCAGATCTAGAGTTCAGAATGACGATTCTCAAGGTTCTAGCCGGGCTTGAAAAAGGCATGGAAGATATTAGAGAAACCCTCTCGGGAGATATAAAAGCCCTTTCTGGAGAAATAAAAGAACTAAAATCTAACCAAGTTGAAATCAAAAAAGCTATTAATGAGGTGCAATCAAAAATGGAGGCTCTCACTGCTAGGATAAATGAGGCAGAAGAAAGAATTAGCGATATAGAAGACCAAATGACAGAGAATAAAGAAGCTGAGCAAAAGAGGGATAAACAGCTACTGGACCACGAGGGGAGAATTCGAGAGATAAGTGACACCATAAGACGAAACAACATTAGAATAATTGGGATTCCAGAAGAAGAGGAAACAGAGAGGGGAGCAGAAGGTATATTGGAGAGAATTATTGGAGAGAATTTCCCCAATATGGCAAAGGGAACAAGCATCAAAATCCAGGAGATTCAGAGAACTCCCCTCAAAATCAATAAGAATAGGTCCACACCCCGTCACCTAATAGTAAAATTTACAAGTCTTAGTGACAAAGAGAAGATCCTGAAAGCAGCCCGGGAAAAGAAGTCTGTAACGTACAATGGTAAAAATATTAGATTGGCAGCAGACTTATCCACAGAGACCTGGCAGGCCAGAAAGAGCTGGCATGATATATTCAGAGCACTAAACGAGAAAAACATGCAGCCAAGAATACTATATCCAGCTAGGCTATCATGGAAAATAGAAGGAGAGATTAAAAGCTTCCAGGACAAACAAAAACTGAAAGAATTTGCAAATACCAAACCAGCTCTACAGGAAATATTGAAAGGGGTCCTCTAAGCAAAGAGAGACCCTAAAAGTAGTAGATCAGAAAGAAACAGAGACAATATACAATAACAGTCACCTTACAGGCAATACAATGGCACTGAATTCATATCTCTCAATACTTACCCTGAATGTTAATGGGCTAAATGCCCCAATCAAAAGACACAGGGTATCAGAATGGATAAAAAAACAAAACCCATCTATATGTTGCCTACAAGAAACTCATCTTAAACCTGAAGACACCTCCAGATTTAAAGTGAGGGGGTGGAAAAGAATTTACCATGCTAATGGACATCAGAAAAAAGCAGGAGTGGCAATCCTTATATCAGATCAATTAGATTTTAAGCCAAAGACTATAATAAGAGATGAGGAAGGACACTATATCATACTCAAAGGAACTGTCCAACAAGAAGATCTAACAATTTTAAATATCTATGCCCCTAACATGGGAGCAGCCAACTATATAAACCAATTAATAATAAAATCAAAGAAACACATCAACAATAATACAATAATCGTAGGGGACTTTAACACTCCCCTCACTGAAATGGACAGATCATCCAAGCAAAAGATCAACAAGGAAGTCAAGGCCTTAAATGACACACTGGACCAGATGGACATCACAGATATATTCAGAACATTTCATCCCAAAGCAACAGAATACACATTCTTCTCTAGTGCACATGGAACATTCTCCAGAATAGATCATATTCTCGGTCCTAAATCAGGTCTCAACCGTTATCAAAAGATTGGAATCGGGCGCCTGGGTGGCTCAGTGGGTTAAGCCGCTGCCTTCGGCTCAGGTCATGATCTCAGGGTCCTGGGATCGAGTCCCGCATCGGGCTCTCTGCTCGGCAGGGAGCCTGCTTCCCTCTCTCTCTCTCTCTCTCTCTCTGCCTGCCTCTCTCTCTACTTGTGATCTCTCTCTGTCAAATAAATAAATAAAATCTTTAAAAAAAAAAAAAAGATTGGAATCATTCCCTGCATATTTTCAGACCACAATGCTCTGAAGCTAGAACTCAATCACAAGAGGAAATTTGGAAAGAACCCAATTACATGGAGACTAAACAGCATCCTTCTAAAGAATGAATGGGTCAACCAGGAAATTAAAGAAGAATTGAAAAAATTCATGGAAACAAATGATAATGAAAACACAACAGTTCAAAATCTGTGGGACACAACAAAGGCAGTCCTGAGAGGAAAATATATAGTGGTACAAGCCTTTCTCAAGAAACAAGAAAGGTCTCAGGTACACAACCTAACCCTACACCTAAAAGAGCTAGAGAAAGAACAAGAAAGAAACCCTAAACCCAGCAGGAGAAGAGAAATCATAAAGATCAGAGCAGAAATCAATGAAATAGAAACCAAAAAAACAATAGAACAAATCAACGAAACTAGGAGCTGGTTCTTTGAAAGAATTAATAAGATCGATAAACCCCTGGCCAGACTTATCAAAAAGAAAAGAGAAAGGACCCAAATAAATAAAATCATGAATGAAAGAGGAGAGATCACAACGAACACCAAAGAAATACAGACAATTATAAGAACATACTATGAGCAACTCTACGCCAACAAATTTGACAATCTGGAAGAAATGGATGCATTCCTAGAGACATATAAACTACCACAACTGAACCAGGAAGAAATAGAAAGCCTGAACAGGGGCGCCTGGGTGGCTCAGTGGGTTAAGCCGCTGCCTTCGGCTCAGGTCATGATCCCAGGGTCCTGGGATCGAGTCCCACATCGGGCTCTCTGCTCTGCAGGGAGCCTGCTTCCCTTCCTCTCTCTCTGCCTGCCTCTCTGCCTACTTGTGATCTCTGTCTGTCAAATAAATAAATAAAATTTAAAAAAAAAAAAAAAAGAAAGCCTGAACAGACCCATAACCAGTAAAGAGATTGAAACAGTCATCAAAAATCTCCAAACAAACAAAAGCCCAGGGCCAGATGGCTTCCCAGGGGAATTCTACCAAACATTTAAAGAAGAACTAATTCCTATTCTCCTGAAACTGTTCCAAAAAATAGAAATGGAAGGAAAACTTCCAAACTCATTTTATGAGGCCAGCATCACCTTGATCCCAAAACCAGACAAGGATCCCATCAAAAAAGAGAACGACAGACCAATATCCTTGATGAACACAGATGCAAAAATTCTCGCCAAAATACTAGCCAATAGGATTCAACAGTACATTAAAAGGATTATTCACCACGACCAAGTGGGATTTATTCCAGGGCTGCAAGGTTGGTTCAACATCCGCAAATCAATCAATGTGATACAACACATTAATAAAAGAAAGAACAAGAACCATATGATACTCTCCATAGATGCTGAAAAAGCATTTGACAAAGTACAGCATCCCTTCCTGATCAAAACTCTTCAAAGTGTAGGGATAGAGGGCACATACCTCAATATTATCAAAGCCATCTATGAAAAACCCACCGCAAATATCATTCTCAATGGAGAAAAATTGAAAGCTTTTCCGCTAAGGTCAGGAACACGGCAGGGATGTCCGTTATCACCACTGCTATTCAACATAGTATTAGAAGTCCTAGCCTCAGCAATCAGACAACGAAAGGAAATTAAAGGCATCCAAATTGGCAAAGAAGAAGTCAAACTATCACTCTTCGCAGATGATATGATACTATATGTGGAAAACCCAAAAGACTCCACTCCAAAACTGCTAGAACTTGTACAGGAATTCAGTAAAGTGTCAGGATATAAAATCAATGCACAGAAATCAGTTGCATTTCTCTACACCAACAACAAGACAGAAGAAAGAGAAATTAAGGAGTCCATCCCATTTACAATTGCACCCAAAACTATAAGATACCTAGGAATAAATCTAACCAAAGAGACTAAGAATCTATACACAGAAAACTATAAAGTACTCATGAAAGAAATTGAGGAAGACACAAAGAAATGGAAAAATGTTCCATGCTCCTGGATTGGAAGAATAAATATTGTGAAAATGTCTATGCTACCTAAAGCAATCTACACATTTAATGCAATTCCTATCAAAGTACCATCCATTTTTTTCAAAGAAATGGAACAAATAATCCTAAAATTTATATGGAACCAGAAAAGACCTCGAATAGCCAAAGGAATATTGAAAAAGAAAGCCAAAGTTGGTGGCATCACAATTCCGGACTTCAAGCTCTATTACAAAGCTGTCATCATCAAGACAGCATGGTACTGGCACAAAAACAGACACATAGATCAATGGAACAGAATAGAGAGCCCAGAAATAGACCCTCAACTCTATGGTCAACTAATTTCGACAAAGCAGGAAAGAATGTCCAATGGAAAAAAGACAGCCTCTTCAACAAATGGTGTTGGGAAAATTGGACAGCCACATGCAGAAAAATGAAATTGGATCATTTCCTTACACCACACACGAAAATAGACTCAAAATGGATGAAGGATCTCAATGTGAGAAAGGAATCCATCAAAATCCTTGAGGAGAACACAGGCAGCAACCTCTTCGACCTCAGCCGCAGCAACATCTTCCTAGGAACATCACCAAAGGCAAGGGAAGCAAGGGCAAAAATGAACTATTGGGATTTTATCAAGATCAAAAGCTTTTGCACAGCAAAGGAAACAGTTAACAAAACCAAAAGACAACTGACAGAATGGGAGAAGATATTTGCAAACGACATATCAGATAAAGGGCTAGTGTCCAAAATCTATAAAGAACTTAGCAAACTCAACACCCAAAGAACAAATAATCCAATCAAGAAATGGGCAGAGGACATGAACAGACATTTCTGCAAAGAAGACATCCAGATGGCCAACAGACACATGAAAAAGTGCTCCATATCACTCGGCATCAGGGAAATACAAATCAAAACCACAATGAGATACCACCTCACACCAGTCAGAATGGCTAAAATTAACAAGTCATGAAATGACAGATGCTGGCGAGGATGCGGAGAAAGGGGAGCCCTCCTACACTGTTGGTGGGAATGCAAGCTGGTGCAACCACTCTGGAAAACAGCATGGAGGTTCCTCAAAATGTTGAAAATAGAACTACCCTATGACCCAGCAATTGCACTGCTGGGTATTTACCCTAAAGATACAAACGTAGTGATCCGAAGGGGCACGTGCACCCGAATGTTTATAGCAGCAATGTCTACAATAGCCAAACTATGGAAAGAACCTAGATGTCCATCAACAGACGAATGGATAAAGAAGATGTGGTATATATACACAATGGAATACTATGCAGCCATCAAAAGAAATGAAATCTTGCCATTTGCGACGACATGGATGGAACTAGAGGGTATCATGCTTAGCGAAATAAGTCAATCGGAGAAAGACAACCATCATATGATCTCCCTGATATGAGGGAGAGGAGATGCAACATGGGGGGTTAAGGGGGTAGGAGAAGAGTAAATGAAACAAGATGGGATTGGGAGGGAGACAAACTATAAGTGACTCTTAATCTCACAAAACAAACTGAGGGTTGATGGGGAGGGGGGTTGGGGGGTGTGGGTTATGGACATTGGGGAGGGTATGTGCTATGGTGAGTGCTGTGAAGTGTGTAAACCTGGCGATTCACAGACCTGTACCCCTGGGGATAAAAAGATATTATATGTTTATGAAAAATAAAATTAAAAAAATAAATAAATTAATTAAAAAAAAAGATTCTCTTTGTCTTTGTGATTTGATATTTTTATTATGTGTCGTGGTGAGTCTTTTGAGTGGCTCCATTCATGTCTGTCATCAAAGTTGAGCAGTTGTCAGTCATGATTTCTTCAATTAATCTCTTTGTCCCTTCCTCTCTTACTTGTCCTTCTGAGACCCCCACAGTGCATATGTTGGTCTCTTAGGTTCTCTCACGTTTCTTTAATCTTTTTCATTCTGTGTTTTAGACTCAATAATTTCCATTGTCTTATCTTCAACTTGCTCATTTTTTCTTCTGCCCACTCAAATTTACTCTTGAATCCCTCTAGTGAATTCTTCTTTTTAATTATACTTTTCAGATCCAAAATTTCCTTTTGATTCATTTTCATGCTTCCCATCTCTTCACTGATATTTCCATTTTGTTCATATATCATTTTCTTACTCTATGTAAGCCTTTAGCTCTTTGAATATTTTTAAGACAGTTGTTTCTTTTTTTCTTTGTCTTTTACAAGTTTATTGAGATATATTTCACGTACAATAAAATCCACCCCTGTAAATTGCACAATTTGGTGGTTTCAGTGTGTTCACAGAGCTGTGCAACCATCCCCACAAACTAATTTGAGAACATTTTTAACACCCTAAAAAGATAGGTATTTTACTTTTTTTCTCACATAACACATACCCTCCACAATGTCCCTCACCCAGCCACCCCAGCAACCTCCCCTCCAGCAACCCTCAGTTTGTTTCCTGAGATTAAGAATCTCTCATGATTTGTCTCCCTCTCTGGTTTTGTCTTATTTCATTTTTCCCTCCCTTCCTCTATGATCCTCAAGACAGTTGTTTCCAAAAAAAAAAAAAAAAAAAAGACAGTTGTTTCCAAGTTTTTCTCGCAAATCCACCATCTCTTCCTTAGGTGAGGTTTCTATTTTTGAGTGGGCTAGACTTTCCTGATTTTTGTATATGTTGTGATTTGGGGCGGTTTTCATTGAAAACTGAGGATCTGAATTTTACAATGTGGTAACTCTAGAAATCAGCTTATTTCCCTCCCCCAGAGTTTTCTTTTTTTAATCAAGTCTTTTTTTTTTTCTTTGAGAGAGAGAGATGGGGGGTGGTGTGGAGGGACAAAGGGAGGGAGAGATTCCCAAGCAGGCCCCTTACTCATTATAGAGCCTGACACAGGGCTTGATCTCACAACCCTGAGATCATGAACCTGGCCAAAATCAAGAGTTGGATGCTCAACTGACTGAGCCTCCCTGGCACCCCTTTTTTCATAAAATAGTTATTGTAGGGTATTTTTGTGTTGAGGATCAGCCTGAGGTGTAAACTTAAGGTCTTCTCAGGTCTTTTCTGAGACTGTCTTTTCCTGGGAATGTACAGTGACTTTTCCAAATTCCCCTGCACATGTGTTTGCTTTTGAATGTCCAAATCCTGAATTATCTGGTTCCCAAAAGGGAAAAAAGGAAAAAGGAAAGCTAAAAACAAAAACCAAACAAATTAAAGCAACTAAAGAAACAGGCTCTGTGGCTTTAGATTCCCTGGACGTTGCTTCAGCTGGCGGGGACTCGGTCCTGAGAGCCAGCTCTGTGTCTGCACCCCTGTGGTCATAAGCAGCAACCCACGGTCAGGACAAGGATCCCTGATATTTGGAGAACAATGTCCCATTGCCCACCAGGGCTCCAACAAAGCATTATAGGAACATGGGCATGGCTCCCTGCTATTGGGTGAAGGGGACAGGGGGATGGGTAGCCATTACCATGCTAAGAGTCAAATCACCCAAAAGTAATCGGGGTTCACCATCCAAGCCCTCCCCTGGAAACTAAAAAGCTGATAGACCTAAGAGCTCCAAAATAGTTACATCAGATGATTCTGTACAGTTGTTATCTAGGTGGGGAGAGGGATTCCTGACTCTTCCTACTCCATCTTCCCTGATGTCGCTGCTATAGCAAGAACTTTGACAACTCAATAATAAAAAGAGAAATACCCCAATTAAAAACGGGCAAAGGATCTGTATAAACATTTTACCAATGAAAATACACGTGTGGCTTGGGGCGCCTGGGTGGCTCAGTGGGTTAAAGCCTCTGCCTTCCACTCAGGTCATGATCCCAGTGTCCTGGGATCGAGCCCGCATCGCATCGGACTCTCTGCTCAGCAGGGAGCCTACTTCCTCCTCTCTCTGCCTGCCTCTCTGCCTGCTTGTGATTTCTGTCTGTCAAATAAATAAATAAAATCTTTTTAAAAAAAGAGAGAGAGAAGAAAAGAAAATACACATGTGGCTAAGAAGCAGGGGCGCCTGGGTGGCTCAGTTGTTAAATGACTGCCTTGGTTTAGGTCATGATCCTGGGGTCCTGGGATCGAGCCCCGCATCAGGCTCCCTGCTCAGCAGGGAGCCTGCTTCTCCCTCTCCCACTCCCCCTGCTTGTGTCTCCTCTCTCGCTGTGTCTCTCTCTGTCGAATAAATAAATAAAATCTCTAATTTTTAAAAAATAGTGGCTAAGAAGCATGTGAAAATACGCTCAACACCACTAGCCATCAGGAAAATTCAAACCAAAACTACAACTTCACCCCCACTAAAATGATATGCCAGGCCACTAGCTGTAAACGTTCCCTTATGTGGGCCACAGATACGAGGAAGGTTGGACCCTGAGAGAAGAGCTTATCCTGCATTATCTGGCTTTAGCTAAATGCAATCACGTGCGTTCTATGGGACAGGGGGGCGGGGTGGGGAGGCTGAGAGAAGCACACAGGGGTGAAGGAAAAGTGCAGACCGAGGCGGAGACTGGAGTGGTGCAACCCCCAAGCTGGGAGCTGCAGGGAGCAGAGTCTCTACTAATACCTTCAGGGGGAGCGCAGCCATCCTGACACCTGCGTTTCAGACTTCTGGACTTCGGAACCGTTAGAGAATACACTTGTGCTGTTTGGAGCCACCAAGTTGGTGGCCCTTTGATCTGGCAGCCCCAGGACACTAATAGCAGTGGCTCTGATAGAAAAGACTGGTGATAATAAACATTGGGGAGAACGTGGAGCCATCGGAGGCTTCACGCCCGGACCCCACTGCGGGGAGTAAGACACAGCACAGGAATTTGGAACGCGGGCTTGCAGGTCCTCAAAAGAGTAAACAGTTATCATATGACCCAGCAATTCCGTTCCCTAGTAATAAAGAAAAATTAAGACCTATGTCCCCATAAAAACTTGTTCATGAATGTTCTAGCAGTGTTATTTCTAACAGTTGAAAAGTGCAAACAACCCAAATGCCCACCAGCGGACGAATGGGTCAGTAAAGCGCGTGCCCCCGTACAACGGGCTGTTGTTTCACTTTCTGTTGTTTGCTATTTCTTAAGGCCTTCCAGGAATTCCCTATACATTCACGACAATACTAGTCTTTTGTTAATTATGTTCATGATGTTATCCCCTCTGAGTTTGTGCCACGTCTTTTCCCTTTCTTTATGCTATCTTTAACACAAAACGGAATTCGTTTGCCTTTTCCTGCTCGCTGACAAATGAAACTTCTTTACATGTGTTTACCAGCCAACTGCCAGCCTTTTTGTGAAGTGCCTTTTCGAGTCTCTAATTTTCATTTGGCTTTTACTTAAACATTTGAAGAAGTTCCTTAAATATTCTGATTATGAGCCTTTGTCAGTTATGTGTGACAAATACCTTCCTTCGTTTGCTTCTGTTTGTTTACTCTTTGAATGATGCCTTATGGTGAACAGTTCTTAATTTTATTTATTTATTTATTTATTTAGATTTTATTTATTTGTTTGACAGAGAGTGAGATCACAAGTAGGCAGAGAGGCAGGCAGAGAGAGAGGAGGAAGCAGGCTCCCTGCTGAGCAGAGAGCCTGATGCAGGGCTCGATCCCAGGACCCTGAGATCATGACCTGAGCTGAAGGCAGAGGCTTAACCCACTGAGCCACCCAGGCGCCCCAACAGTTCTTAATTTTACTGTAATTAAATTTATCAGGTTTTCTCCCTTCAGGGTTATTTTTATGTTAGTTAATAAATGTTTGTTACCCTAAATTCCTGAAGATATAATATATTTCTTATATTCAACAGGCTTAAGAGTTTGCATTTCATATCTAATAAATTTTTGTATATGGTGCAAGGTAAGGATCAAGTCATTGATTTTTCTTTCCTGTCCTATGGGAATATCCCACTGTTCCAGAAACATTTACTTAAAGAACTATTCCTTCCCTATTGCTCTCTCTGCAAGGCCTCCTTTGTTGAAAACCAGGTATCTAGGGCCTTCAGCTCAGGCCATGATCCCAGGGTCCTGGGATCGAGTTCTGCGTCAGGCTCTCTGCTCAGTGGCAAGTCAGTCTGCTTCTGCTTCTCTCACTCCCCCTGCTTATGTTCCCTCTCTGGCTGTCTTTCTCTCTGTCAAATAAGTAAAATAAAATCTTTTAAAAAAATCAGGTATCTACATACATGTTGGTCTGCTGCTTGAGAAGCCATGGATTATCTTCATATTCATACACTAATAACAGTGTCTTAGTTACCATACTTTATAATAAGCCTTGATACCCAATGAAGCCATTCTCTTATTTGTTCCTCTGCTTTCAAAAGATTTTGGATATTTTTGGTCCTTTGCATTTTACTGAAATTTAGAATCAGTTTGTCGAGCTACATATCTGTAACATATATGCACATACCCCTTCATGCGTGTATTTTTGCGATTGCATTGGAAGTACCCGTCAGTTTTATAGAAGAATTAATACGTTATAATAATGAGTCTTCTGATATATAAACATGATATATCTCACCTTTTATTTATTCTTTCGTTTCTTATAATTTCCTTTAGTTTTCTATGTAGCTGTCTTGCATATCCTATATATGTCTTTACAAAGATTCATTCTCTAACTCCTGTGTCTACTTCACAGAAATACAATTCCTTTTCACGCTCTGACCTTACGCCCAGCAAACTTACTAAAGTTATATATTAATTCTAATAATTATCCATGTATTTATTTTAGATTTTCTCTTTTTTAAAGATTTTATTTATTTATTTCACAGAGAGAGACACAGCAAGAGAGGGAACACAAGCAGGGGGAGTGGGAGAGGGAGAAGCAAGCTTCCCGCTGAACAGGGAGCCTAATGCCTTTGCCGGCGTGGATTCCCACGACCCTGGGATCATGATTCCCAGGACCCTGGGATCACGACCCGAACTGAAGGCAGACACTTAATGACTGAGCCACCCTGGCACCCATATTTTAGATTTTCTATGTGCATACCATCTTCAAATAATGACAGTTTTATGTATCCCTTCCCAATCCTTTATCTTTTATTTCTTTTTTCTTCCTGCACTTACCGGGAGCTCCAGGACAATCTTGATTTAAATAAGCGAAAGTGGGCATCCTTGTATTTTCCTGATGGCAAAGAGAAAGCTGGAAACATTGAAACATTAGGAATGACAATGTTTGTTGCAGATTTGTTTAGATGTTCTTAACAGATCAAGGAAGTTTCGATCTATTTCTAGGTTGCTAGGAATATTGAATCAATTGTTTTTTTTGCAGGTGTTAGTGTGTTTATATGATTATTTTCTCCTTTATTTTGCCATTTGGGTGAATTACACTGATTGATTTCTGTGAAATCATCAGGGTCTAGAGTTTTCTTTGGGCAATGTTTTGAATTGTAGTTTCAATTTCATTGGTAAGATACTCCTAGATTTTCTATTTATTCTCATGCCAATTTGGTCAGGTATATTATTCTAGAAATTGGTCCATATCATCTAAAATTTTAAACGTATTGTTACAAAGTTGTTCATGATACTCTCTTACTGCCACTTTAATGTCTGAAGGATCTCCAGTAATGTCTCTTTCTCACTCTTGACCTTGTCTCGTGTGTTTCCTTGCCGTGATCGGTTTCACCAGCGCTGAGACTTGCAGTTTTGTTGATTCTGTTTGTTTTCTATTTCATTAAGTTCTCCTTTTTATTATTCCCTTTCTTATACTTTCTTTGGATTTAGTTTACTGTTTCTTTTCAAGCTTCTTGAGCTGCTTGCTTATGTCTTGGGTTCTCAGCCTTTCTTCTTATCTGAAAGAATTTGTATAAAACTGAAATAATACAGTTTGATAGAACTCACCTATGGAATTATTTGTCCTTCAATTTCCTTACTAGTTATGGAGTTATTCATTTTCTATTTCTTATTGGATAGTCATGATGCTAAGTTTCTGGGAATTATAAGCTCTCTATTAACACAAATTTGCTGATTACGTTTATTTTTTTTAACCTCTGTAATATCTGTAGTCATTTCTTACCTTATATTTTCTAATACTTTACTCTTCATTTCTCTCTTTTATTCTAATTAGCCAGGCTAGAGTTTTGCCTTTTGTTTTGTTTTGTTTTTGCATTTGTTTGATTGTGTTTTTACCAGTTTTTTCAAGGAACTGTTTCTTGGCTTTATTGATCTCATTTTATCTTTATTGTCCATTTCATTAATTTCTGCTTTCCTCTTGTCCTTTTTATTTTCTTCTGGTATAACGTGTTCTTTTACTGACTACATAATACTAACACATAGCTCATTGGTATTTTTTTTAAGTCAGCTCTTTACCCAGCATGGACCTTGAACTCATGACCCAGAGATCAAGGGTTGCGTGCTCAGCCAACTGAGACATCCAGGCACCCTGGCCCATCTTCTCTTCTTTTTTTTTTTTTTTTTTTATTTTTTTTTATTTGACAGACAGAGATCACAAGTAGGCAGAGAGGCAGGCAGAGAGAGAGGAAGGGAAGCAGGCTCCCCGCCGAGCAGAGAGCCCGATGCGGGACTCGATCCCAGGACCCCGGGACCATGACCTGAGCCGAAGGCAGCGGCCTAACTCACTGAGCCACCCAGGCGCCCCCATCTTCTCTTCTTATTTGAGCATAAAATTCTTTGATTTTCACTCTAAATGCCATTTTGTTGTATCTCACAAGTTTTGATGAGTAAAATTGTTATATCATTCAATTCTACTTTTTCCTTCTTGGTTCGTTTGACCTATAAATCATCTGTGTACTTGCTTGCCTGCTGTAGGTCTAGATTCGAATGCCTTAACAGGATCTCTTTTGGGCTTCCCTGGCTGCAGAAGCCAGTTCCTGCTTATTAATATTCAAGCACACCAGTTATCCATCCAAGCCTGTATGCATCATGCACTGCAAGTCATCTTTTCTCCTCCTCTCTTGTGAAAGGAGGCTTTGAGTCCAGCAGCCCCAGGGAAGGGCATGTAGGTGGGCCTCGGGCTGACTCAGAAGGCCAGCCCTGGACAGCTCATGTCTGAGGTTACGCCCGCCAGAACAGAATCTTGTTCTGACAACCCAACAGGTTCCATGTGGCCTCGTCATGCCCAGCTCCTAAACTGTCATGTGAGGTCAGAGATTTATTTAACAGGAAAGGTTAGACTTTGGAAGCTTCGCTTTTTCAGTCCTGCCCCTGTCTTTGACCTGGAGTCAAACGTATTGGTAACAAATATTTTCCAAATGCAGTCGCAACAGCCACTTTCCTGGTTGACGTGTACTGGGCATATGATGAACGATCAGAATCATGGTCGTGGAAAGGGAAGTGCAGGAAGGGCAGGAAGGGTTGAATCTCCTTTCTTTTGTGTTTTGTTTTGTTTAAAGATTTTATTTACTTATTTGACAAAGGGAATCACAGCGAGAGAAGGAACACAAGCAGGGGTAGTGGGAGAAGGAGAAGCAGGCTTCCCTGCGGGAAGCCCGATGTGGGGCTCCATCCCAGGACCCTGGGATCATGACCTGAGCCGAAGGCAGATGTTTAACGACTGAGCCACCCAGGCGCCCTGAATCTCCTTTCTTGACGGCCACTCCCTATTAGCTTCCTGTAAGGGATCTATAATAAGCAACAGAAAGGTGGCCAGTCACCATTAATTATGTCTAGTGCACGGACCTCAAGAGAAGATTAAATCTATTATCAGCCAGTGAAGAATTACGCTTCTTTCTTTACAAGCGACAGAAATAACCGATATAAATGGCCTGCATATATCAGCCACCATATTTTGATCATTTTGTCACTTAACTTGGTGACTGTGGGCAAGTTAGTTAGTAGTCCAGGAGTAGTTGGCTGCACAGTGGCCCCCCGAATATCGGGTCCTAATCCCTGGAATCTGTGGATGTTACCTTATATGGCAAAGATCCTGCCTGCCAGTGTAGTTAAGGACCTTGAGCTGAGTAGATGATCCTGGATTATCTGAGTGGGCTCTAAGTGCCATCACAAGGATCCTTCTATGAGCCAGGCAGAAGGGAGGAAGACACAAGAATAGGAGATGGCAGCGTGACCAGAGATTAGAGCGATGTGCCAAATAGCAACGCGGTAACCGTCTTACTGCACGGTAATGTGCCCCCGTGCGCGTGGTCAGGAGCCTCTCCCAGGCAAATGCTGTGGCTGGGACTGCCATGGTGTGGGACACGTAAAGCTTCCACGTTACTTGCTGATGTCAGATTGCTTCCCAAGATGTGCCAATGGTATTTGTTTCTGCAAAGAACCACTTTTTGGCTCCGTTGGTGCTCTGCGTGATCTTCGTGCTGTGTTTCATGATTTTCTGCTCTTGCCTCTAGTGCCAGGCTTGCCTCCCAGCAGCGGCACCCCAGAACTTCCTTTGCTCCACATTCTCAGCAAAGCGAGGCGTGTCAAACCGTCCCGGTTGTGCCGATCTGGTGACTGTTACACAGTGACTCAGTCTGCTGTTGGTTTGCATGTGCAACAGCGGATGAGTTTAAGCGTGCATTCTCGTATTTATTGCCACTGTGAAGGGCCTGTTCTAATGTCTTGCCCAAATGTCTAGTAGATTATTTATCTTATTAAATTATAAACATTCTTTACATAGTATGATATGAATACTTTACCACTTATACCTCCTCCTAGTTTGAGTTGTAGATTTGTGCTGTCACCCTCTTTGTTGTTGTTTTTTTTTTTTCTGGAGAGAGAGCGAGCGAGTGAGCACTCACGGGCAAGGGGGAAAGGGCAGAGGGAGAGAAAGAATTTTAAGCAGGCTCCATGCCCAGTGTGGAGCCCAATGTGGGGCTCGATCTCACCACCCTGAGATCATGACCTGAGCTGAAAAGAAGAGTTGGACACTTAACCAACTGAGCCACCCAGGCGCCCCTTTATTTTTTTACTTTTAAGTCATGTCTACACCCAACACGAGGTTTGAACCTACAACTCTCATGCCACACTGACTGAGCCAGCCAGGCGGCCCTGTACCACCCTCTTGATGGTGTTTTTTGAAAAAAAAGATTGTTATAGGGTGGAGGAGGGCTTTTTTAAAACCGTGTATCCCTTTACACCTTGTAAATTATGCATCAAGTGCATCTATTACCAAAAAACATACATATAATTTGAATCAAAACAAAGGCGCTTAATCTTGGGGCGCCTGGGTGGCGCTGTCGGTTAAGCGTCCCACACTTGGTTTTAGCTCAGGTCATGATCTCAGGGACTCAGGACTGAGTTCCAAATCAGACTCCATGCTCAGTGGGGAGTCTGTTTGAAGATTCTCTCCTTCTGCCCCTCCCCCATCTGTCTCTCTCGTTCTGTCTCTTTCAAATGAAATACAAAAATCTTAAAAGAGCTTGTCTCTATCACTGTACCCTCACTAATTTTTATAAGTTATCATGCCCTAAATTGTATCACCCATGATTTTTTTATGTGTGTCCTGGGACACTTGACCGAGAACTTTGTTCAGAGCTGTATCCCCAGGGCTTCAAACACTGCTTCACACAAAGTGGGTGCATGGTCCTTACTCTGTCGGGGAGCCACAAAGGACAAGTAGGAGGCAAAGGAGGGAGGGCTGCCATTAGGGGAGAATGCAGCTTTTCATGGGGATCCACTGGTTCCAGTGATGGCACAGGAACCAAAGAAATGGAGGAAATATTCTTCCCACAAATAGAGCTGAGACTGTTTCTGGGAAAGTTATTATTTGTATTGGGACGTGTGCTTACTTCCGTAGGTCAGCCCTCAGGAGTGGCCCATGCAAGGCTGCGGAGAGGTCCTGGGTCTTTGTCACCCAGTCGTCCTGGCTCTCTTGCACTCTTTCATTGTCTGTCTTTGCAGCCAGGACGGTGTCTGAGCCACTGGCCTGGGACTAAGAGCACTGGTCTCTGCCCTGGGAGCTTGAGCAAGCCATCTGCCCTGCCACAGTCTCCATGTCCCTGAGGCAATGACGCAAACACTTTACAGCTTACCTTGTATTGCTAGACCTCTTACCAAGAGCGCTTGCCTCATTATTACCTCCTGTAACAAGGGACGCCGTGAGGTCGGTGAGATTGGACAAGGAAACCTGGAAGGAGTGAGTCTCTAACTCTTGGCCATCTGTGGCCTAAGAAGCCTGTCATCTCCACGGTTCATCCTGGGGAGAACTGAGATGTGCGACTGTCCAGGGAAGGTGCACTCTGCACGTACGTGCTGGCTGTTCCCTGGGCATTACCTCTGCAGATCCCCACAGCAACTGTGAGTGACAGGTACTATTATTCCCATGTGACTGGTGAAGAAACTGGCTTTGAAAGATGTGAAGTGATTTGCCTAAGGCCACCCAGCACTCAAGGTCATGAGTCAGGGCTCAAATCCAAGGTTCAAATCCAGAACCCGTGCTTCTCTCCCACCACTGTTGTCTCCATAGATCTTGGCATGCATTCGAAACAGCGGGCTTTCCCAGCTTAGAGCAGAGTGGCCAAGGGAGAGGGCCCGCTACAGAGAGCCACACTGTCAGGATCTAGAAGGTCACCCAACAGAACATCATATACCTATGCTTCTAAATCTAGACCTGGACTGACAATCTCCAGCACATCGGAGAATAGAACATTTCAATAGCTTGAGGCCATTGGGCGCAGAGTCCAACAGCCCTTTCTATCTTCATGTCCCACAAGGCTATCCCAATATTGCAGTGCATTATGAGAACTGATAAAAGGGTAACTATGGATCAAAGCTGAATTTTTCAGAACAGTGTGCTTAGGAAGGCTGGGAAGTCTGTGATCCATCTCAGAAGCAGCCCATCCACAATTATCCTGAAAGGATGCAGCACTTAGAAGAGAGAAGGGTGGTCACTGTCAGATCTGTACTGACTTTCTAACTGGACAGTCTGCTGAGCTAAGCCCCAGGGGCTAGAAGGCGCCCCCCACACTTACCCAGAATGAAAGGGATCCATCACTGGATCACTGGCTGTTGGATAGTTAGTAGTCTAGGTGCTTGGTGCTGTGCCAGGTACACAGCTGGAGCTCAATAAGTGTATAGTGACCACAGGCAGTAAAAATCAAGGATGCTGGCAGTGGGGGAGAGCCCACTGGAGGCCAATCTGGGAAGGCTCCATGGAAGAGATGAGATGACAGGAAGGATTCAGGGGGACTGGGAAGATGTTCTAGGCCAGAGAACAGCAGGAACACAGTCTCAGACATGCGAATTCATGTGCTTCCTGTTGGACCCTCCCTGAGGGCAATAATAGCCCCACTGGGGTGAAGAAGGGGACCAGAGTAGTGAACTAGAGCAGCAGCGCGCCTGCTCTGACCTCCGGGGTGCTGGGCAGTGGCCTGGAGGGTGGATCTGAAATGGACTTCGTATTTCCCGGCACCTCCAAGCATCCGTGGCCTACTTGGCCTACACAGGGCCTGGCCCCTCTCCTTCCCTTGCCTCTGGGCATGACAAAGACCCCAGGTATCCCAGATTATCACACGCCTCTTCTCTGTGACTTTGCTCATTCTCAGTGCTCAGCTCTGGGTCAGCTCTCTATCCCTGACCACACACACCCCCCCTCCACATACGCACACCAAGGCATTGCTCCTAGCCCCAGCGCCTTCCACATGCCGGCAAAAGGCCATGGCTGTGAGCATGGCGGTGTGGTGGCCAGGCCTTTCCTGCCCTGTCTGAACTAGATGTATGCAGAGAGTGCAGCCCTGGGGCTCGGGAGATCTCACTGCCACACGTGACAGAATTAGTTTAGGAATGCACTGGGCTGCGAGTAACAGACAGCCCAAACCATCACGGCTTCCACAAATGGGTGCTTTTGTTTCCTGCACAAAGCCATTATTGCCCTCTGTGAGGTCCAGCGGGCAGCTCAGGGATCTCACAGCTCAGACAGTCTTCCTGACCTTCTCAGCCTGGAATAGCTTCCAGTCCCCCTGACTACTCCCTGTTGTTCTACAGTCTAGAGGAGATCTTCTCAGGGCCATCTCAGGTACTTGAAGATTCTTTCTTCCTGGTGCCCACACTAGCTGTGGGGCAAGGACATGGGTCTGGGCTGGGGAGAGCTGGGCCCCTTTCCGGCTCTACTGCTAACTAGCTGGGCTGCTGCAGACAAGCCGCTTTACCTCTCGGAGGCTCCATTCCTTCCCTGCCCCCCAGCAATGAGGGTAGGACTAGATTATCCTCAGCTTCTCTCAGGATGAGCTTCCTTCCTGACATGTGAGTCAGCTCTGCCTATGCACACACCCAGCTTGGTAGATTTCCTTATGTCTCTTCAGCTTACGGAGACGAAGATAGAGCCTATCTTAATGTGAAGATAGAGAATTAGGAACATGAAAAAGGACAGAAGAAGGCATTCCAAGAATGACTTCCAGATGCAGACTGTGCCCTACCATTCCTTTCAAACCATGGAGCCATACATAACAGTGCTTTATTTTTTCTTTTCTCCTCATTCTACACTTCTTCCAACTTTTTTTTTTTTTTTTGCATGTAACATGCATACTTTGCCTCCCATTTTCCCATTTCCAGGTCTTTATAGTACCCTGATGTCATTTGACATAAGTGAAATGAAAAACTCAGGGTGAGGAGGGCCCGTGATATGCTGGGCACTGGGTGTTACCTGCAACTGATGAATCACTGAACACTACATCAAAAATTAATGATGTAATACATGTTGGCTAATTGAATTTAAATTTTAAAAGCAGGAAAAAAATATATATATATATAAGAAAAGTTCAAAGTGTTTAATTCCAGCCTTTATGAAAGCCAGAAGCATCGTGAGTTAGTGTCAGCTTCATTTGCTATCTTTTGGCATTCCCTGAGTCATTATTTAATGTTTGGCTTGATGAGAAAAGTGTTTAATTGGAAACCTCATCCCCCAGCTACTACTTTGGCCAATATGGAATGTTCTGAATTGTCTAAACCCTGTCTCTCAGCAATTACCCAAGGCTGAAACACTTCTGTGTGTCCTCCAGGTGTTTTCACAGCTGGTCTAGTTGACATTCATCAGGACGAAAAACTGAGTGCCACATGGCGTCCCAGCCTGGACCCTGCCTACCCCACCAACGTAACCTCTCGCCCCTCCTTCTCTTGACACTTACCCAACTCGGCCAAGTTGTTCCTCATCTCTGAGCTCCTGTACGGGCTGCCCTTCTGCTTGGAAAGCCTTTCCACTCATACTCCCCTGGCTAGCTCTACTCACACGTTCAGACTCTGCATAAATAAACATCTCTTTCCCAGGAAGCTCTCCTGACCCAATCCCCCAAATTGGGCTCTGCCCAACCAGGGCTACCAGGATCTTGTGCTCACCCACATTTCAGATGAAGTGTATGAAGCACACATTTACATAATGAGAATTTAGCCATGTCTCCTTGGCCAAAGAGGGAGAGAGAGAATAACATTTTATTGGAGCAGGGGGAGAGGGAAAGGGAGAAGCAGATTTCCCGCTGAGCAGGGAGCCTGACATGGAGCCTGATCCCAGGTCTCTGGGATCACGTCCTGAACCAAAGGCAGATGCTTAACCAACTTTAGCCACCCAGGCACTCCAAGAGAATAACATTTTAAATAAGGTTGCCCTTAGCCCAGTGAACACTAGCTTGAGAGGGTGAGATGGAATCCCCAGATGCACCTGAGTGCTCATGTGTTTTTACGGTGGGAGCATCTACCTTCTCTGGGTATGATGCTGGTGTTTAAAGACATATATGTCTCACAGAGCAGGAAATGTCCCAGACACAGCAAGACGGTTCACATGCTGTGGGACGGAAAAAAAAAAAAAAAAAGAAAAGAAAAGAAAGAAAGAAAGAAAGAAAAACAAGACATATCGACTACAAGAACTTATCTGTTAGGGAAGCTTTAGGACATGGTTCAAATCCCAGCCTGCAGCAAACCAGCTGGGGTAGTCAAGTCACTGTTATCTGTTGACAGGTATCTGTTGTCTGTCCCTTTATAGGTTGGTTACCTTGAGGGCCACCTGCCTGGCTCGGTCTGTAGAGCATGACTCTTGCTCTGGGAGAATTCAAGCCCCACATTTTGGCACAGAGCTTGCTTTAAAAAATATGTCGGTTACCCAGAGGCTTAAATGAGATAACAAATGTAATGTATGCACAAGGTAGACTCAGTGACAGTTCGTGTTACTTCAGCCAATACCCCCCTCCTTCCTCCGAACCCCGAACCAGTGGCTTCTAGCCGCCGCGGGCCGGGGGCTGCGCAGGACCACCAGGCACCTGCAGAGGCGAGGGAGCACTCCGGCTGCATTTGCGACGCTCCAGGCTGCAAGCGTCGCTGAGCTCGGCCCCGGGCTGGGACCCAGGGTGCTTCCAGCCCTTCAGCAGCCACACGCTGGCGTTTAGGAATTGGTCCCTGGGAGCTTCTGGGAGCTTCTGGGGCTTCGCCTCGCTCCTTCTCCAACCCCCCGTATAAGCAGTCCTCTTTCCCGATGGCATTTAGCCGAGTCCGGGTCCATCTCCCTCCTGACCGCGAGCTCCTCGAGGGAGCCGTGCCCAGCCCCCGGCTACCCAGGGCTGGAGGCAGGAAGGGTGACCGAATCCTCGAGTCCCGAGTCACCGTGAATCATGCCCACAGCCCCGGCCCTATAACCGCTGCCGCGGCTCGATTCCGTGCCGCGCGGTCCCGCGGGCGCGACCTCAACCTCGGCCCACAGTAGGCGTTCCACCAACACTGTAAATGCCACCCCAACAGTCGCACTCAGACCACCGCCCAGGGCCACACGCCGACTCTTTCGGGGAACCTGGAGCCCGCCGCCTGCCGCCCACCGCGCCGGGCAGCCGAGTCCGCGCCCAGAGCGCCGCCTCCTCAGCCAGGGACAGGACCAAGTCGCCCCTAGCAACAGCAGCCGGGCAGGCTTCCTCAGGCCGCGCTGATTGGCCGAGCTCCGGGAGGCGGCCGTGCCGTCACTTCCGGCATCCGGAGGCAGCAGAGGAAGCCGAGGGGCGGCCATCTTGGGTCCGTGAGGCTCTGAGGTACCGGGAGCGGCGGCGGCCGGCGGGTGGAGGCTGAGGCGGCAAGTGAATCGGAGGGAGCGGAGCAGCCGGGCGCAGGCGCCGCTTCCGCAGCCCCCTCCATGGTCGGCGCCCGCAGCCCGCGGCGGCCTGTCTTGCACTTCACCTTGTCCACATCCTCCTCGTCCTCGTCTTCAGGGGCAGCCGGCGGCGCTGTGTGGAGGCCCCGGCTCTGAAATCCGCGGTGCGACGGGCGAGGGCGGACGAGGAGGCGAAGGGGTCCGGGCCCGCGGGGCGCCCTGAGGCGCGGGGACGCCGGCGGGCCGACCCGCAGCCCGCCGCCGCCGGCCCGGCCCCGCCACCGCCGCCCGCGGGGCTCCTCGGCGCGGCCGCCGGGGCCGGGGGGAGCATGAGCCCCGGGACCCGCAGAGGGACGGCCCGGGCCCGGCCCGGAATCTAGACGGCCGTGGGGGAGGGGAGCCGCCCTCCGCGGCGCCGCTCCGGAACCGCAGGGCCCTCGAGGACGCGGTCGCCGGCCCCCCAAGGCCGCGCTGTTTTGTTTCACCGTCGCATTGTGCAGAAGCGAAGTGAAGTACAATGTCCACTCGGACCCCGCTGCCCACGGTGAATGAGAGAGACACTGAGAACGTAAGTGGCCGGGGCGTTCTCGGGGTCCGCCGGGGCCGGGCGTCCGCCGCTGCCCGCGGGAGGCGGGGGGCAGCCCGGCCGGATCGCTTCCCGGAGGCGGCCGCCCTGCGGCGCGGGGCGTGCGGGCCGGGACCGCGCCGTGGTGATCGCGCCGGAGTCTGGTTTGCTGGAAAGCCTGCGAGCTGCGGTCTGAGGTCCGGGGGGAGCCGCGGCGGGTGGGGGTGGTGCCCGAGTGTGGGTCGCGCGTCCCTGCGGGTGTAGTGCTTGCTCCAAGCAGACCCCGGTGTAGGCCGGGCGCAGCCCGGCAGCTGTCAGGCTGGAGACGCTTCGTGGTGCCGACGAGGAGCAACTGATCGGGGCGAGGGGACTGCCCTTCGTGCCCGGTGTGTGAAGGTCTAGGACTAAGTTTAGTGACAGTCACTACGACTGATGGCCACTGAGGAGCCTCCGAGGGGCCTCAGGAGGAAGTGCAGAGCTGTTCGGAAGAGAAGTTTGCGGAGGGAGTAGAGAGCGCGTCCAGGAGCAGTTTCCTTCCCGTGCAACGCGCTCCGAAGGGCCGGGGTGCAGGGAAGCCGCGCTGCCCCTCGCGGCCGGGCTGCCCCCCGCCGCCCCCCGCGGCTGGCTCCGGGCCGCGCGGGGAAGCAGGTTGGCTGAGAGGAGCCTTGGGCCCCTTCTAGCGCTCCCATCCATGATTCTGTAAAAGGGACCTTTGGTTTTCTTCTCGGAGGCCTTTTAAAACGGCCTTTAGGGAACGACAACTTGGGGAAATTCCTGAGGACAGATGTTGACCCTGCCCAAGTGCGTTCTGAGCTCTTCTCGCCCCGGTCCGAACTCTTCATTCTCGCTGGGGGACATCTTCTGCAAAACATCCCGCCCGTAGCTCCTGAAGACACCTCACGGCTGTTCATGATCCGTGCTACGAGCTGATTCCTGGCAAGAAAATGCAGTCACCTAGGAAAGGCTTTCTTGCCCTGCCTGTTTCCACGCTTCCAACAATGTCCCGAGACTTTGTGGCCTCCTGGCATCAAGTGCCTTCATTTTAATCTTCAAAATGCCACTTGTTTGCTGGATAACTCTCCGGGGATTTAATCTGTTCCTGTAAACTTTGGTCTAAAGCATTCCTGTAGTGTATTAATGTAGAGTATTTGATGCTCATTAGCCTGGTGAGTGAGTAGTCCAGTGGCATGTGTTCCTTCACCTGAGGTGGATTAGAAGGTTCCATAAAAAGTGAATAATACAGAGTCATAGGCTAGGGCGCCTGGGTGGGTCAGTGGGTTAAAGCCTCTGCCTTCAGCTCAGGTCATGATCTCAGGGTCCTGGGATCGAGCCCCACATTGCTCTCTCTCTCTCTGCCTGCCTCTCTGCCTACTTGTGGTCTCTCTCTCTCTGTCAAATAAATAAATAAAATCCTTAATAAATAAATGAGTAAATAAAGAAAAGTTTTAGGTTTCATTTCCAGTTACCATAAAGTGCTGTATTAGTTTCAGGTGAACAATATAATGATTCAGCACTTCCATACATTATCCAGTTAAAGTAGAACAATTTTTAATCTATCCACTATTGATGGACATTTTGGCTGTTATGATTAGAAGCTCTTTGTCTTTCCATTTACTAACGAGACTATTTTGCTTATCCTGGGAATCTTACTTATTTATTAATTTTTTGGGTAGGTCCATGCTAGGCCTCCCAGTGTCGGACTTGAACTCACAACTCTGAGATCAAGAGTCAGACACTTAACTGACTGGACCACCCAGACACCCCTCCTGGGACTCCTATCTAAATTTTGAATAATTGGGTATAACTGTGATAGGAATGTTGCTTATAGATCAAGAGTCATGCGGCGCCTGGGTGGCTCAGTGGCTTAAAGCCTCTGCCTTCAGCTCAGGTCATGATCTCAGGGTGCTGGGATCGAGCCCCGAATGGGGCTCTCTGCTCGGCGGGGGGCCTGCTTCCCCCCCCTCTCTGCCTGCCTCTGTCTATTTGTGATCTCTGTCAAATAAACAAACAAAATCTTAAAAAAAAAAAGGGGGGGGGCGCCTGGGTGGCTCAGTGGGTTAAGCCGCTGCCTTCGGCTCAGGTCATGATCCCAGGTCCTGGGATAGAGCCCCACATCGGGCTCTCTGCTCAGCAGGGAGCCTGCTTCCTCCTCTCTCTCTGCCTGCCTCTCTGCCTGCTTGTGATTTCTCTCTGTCAAATAAATAAATAAAAATCTTAAAAAAAAAAAAAAAAAAGAATTGGGCGCCTGGGTGGCTCAGTTGGTTAAGGCCTCTGCCTTCGGCTCGGGTCATGATCTCAGGGTCCTGGGATCGAGCCCCGCATCGGGCTCTCTGCTCAGCAGGGAGCCTGCTTCCCTTCCTCTCTCTCTGCCTGCCTCTCTGCCTACTTGTGATCTCTGTCTGTCAAATAAATAAAATCTTAAAAAAAAAAAAAATCATAACGGGCAGGTAATGTGCAAGAAGAATATCGTCTTCATCTCAGTACACTACTCTGTTTTCTTTTGTTTGATTTACAGATGTGAATATACACTTTTAGCTGCTGTGTATATAAAAGATAATACTGTTTGGGGTGCCTGGGTGAGTGGCCGACTCTTGATTTCTGTTCAGTGTCTGACTCTTGATTTTGGCTCAGGTCATGATCTCAGGTTCATGAGATCGAGCCCTGTGTTGGGCTCTGCACTCAGTGGGGAGTCTGCTTGAGATTCTTTCCCCTCCTCTCTCTCCCTCGCCCTCTGCTCTTTAACCCCACCTCTGCATTCTCTCCCAAATAAATAAATAAAATCCTTTTAAATAAGAGATAACACTTATCAAATCATTTTAAAACTCAGAATCAAATAATCTGACCTAATGGAAATGCTGAGACTCAAGAAGTGACAGGAGCTGCTTGTGACAAAACTGTTTAGTAGCGGCGCTTCTGCTGGACTCCAGATCTCTGGTTCAGCCCCTCTGCTTCTTTTGTGTACTAAGCTGTTCCTCAAAAGCTTACGTACTGGGTTGCCTGGGTGACTCAGTGGGTTAAGTGTCTGCCCTCGGCTCAGTTCATGATCCCAGAGTCCCAGTCCCAGGTTCACCTTCCTACTCAGCGGGGAGTCTGCTTCTCCCTCAGCCCCTCCCCCTTGTTTGTGCTCTGTCTCAAAAAAATAATATAAAAAAAAAAAGCTTTATTGTGTATTTACCCTAAAGATACAAATGTAGTGATCCGGAGGGGCACGTGTACCCGAATGTTTATAGCAGCAATGTCCACAATAGCCAAACTATGGAAATAGCCTAGGTGTCCATCAACAGATGAATGGATAAAGAAGATGTGGTATATATATACAGTGGACTGCTACGCAGCCATCTAAAGAAATGAAATCTTGCCATTTGCAATGACATAGATGGAACTAGAGGGTATTATGCTGAGTGAAATAAGTCAGTCAGAGAAAGACAATGTGGGGGCTAGGGAAGGAATAAATGAAACAAGATGGGATTGGGAGGGAGACAAACCATAAGAGACTCTTAATCTCACAAAACAAACTGAAGGTTGCTGGGGGTTGTGGGGGTCAGGATAAGGTGGTTGGGTTATGGACATTGGGGAGGGTATGTGCTGTGTATGGTGAGTGCTATGAAATGTGTAAGCCTGATTAATGTGTAACATACATTATATGTTAAAAATAATTTTAAGGGGTACCTTATGTTAACAATAATTTTAAGGGGTGCCTGGTTGGCTCAGTGGGTTAAGTCTCTGCCTTTGGCTCAGGTCATGATCCCAGGGTCCTGGGATCGAGCCCCATGTCGGGCTCTCTGCTCGGCAGGGAGCCTGCTTCCTCCTCTCTCTCTGCCTGCCTCTCTGCCTACTTGTGATTTCTATCTCTCTCTGTCAAATAAATAAATCTTTAAAAAAAAACCAAAAACCTCACTAAATTCTCCCTGCTTATTTGAAATTTTCCGTAACAAAATTTTTAAGTCTTATTTTTATTATACACTGTATTTGGGTACAACTACATCTCTCTAGTTGAGTAATTAGTATATAGCTTTTATTTTTATTTTTTGAGAGAGATTTTCAAATTAAAAAAAGCCCTGCATTGGGCTCTCTGCTCAGCAGGGAGTCTGCTTCCCAGTGTGGCACCCCCCCCCCCACCGCCTGCCTCTCTGCCTACTTGTGATCTCGGTCTGTCAAATAAATAAATAAATAAAATCTTTTTTTAAAAAAATCACACTTTGTAAGCCTGAATTATTTGCCAAAGTACCAGAGGCCCCAGGGCTTTGCCAGTTATTTAACGGTTCCTTGTGTGTGTGCAGCGTGTACTTACTTATTATAAATGCAGACAAGCCATCAGAGTTTGTCTCTTTAGTGTTCTTGTTTAGTCAGCTATAGGGTATATGACACTGTTATTAACCTGTTCCAGTTTGTGCCTACTTTGTGTATGATACTGTGCTGGGTGCCTTAGAGGATATACCTAGGAACCATATTGCACCTGCTCTGTAGGACTCCTCAGTCCCTGTAGAAAAAAACACCCTGAGCTCTGTGAAACTAGTCTAATAAACTCTCAAACTGGAGCAAGCACCAGTATCACCTGGTGGCCTTGTTAAAGCTCTGCTTGTTGGGCCCTACTCCCACACTCTGATTCTACAGTTAGCATTTCTTTTTTCTTTCTTTCTTTCTTCTTCTTCTTTTTTTTTTTTTAAAGATTTTGTGTATTTATTTGACAGAGAGAGCAAGAGAGCACAAGCAGGCAGAGCAGCGGAGGGAGAGGGAGAAGCAGGATCTCCACTGAGCAGGGAGCCCGATGTGGGGCTGGATCCCAGGACCCTGGGATCACGACCTGAGCTGAAGGCAGTCGCTTAACCAACTGAGCAACCCAGGTGCCCAAGTTCCATGAGTTTTTAAAGTTGGTTCTTTGTAAGAAAGTGTGGTTATCGAGTATAAAAATAGTTACTGTTTGTTGATCACATACTGTACATCAGGCAACAGTACTAAGTATATAGTATTTCATTTAAAATATATAGTATGATTTCATTTAATCTGCCTTTTAACTTCCAAGCATAACTATCTATTGACTAAAGCTGTCTGGGCCTTTTTTAAAAAAGTTGATCTCTCTCTTTTTTTAAGATTTTATTTATTTATTTGCCAGAGTGGGTGGGGGGAGCACGGACACACAAGCAGAAGGAGTGGCAGACAGAGGGAAAAGCATACTCCTTGCTGAGCAAGGAGCCTGACGTGGGACTTGATCCTGGAACCTGGGATCATGACCTGAGCTGAGGGCAGACGCTTAACCGACTGAGCCATCCAAGTGTCCCAAAAGTTGATTTCTGAGAATAAATATTTTTTTACATCAAAGTGTTTTGAGAAAACATCTTAGAGACTTAAATTTGAGGGTTATTTTGTTTGTTCTGTATGTAAATTAGGTGAAAGTGGAAATTGGCAATGAGCAGACTATAGGTCACTTTGATTATTTATATAGTACATGATTATTTACATTGTAATTACTTGTAAGAGATTTACATACAGTTTAATGTCAGTTAGTGTTACCTGTTCTCTTTAATTTCTGGATTCTAAGTAAGATATAGCCAGATTTTATCCCTGGAATTTCTTTTCAACCTGGAAGTAAGCCAGGGATTGCAGCCCTTTCTGATCACCATGGGGAGGACTAAAGCAGAGAACCCTTGTCTCGGTGTGTGTAGGGGGCTGATGACCATGTGGAGGGGGCTGGGGAAAGGGGGAAAAGAAAAACTATTGTCCCACTTCCATTTTATTTTTATGTATTTCTAAATATTTTAAAAAAGATTTTATTATTTATTTGAGATAGAGTGTGTGTGCAAGGGTAGGGGGAGGAGCAGAGGGAGAAGGACAAGCAGACTTGATGCCGAGCTCGATCCCACGACCCTGAGATCATGACCTGAGCCCAAACCAGGAGTCAGACACTCCAGGCACCCCAGTACTTTTGTTTTCTTTCTTTTTTTTTTTTTTAAAGTAAACTCTACCCCCAGCATGGGGCTTGAACTCACATACAGCCCTGGGATTAAGGGTTGAATGCTCTACCGGCCGAGCCAGCCAGATACCCCATCTCCCCTCCACTTTAAACTACCAAATTAAACCTGAAGGAGAGAACAGATCTCTTCCCTTTGACTATCCCAGCTTTAGTGTTATTTTACACAAGAATTTAAAGAATGTGCTTGGAGTTGGTCTGCAAGTAGTAATAAGGAATTTGTGCTGACCCGTATACACCTGCTTGTACAATAATTGGGATGGCGGAAGTTGGCACTGGGAGCAAGGATTTTTTTTTTTTTTTTTTTTGAGTCTCACTTTATCTTCAATGTGGAGTTTTTCAGCACTGCATTCTAGCCACCTGAGTTGTTCAGCCCTGGTTGGTCTGACATAATCTTATGTGGACTAGGTAAAGCATTTTGCAAGTGGGTTACACGGAATCTTGGTGTTCAGAATTAAAATTTGAACAGAGCAGGAGGTGTTTTGGTTGTATTTGTTGCTAATAGTTAGGCAGTTGCATTTGGGTGGATGCAACGGGAGTTTTTATTATGGACATTTCACATGAAAATGTATATTGGTAGAATTTAGTATAAAATTTGAATAAACTGAACCTAAAGTTTTATTCTAGAATTTTAGATAACCCCATTCTTTATGCAGTAGGCACCTTTATGACTTCATTGACTACAATAGCAGATTCTAGCTTGAGAATCCTGGAGATGAGTCCACTTAGAACCATTCCCTAACTCAGCCTTCTGCTCTGAGAATTGCCAATCTTTATCCAGAAGAATAATTTAAACCAGGGCAATCAACTTTTGTTGTTGAAGGAATTTGAGGTGTTTTTGATTGCATTCTGTTCATGTACTTTCTTTCCTTTTCTTCACTCCCTTGCTAGCCCTTGCCTATTCCTAGGCCCTCCTTGGTACCCATAGGCATGAATTAGCTCTATTAGTGGAATGGACTAAAGGAGTTTGTTTTCTTCTCTCAAAAGAAGGTTGACATCTAAACGTTACAGATATTTAATGATAAAGAACCTTCCACATACCATGGTAATGTATTCCAGGTTTTTGGTTTTTTGTTTTCATTTCTGTTAACGTAGTTCAGGTGTTTTGTTTTAAGATTTTATATGTTTATTTGAGAGAGTAAGAGCACGAACAAGGGGATGGGGGCAGATGGACAAGCAAACTCCCCTCTGAGCAGGGAGCTCGAAACAAGGCTAGATCCCAGGACCCTGAGATCATGACCTGAGCTGAAGGATGCTAAACTGAGCCACCAATCTGCCCCAGTTCAGGTTCTTTATATTAATTTCCTGCTTATTGTATAGTGGTTCTTAATAGTGCTGTGGAACAACTGTGGAACTCCACAACTTAGTAGTATAAAACAACGGCCATTTTATTACCCTCATAGGTTGTGTATAAGGAATTCAGACAGGGATGGCTTATCTCTGTTTTTCTATGTGGGATTTGAGTTCTGAGGATCTCAAAAGACTAGGGGGATTTGAACAGCTGGGCTGGGAGATCTACATCCTAGATTGCTTCTTCACTCATACATCTGACACCTTGGCGGAAGGCTGGGCTCAGCTGGGACTCTTGACAAGAGTGTCTGCAAGGGCTACTCCATCATGGAGGCGGCAGTATGATCAGACTTCCGAGGTTGTTCACTGTTTCAGAAAAGACAGAAGTTGCCTGTCTTTTATGACCTAGCCTCAGAGGGCACATACTATCACTTTTGTCATTTTTTCTTGGTTAAATCTGTCACAACCACCCAGATTCAACAGAGGGGACATAGACTTTAACCTTGTAATGGGAAGTGTGTCAAAGACATCGGGTTCATGTTTTCAAATCACCGTAATAGTAACTCTTTGGGTTTACTCTCCCAGTTTGACCTCACAGGGCTGTTATAAGAATAAGGCCTTCTGTGCTCTGGCCTCCCTTCCCTCTTTGTTCTCATCTCCTACCTCTCTGCACCCACTACACCCATAGACCCAAGAGTCTAATTGCTGTTCTGGGAACACACCAGGAACACTTCATTTTGAGGGCCTTGGCATTGCCCTTCTCTTTGAACACATTTCTTCCAGATACCCTCATGACTGACTTTCTCACCTCCTCTTAATATATACCGCCTCTGGTTTAATCACCTGTGGCTCTCCCAGTCTCCCCAACCCTGATCTAGTTTTTCTTTTCTCCATTGCAGTTGTTACTTCCTACATCCCATATTATTTACGTGTTTCTTATGTAGTGTGTGTTTTGTCAGTTTCCTCTAGTATAGGGAAAGCCCCACAGGGACAGGAGTATTTGTTTTGTTTACTGATGTAACAAATACCTAGAATATGCTTGCCATTTATTAGAGGTGATCAACAAAATATTGGTTGAATTAGTGATTAAATGAGACAATGTGGCTAAAGCATTTGAAACAGTGCCTGTTACATAGTAAGTAACAGTTAAATGTTAACCACTGTTAATGTTGATGGTTACTGGTCTTCTCATCTCTGTCCCTGTGTCCGTAGCCTCTCCCCTCTGTAGTTATTCTACTGAGAGCATCTCTTCTCTCCCTTCTTAAAACCTGAGACAGCTTTCTTAAAAGGAGGCTTGATGATAGTGTCTGGGCTTGGAAATGGAGAGGAAGATGGTAGTGTAAGACTGGTTGAGGGAGTGATTATGAAGACATGCATGAGGTAGAGTGGACAAGATGTGGAGCAAAAAAAAAGGAACAAAAACAAAGCATACAAGAAGTTGGGATTTGGAATTGTATATTTGGAATAGAAACAAGCCTTCAAATATAAGTAACTCAGGCGGTTAAGTGTCTGCCTTCCACTCAGGTCATGATCCCAGAGTCCTGGGATAGAGTCCCGCATCCGGCTCCCTGCTCAACAGGGAGTTTGCTTCTCTGCCCCTCCCGTGGCTCATGCACTTTCTCTCTCTCTTGCTCACTCTCTTCCTAAGTAAATAAATAAAATCTTTAAAAATATATATATATGTAACTTAATCATGACCAAGTTAATTCACTATCTGTGCCTTAAAAATATTTCACTTTTTTTATGTTGAGATATAATTGGCATATAAAACATATTAGTTTATTAGTATCAGGTATACAGTGTAATGATTCAATATTTGTATTGATTGTGATCACCACAGTAAGTATAGTTAATGAATGATTAACATTCATCACCATGCATAGTTAAAATTTTTTTCTTGTGATGAGAATTTTAAGATCTACTCTCTAAGCAACTTGCAAACATACAATACAGTATTATTATCTAAATTCACCATGTTGCACATTTACATGTGTAGTTTTTTTTGTTTTTTTTTTTAATCCAAGGGAATAACACCATCTACTCGGGGTTGTTGTGATTGAAGAAAATAACACCGATAATGTGCTTGGCCCAGTCCACACCACTTCATGGGCATTCTGTGGATGTTAATTCTCTCTTAAGACAGTTTCTGTAGTGTTATTCTAAATAACTGGATAATCTAAAGTCTTTGGTTTAGTATTCAAAGTTCTTGATATACCTTTCTAGCTTTATTTCTAACTGCTCAACTGTATAACCTTAATACCCAGCCAGACAATTCTGCTTGGCTATTTGTTTACCCAGAGATCTCACACCTGGTGGTTGCCAGGTCCTGTGTTCTGAGACTGCAGAGGGCATCACAGTCTAGTACTTTAGTGTAGGGATTAACTAAGCTAAGGGTTGGGGATAGAAAGGGTAGAAAGGACTGTCTAGCCATGAGCATAGAGATAAGTTGCTAGCTAGGGATTGCCACTTGTTCTAGTTACTGTGCTCCAGGTTAGTTCTTCAGCTGGGTTAGGAGTGCCCGAAAGCTTTGGCACCATGCTTCATTTCATCCCTTTGTAGTGCCTGGCACTTAGTTGCTTAGCCTGCAGTTAACTGGTCAAAAGCTACTGAGTGAAAGTTTTCTTTAGCCACAATTTATTTTGCCTTACAATCCTTCTGAGTAAATTATTTTTCAGTCCATTTCATTATTATGATAATTTACCTGTTTTACCAGTAATAGTAGTTTATTCAAAGTGAAACCAATTTCACTGAATTTATGGATATGAGCAATAATAGTTCACCATTTCTGTTTTTCATATTCTTAGAAACTTCTTGTAAATTCAGCTGCAGAAAGTCACATTATCTTTGGTCAGTGTGAGCTGCTTCTCTTGTTTTATTTACTTTTCTTAATTCCCATATATCGTTTCCCATATCCCTCCAAGAGTGACTGTTCTTTGTTTAATACATTGTAATGTGTGTATATGTATGTGCCCTTACAAAGTGTACATTGGCCCTTCATGTAAATACGGCATATGTCTCATCCATGCATCTGATCTTTTCTGACCACTGGCTAGCACACTCTGTGGTGTGCATCTGTCTACCATACTTGACATATCTGCTCGCCAGGGTTAGACATTCCACCTCCTGCAGCCACAAAAATGCTATAGTGAGTATCTTCATGTGTGTCTGTTATAGAGCTGTGTGGGAATTTCTTGGGATGTGTAGCTAGAAGTGGACTTGCTCTGTCACAGAAAATATAGATAGGGCCAGAAGTTGCCCTTCTGGATGGCTACATCAGTCCACACTCCTGTGAGTAGTGCAGAGTGTCCCTGGTTCCTGGCACCATTTAGCATTATCCAGTTTTAATTTTTTGTAAGCCTGTTACGTGTAATGCAATAGCTCATTGTTAATTTGTATTTCTGTATGATTTTTATTAGCTCCATATATTCCTTGACTTTTGGAGTGTTCTGTAATTGCTCTTTCTCCTCTGTCCATTTTTCTCTTGGGTTATTGTCTTTTTCTTATTTTTTTTTTTAAAGATTTTATTTATTTATTTGACAGAGAGAGATCACAAGTAGACAGAGAGGCAGGCAGAGAGAGAGAGAGAGAGAGAGAGAGAGAGAGAAGCAGGCTCCCTGCCTAGCAGAGAGCCCGATGCGGGACTCGATCCCAGGACCCTGAGATCATGACCTGAGCCAAAGGCAGCGGCTTAACCCACTGAGCCACCCAGGCGCCCT
>NW_019154104.1:31927111-31946370 GCF_002288905.1 Enhydra lutris kenyoni
GAGAGAGAGAGAGAGAGAGAGAGAGAGAGAAGCAGGCTCCCTGCCTAGCAGAGAGCCCGATGCGGGACTCGATCCCAGGACCCTGAGATCATGACCTGAGCCAAAGGCAGCGGCTTAACCCACTGAGCCACCCAGGCGCCCCTGTCTTTTTCTTATTGATTTTTAGGTATTCCTTCATTTTCTAGATGTTACTCTGATATAGGTTTTATTTTATTTATTTTTTAGGGTTCTTTTTGTTTTTGTTTTTTTTTTTTAGATATTTTTTTAGATATTTTATTTGAGAGAGAGAGAGACAGAGCGAGCATGAATAGGGGCAGGGGCAGAGCTAGAGGGAGAAGCAGACTCCCCACTGAGCAGGGAAGCCTGACATGGTGTCCAGTCCCAGGACTGAGATCATGACCTGAGCTGAAGGCAGATGCCTAACCCACTGAGCCACGCAGTCGCCTTCTGTCATCTTTCTGTAATGCCCTTCATTGAACAAATCCTTAATTTTGGTGTTACCAACATAAACTTTTGCCTTGTTTTTGTGCTTTTGATTTGAAGCTATACTTAGATACCTGGATCACAAGGATATTCTCTTTTATTTCATTTCTTAACCTTTTATCGTTTTACCTTTCATGTGTGTATTTTTAATCCCTCTAGACCAAGCATGCCTTTGCATATGGTCTCAGGTAGGGACCTAGTTTTACTTTTCTTCATAGGCTTATGTGTGAACAGGTTTTCCCACTGGTTTATAGGTCCCCTTTCATTGTATCTTACATTCCCACATACTTATATCTTACAGTTTTATATTGTGGTGCATAGGGCTATTTGTCCATTGTGCCCATACCCCACAGGTTTTCTGTCTTTTTCATGACTGTGGCTTTGTAGTCTATCATGTGAGTCCATATAGTATTTGTCTTTGACTTATTTTACTATCTGTATATATATCTTCTCTATTGAACTTTTTATTTTGAAATAATTGTAGACTTAGATAAAAATTGCCAAAGTAGTACAGAGTTCATGTATGCCTTTCACCCAGCTTCCCCTAATGTTAACACCTACATAACCATGCTTCAGTTGTGAAAGCCAGAAAATTGATATTGGTTTGACAGTGTTAATGATGATGATTATAGAATTTATTTGAATTTTTACTAGTTTTTCTTCAGGGTTCTTTTTCTTTTCTATGATCCAGTCAGAGATCCCACATTACATTTAGTTATTGTGTCTCCTTAGTCTTCTCCAATTTGTAATGGTTCCTCTGTCTTTATCTTTTATGCTCTTGACAGTTTTTTTTTAAAGAGAGAGAGAGTACCCGCACACAGTGGGGGAAGGGACAGAGGGAGAGGGAGAGAATCCCAAGCAGACTCCCCGCTGAGTGCGGATCCTGCCGTGGGGCTCAGTCTCACGACTCTGAGATCACCACCTGACCTGATATCACCAGCCTGTCACCTAACTGACTGTGCCACCCAGGCACCCTGCACTCGACAGTTTTGACAAGTGCTGCTCAGTTATTTTGTGGAATGTCTCTCAGTTTAAGTTTGTCTGATGTTCTTTCACAGTTAGATTAAGATTATATATTTTTGGCAAGAATGTCCAGAAAAGATGTCAGGTCTCTCTCAGTGCAATGCTATTAGAGAGTACATAATAGAAATATGTTTTGTCATGCTTATGCTAACTAACCTTGTTCACTTTTTGTTTCTGAGCCTTTTTTTTTTTTTTTTTTTAAATCTCTTTTGTCAAGGCTGACCTGGCAATTATTCATCCAGGTAAACTTCAGAGTAAGATTAAAATTACACAAAAACTTTAAAAAAATTGATTTGGAAACTACTAACTGGAAATTTTAATTGAGATTGCATTGAACCTGTAGATTAATTTGGATAAAATTTTTAGTATGCCAGGGCATGGAATTTCCATTATTTGAGTATCTTTATGTCTTTTATTAAAAATTTAAAGCTTTCTCCAGAGAGCTTGTATACTTGATTAAGGTAGTTTCTACCTGCTTTATACTTTTTATTGATATGATGGATGGTTATTTTTTGTTAAATGTTGTGGCAGGCTACTACAGGTGTAGGTTGATCTTGTATCTTACCAGACTCTTTCACAAGTTCTAGTGGTATTTCTGATTCTGTTGGTTTGTAGGTAGATCATGTCATCTATAGACAATGACAGTTTTATCTCTTTCCTTCTGATTCTCACATCTTACAACTTTTTTCTTTCCTTAAAGTACTGGCCATGACCTTTAGTATTATGTTAAATAATAGCAGTAATAATAGGCAGCTTTGTCTTGTTTCTAATTTCAAACAAAGGATTCTTAAGTATCTCCACTTAGTGTAGTATTTACTTAAGGTTTTTGGTCCATGATTTTTTTTTTTTAAGATTTTATTTATTGGAGAGAGAGAGGTTGAGAGAACGAGTGGGAAGGGGGCCAGAGGGAGAGACATACCTCCTGCATAGCAGGGATCCTGATGTGAGATTTGATCCCAGGATCATCGGATCATGACCTGAGGTGAAGGCAGACACTTAATCAACTGAGCCACCCAGTCACATTGGTCCATGATTTTTATCAAATTAAGGAAGTTCCATTCTGTTTCTTGTCTGCTAAAAGTTTCTTAAATCACAAATTGTTTACTCTTATCAAATATTTTTTTCTGTAGTGAATGAAATAATCCCCCCACTGCTTTCAAAATGGAATTTGATTTTATAAGTATCTCTAATGTACAAAATACTTGGGGGACAGCCCTTTTTTTGTCACACTTTAGATTTGTAGATTTTTTTTACATTTGAAAAACCTGCCCTGTGTTATGGAGGTAGCTTGTTTTTTAGGGATTAGAAAGGCTGTGTGGGTACATGTCTTATGTTTTACAAAAGGGACCAAGCTCTGTTCAGGAGGAGTTGAAACAGTATAAAGTTGTTGTTTTAAACTCTCAAACCTGATTTTTCCCCCCAGTTTTATTGAGAAGTAATTGATATAGATCACCGTATAAGTTTAAGGCATACAGCAGAATGGTTCAATTTATGCACATTGTGAAATGACTCGCAGTACATTCAGCTAACATCTGTCTTATTTAAATAAAAAAGGGGTGCCTGGGTGGCTTAGTGGGTTAAGCCTCTGCCTTCGGTTCAGGTCATGATCTCAGGGTCCTGGGATCGAGCCCCACTTCGGGCTCTCTGCTCTGCATGGAGCCTGCTTCCCCACTCTCTCTGCCTGCCTCTCTGCCTACTTATGATCTCTCTCTCTCTCTCTCTCTCTCTGTCAAATAAATAAATAAAAATTTTTAAAAAATGCAATGAAAAGAAAGAAGTTAATGAAGGGAAAAAAATTCTCCTTTTAATGAGAATTCTTAGGATTTACACTTTTAATGACTTTCCTATGTATCATACAGCAGTGTTAGCAGTAATAACCAGGTGTACATTACATCCCTTATTTACTGTATAACTGGGAGTTTGTACCTGTTGACCATCTTCCTCCAGTTTTCCCTTCCCCTCCCTATAACTTCTGGTAATCTTAAGTATGATCTCTTTTTCTAGTAGCCTTTATTTGTTTTCTTTCTTTTTTTTTTTTTTTTAAAGATTTTATTTATTTATTTGACAGAGAGATCACAAGTAGCAGAGAGGCAGGCAGAGAGAGGGGGGAAGCAGGCTCCCTGCTGAGCAGGGAGCCTGACGCAGGGCTTGATCCTAGGACCCTGAGACCACGACCTGAGCCAAAGGCAGGGCTTAACCCACTGAGCCACCCAGGCGCCCCTGTTTTTGTTTTTTGTTTTGTTTTACAGCTTTTGTATTTCACATGTGAGACCGTATAGTATTTGTCTTTGACTTATTTTACTTAGCTTATTGCCTTCAAGATCTATCCATGTTGTTGCAAATGGTAGTATTTCCTTGTTTTTTATGGCTGAATAATACTCTGCTGCATATATATACCACAGCTTCTTTATCTTGTCCAGTGAAGGACCCTCAATTTGTTTCCCTGTCTTGACTGTTGTACATAATGCTGCTATATGCAGGAATCTTTTTGAGGTAGTGTTCTTGTTACCTTTAGATATATACCCAGAAGTAGAATTGCTGCATCAAATTATCGATATCGAATTACCGAACCTTTTACTTTTTTGAGAATTGTCCCTACTGTGTTCCATATTGGCTGTACCAATTTACAGTCCCACCAGTGCACAAGGGTTTACTTTTTTTTTTTTTTTTAGATTTTATTTATTTATTTGACAGACAGAGATCACAAATCACAAGTAGGCAGAGAGGCAGGCAGAGAGAGTTGGCAGCGGGGGGAGCAGGTTCCCTGCTGAGCAGAGAGCCTGATGCAGCTCGATCCCAGGACCCTGGGATCATGCCCCGAGCTGAAGGCAGAGGCTTAACCCACTGAGCCACCCAAGTGCCCCAAGGGTTTACTTTTTTTCTATATCCATGCCAGCATTTTTCTTTCTTTTTTTTAAAAATCAATTTATTTGTCGGGGGAGGGGCAGAGGGAGAGGTAGAGTGAGTCTTTTTTTTAAAAAGATTTTATTTATTTTACAGAGAGAGAGAGATGACCAGTAGGCAGAGAGGCAGGCAGAGAGAGAGGAGGAATCAGGCTCCTCACTGAGCAGAGAGCCCGATGCGGGGTTCGATCCCAGGACTCTGAGATCGTGACCTGAGCCGAAGGCAGAGGCTTTAACCCACTGAGCCACCCAGGCGCCCCAGGTAGAGGGAGTCTTAAGCAGACTCTGCACTTGATGTGGGGCTCAGTCTCACGACCCTGAGATCACAACCTGATCCAAAACCCAACTCAGACACTTAACCAACTGCGCCACCCAGGCACCCCAGCATTTGTCTTTTTGATCATAGCCACTTTGACAGGCATGAACTGATATCTTGTTGTGGTTCTGATTTGCATTTTCCTAATGACTAGTGATGTTGAGCATCTTTTCATGTACCTGTTAGCCTTTTGTATATCTTCTTTAGAGAAATCTTCCAAGTCTTTTGCCCATTTTTTAATTGGGTTTTTTGCTATTGAGTTGTATGAGTTCTCCATATGGTTTGGTTATTAACCCCTTAATAGATATTTAGTTCGCAAATGTTTTCCCATTCCATAGGTTGTCTTTTCACTTTATTGATGGTTTCTTTTGCTATGCAGAAGCTCTTTAGTTAGATATAGTCCTGCTTGTTTATCTTTTATTTTATTGCTTGTGCCTTAGGTATCATATCAAAAAATCATTACTGAGACCCATGCCTCAGGAGCTTTGTTCCTATGTTTTCTTCTAGGAGTTTTATGGTTTTAGGTCTTATATTTAAGTTTTTAATCCATTTCAGGTTAATTTTTGTGAGTGTTATAAGATATATGGATCCAGTGTCATTCTTTTACATGAGTACCGTTATCTCAGCATCATTTATTGAAGAGATGGTCTTTTCTCCATTGAGTGTTCTTGGCTCCCTTGTCAAATACTAGTTGACTGGATATGCTTGGGTTTATTTCTGGGCTCTCCGTTCTGTTCTTTTGATCTCTTTGCTTTTATGCCTTTATTGTACTGTTTATTATCATAATATATCTTTATAGTATAGTTTGAAATCAGGTGTTGTAATACTCCTGCTTTTTTCTTTCTACACATTTCTTTGGCTATTTGAGGTCTTTTGTGGTTCCACATAAATTTTAGGAGTGTTTTTTTCTACTTCTGTAAAATGCTATTGGAATCTTGATAGATTGTATTTAATCTACAGATGGCTATTTTTTTTTTAAAGATTAAATTTATTTATTTGACAGGCAGAGGTCACAAGTAGGCAGAGAGGCAGGCAGAGAGAGAGGAGGAAGCAGGCTCCCCGCTGAGCAGAGAGCCGGATGCGGGGCTCCATCCCAGGACCCTGAGATCATGACCTGAGCCGAAGGCAGAGGCTTAACCCACTGAGCCACCCAGGCGCCCCTACAGATGGCTGTTAGTAGTATTGACATTTACCAGTATTAATTCTTCCAACACATGAACACAGGATATTTGTGTTACCTCCAATTTCTTTCTTTGGTGTCTTATAGTTTTCAGTGTGGAAGTCTTTCATATCCTTAATTTATTCCTAAGTATTTTATTCTTTCTGATGCTGTTGTAAATGGGATCAATTTCTTTCTTTTCAGAAATCTCATCGTTAGTGGAGTTACCTGAGTGGTTCAGTTGGTTAAGCGGCAGGCTCTTGATTTTGGCTTAGTTCCTGATCTGAGGGTCATTAGATCAAGCCCTACATTGGGCTTCAGGCTCAGCACAGAGTCAGCTTGAGATTCTCTCTCTCCCTCTGCCCCTCCATTGCTTGTGATTTATAATTAATTAATTAATTAACTTTTTAAAGATCTCATTATTAGGGATGCCTGGGTGTCTCAGTTGATTAAGCATCTGCTTTTGGCTCTGGTCATGATCCTAGGGTCCTGGGATTGAGTCCTGCGTCAGGGTCCTTGCTCAGCGGGAATCCTGCGTCTCCCTCTGCCAGCTGCTCCCCCTGCTTGTGCTCTCGCTCTCTGACAAATAAATAAATAAAAATCTTTGAAAATAAAAAATCTTAGTTTATAGAAACACTACTGCTTTTTTTTTTTTTTTAAAGATTTTATTTATTTATTTGAGAGAGAGACAGTGAGAGAGAGCATGAGCAAGGAGAAGGTGAGAGGGAGAAGCAGACTCCCCATGGAGCTGGGAGCCTGATGCGGGACTCGATCCCGGGACTCCGGGATCATGACCTGAGCCGAAGGCAGTCGTCCAACCAACTGAGCCACCCAGGCGTCCCCACTACTGCTTTTTTTAATTGAATTCTATATCTTGCAGCTTCACTGAATTCATTGATTATATGAATATGGATTATATCCCAACAGTTTTTTGGTTGAGTCTTTAGGGTTTTCTGTATCTGGTGCTTTGCCAGATAGATACAAGGACAAGACTGGAACCATATTTACTACGGTAAAAAAATAAAAGATAAAAAAATCATGTCTTTTTTTTTTTTTTTTTTTTTCTTCAAGATTTTGTTTTTAAAGTAATCTCTCCACCGAGTGTGGGGCTTGAATTTACAATTTACTCCTGAAATTAAGAGTCATGTGCTCTTTGGGACGCCTGGGTGGCTCAGTTGGTTAAGCAGCTGCCTTTGGCTCAGGTCATGATCCAGGTGTCCTGGGGTCGAGTCCCACATCGGGCTCCTAGCTTGGCGGGAAGCCTTCTTCTCCCTCTGCCTCTGCCTGCCGCTCTGTCTGCCTGTGCTCGCCCGCGCTGTCTCTCTCTCTCTCTGACAAAGATATAAAATCTTAAAAAAAAAAAAAAAAAAAAAAGAGTCATGTGCTCTACCAATTTAGCCCTCCAGGCACCCCTATAAAATCATATCTTTTGCAAATAGAGACTATTTTACTTCTTTTCCAATTCTGATACCTTTTATTTTTTCTCTTGCCTAATTGTTCCCATTAGGACTTCTGGTACTGTATTGAATAGGAGTTTTGAGAGTGCGTACCCTTGTCTTGTCCTGATCTTAAAGGAAAAGCTTTTTATCCTTTCACCATTTATTATGATGTTAGCTGTAGTTCTCACGTATATAGCCTTTTTATGTCAAGATAATGTTCTTTCATTGCCTAATTTGTTAAGAGTTTTCACCATAAATGGATGTTGACTTTTAAGTCCGGGATTTTGTTGGATGCCTTTTCTGTGTCTATCAAGATGATCATGCGATTATTTTCTTTTACTGTTAATGTGGTATATCACAATTATTGATATGCCAAATTATCCTTACATCCCAGGGATAAATCCCTCTTGATCATGGTAAACGGTCCTTTCATTTTGCTGCTGAATTCAGTGTGCTGATATTGAGAATGGAGAATTTTTGCATCATATTCATCAGGGATATTGGCCTCTTGGTTTTTTTTTTTTTTTTTTTTTTGTAGTGTCCTTTTCTGCTTAAACCTGATTTAAGTCGGCTTCTTAAGTTTCAGGTTTATGGTTTCCCAGATAGACACAAGGACAAGCCTGGAACCGTATTTATTATGGTAAATTAAAAATAAAATTTGGTGTGTACCTTAGGTAAATTTTCATTTGTATCTTTTGGTTGTGTGATTTATATTTGATGACTCTTACATATGGACTTTTTTTAAGAGAAAAACTAATATGTATAACATAAAATGGAATGCGTTCCCCATTCATTTTTTCTTATTGCTTCTTACATTAGCAATGATAGAGCCCTATAACAGTTAGTAATACTTCGGCTGAAAGTAAAAAACCCTAGCATAATGGCTTAACCAAATAGGGGTTTGCTTTTCTCACAAAAGACATCTAGGGAGCTTCTAGCTTTGATTCAGTAGTACAATAATATTGGAGTTGGTGGGTTTTTTTTTTTTTCTTTTAAGATTTTATTTGACAGAGAGAGAGACAGTGAGAGAGGGAACACAAGCAGGGAGAGTGGGAGAGGGAGAAGCAGGCCTCCCTCGGAGCAGGGAGCCCCATGTGGGGCTCGATCCCAGGACCCTGGGATCATGAGAAGGCAGACGCTTAACAACTGAGCCACCCAGGCACTCCTGGAGTTGGTGGTTTTTTAAAAAAATGTTTGTCTTTTCTTTCATGTTTGAGACCTTATGGCTGCAGGATAACTTCTACATCTTCAGTTACGGTTGTATTTTGAAGGCACAAGAAAGGAGGAAGGGACCGTACTAGTGTATCTGTTCCCCTTTATGAGAAACAAAAGATTTTCCCAGAACCACCCCCCTCCCATGGCCTTCATGGCCAGAACCAAGCCATATGGTACATCTAACTGCAGAGAAGTTTGAGAAAATAAGTATTTAATTGGCCTTGTAGCCTTGCCAAACACATCCAGGTTCTCTTGGTAATGAAGAAGGGAGAATTTAATATTGAGTAGGTAGCTATATTGTTTGCTCCATTCTCTAATATATCACCTGGAAAATTAAATGTTTTGCATTAGAGTTTTTAGTTTGAAAATGGACACTTTATGAATTTGTTAATAATTTCCTGTCCTTGGCTTGCTTCTGATTATTTTCAGTAGCAGTGTCCGTAATCTCATTTTCGTGGTGGCTAAAGTGGTGTAAGCTCAAATCCACGGGAGAGAGGTTTCAGGGCTCTCTAACAGCTTTGTGTACCAGTTACATGCTTAGTGCTGCCACACAATGTTGTAATAAGAATAATGAAGAATTCTATAACTTTTTTTTTTTTTTGGGTCCTCGAGGTGTTTACTGGCTGGCTCCTTAGGGAGAAGGGAAAAAAAAAAAGCCTATGCATGAACTAATTGGCTAATAGTACAAGAATTTAGAATTATTTGTTAAAATGATTAATATCCACACTGAGTGCTATAAGATTAGAAACTTTTTTTTTCTTTAGGGTCACTGATAGAAGCATGGGAAGAATAAAATGAAGGCCAAGTAGAAGCACTACTAACTGTTACAGGGCCATATCAAACTAATGTAAGAAGCAATAAGAAAATGAATGGGGAATGCATTCCATTTTATGTTGTACCTGTTATTTAAAAATGTGTCCATGTATAAGAGCCATCAAATTTAAATAATTATGTAACTGGAAGACACAAATGAGAATATACCTTAGACACACATACACCCCCAGAAATTATCTTTAATTTTTTTTTAAAGATTTTATTTATTTATTTGTCAGAGAGAGAGAGGGAGAGAGAGCAAGCACACGCAGACAGAATGGCAGGCAGAGGGAGAAGCAGGCTCCCCGATGAGCAAGGAGCCCGATGCGGGACTCGATCCCAGGACGCCGGGATCATGACCTGAGCCGAAGGCAGCTGCTTAACCAACTGAGCCACCCAGGCGTCCCATCTTTAATTTTTTTAACATAATAAATATGATTCCAGGTTTGCCTTTCTACCTACCTGAAAGCACCAACCTGAAATTTGAGAAGCCTGCTTAAGAAATCAGTTTTAACTGAAAAAGGACACTACTAGAAGACCATAGGCCAATATCCCTGATGAATACATTGCTTCTGTTTTGAGAGATTTTTTTTTTTTTGAGAGAATTTTTTTTTTTTTTAAGTTAAACACATTAGAATTTTTTTTGTTAAGATTTAATTTTTAAGGGGTATCTGGGTAGCTCAGTTGGTTTAGTGTCTGCCTTCAGCTCAGGTCATGATGCCGGAGTCCAGGATGGAGCCCTACGTCAGGCTCCCTGCTACCCCTCTACCTTTGCCCGTGCTTCTGCTCTCTCACTCTCTCTTGCTCTCTGTCTCAAATAATAAAATCTTTTTTTTCCAAGATTTTACTTATTTAATTATTTGTCAGAGAGATAGAACGCACACAAGCAGGCAGAGTGGCAGTCAAAGGTGGAGAGAGAAGCAGGCTCCGTGCCGAGCAAGGAACCCGATGAGGGACTTGATCCCAGGACCCTGGGATCATGACCTGAGCCGAAGGCAGCAGCTTTACCGACTGAGCCACCCAGGCGTCCCTCAAATAATAAAATCGTTTTTTAAAAAATTTTGGGGCGCCTGGGTGGCTCAGTTAGTGAAGTGTCTGCCTTCAGCTCAGGTCATGATCTCAGGGTCCTGGGATTGAGCCCCGCATTGGGCTCCCTGCTCAGCAGAGAGCCTCCTCTCTCTCCCTCTGCTGTTGCCCCCTTTTGTGCTCTCTCTCTCAAATGAATAAACAAAATCTAAAAAAAAAAAGATTTTATTTTAAAGTAATTTGTACACCCAACATGGCACTCTAACTCACAACCCTGAGATCAAGAGTCCCATGCTGGGCGCCTGGGTGGCTCAGTGGGTTAAAGCCTCTGCCTTCGTCTCAGGTCGTGATCCAGGGTCCTGGGATCGAGCCTCACATCGGGCTCTCTGCTCAGCAGGAAGCCTGCTTCCTCCTCTCTCTGCCTGCTTCTCTGCCTTCTTGTGATATCTGTCAAATGAATAAATAAAATCTTAAAAAAACAAAAAAGTCCCGTGCTTTACCAACTGAACCAGCCAGGCACCATTAGATTTTTTTTAATTTAAGGACTTTATGTTAAGGAAACATCAAACTAAATATACTAAGTTTAACTCTCTTGTAATTTAACAAGCATCATATATTTCAATCTGTTGTCTGAGTGTATAGGCTAATGGGGGAAATAGAAGTTTCTTTTTGGTTTGTGTTATGGTTGTTTATTTGCATGAGTATATTAGTTTAGTATAAATGAGTATATTAGTTTAGGTTAAGTTATACTGTGATAACATACACAATCCGAATTCTAGTGGATTAACGCAGTAAAAACCTTTGTTTACACAGTTTACCAGAGGGCTCATTGGTTCCATGAAGATTGAGCTCCCTGCCCAGGCCAGTTTGGTCCTGTGGCCTTCCTTCTGCCTTTGAGCAATGCTCAGGATTCAGGAGAGCAGAAAATGGTTGGAGTCAAGCACCAGCAGTTAAGTGCTTCTGCATGGGAATGCCATGTCACTTTCACTTACATTTCATTGGCTACACTTAGGCAGATGGCTGTGCCAACTCAAGTGAGGGAAGCTGGTGTGAGTTCCTTTGTGAAGTCAGTGGACTCCTCCACAAACCCAGAAGCTAAAGAGTCAATATGGTGGATAATAGTGTTGTCTACAACAAAGTAGCATAATATAGATAGATACAAAGTACCTCTGGAGCCCAAAGGAAAAGAAAAAAAATCTGATGGGTTGCAGGAAGAGTCATGGAAAGCTTCATAAAGACAGTAACAAATGATCCAAAGATAAAGGAATGAGTAGGGTTTTCTTAGGTTTGAAGAGAAGAAAGGGCACTCAAACTGAGGGACCAGGACCATGCTGCAGAATAGTGGGTGCTGTAGCCTGAAAGGAGGAACGGATTAGATCACAGAGGACATGGGATTCTTTTCCCATTCATTCAGAAACAATGTATTGCACAGCTGCTCTGTGCCAGATGCTGCTCCCAAGTTCTGGAAGTATTTGATAATGAACAAAACAGACAAAAATCCTTGTCCTCCTGAAGGTTACATCTAGTGGGTGCTAAAGAGTACTCTTTTATCATAAGTAGGTTGGGAAGTAAGAGTAAGCAAAGGTATAAACTTTAGGGGTGCCTGGGTGGCTCAGTGGGTTAAAGTCTCTGCCTTCTGCTCAGGTCATGATCCCACGGTCCTGGGATCGAGCCCCGCATCGGGCTCTCTGCTCAGCGGGGAGCCTGCTTCCTCCTCTCTCTCTCTCTGCCTGCCTCTCTGCCTACTTGTGATCTCTGCCTGTCAAATAAATAAATAAATAAAATCTTTTAAAAAAAAAAGGTATAAACTTTGGATGTCTGTGCATTTTAAGATTCTTTTAATACTCCTCTATTTTACGTGCAATAGAAGACAGTTGATTTGCACGTGTTAATATTTTGTCCATTTAACTGTGCCTCATTCTAGAAAATAATGCATGAAAAGCTGGATTTATAAAACATTTAAATTAGAAAATAATTTTTACATTACAAAAGCTTTTTAACCCAAATTTTGGATAGTAGTATAATTTTTTTAAATTTATTTATTCATAAGGGACAGAGAGGCAGAGGTAGAGGGAGAAGAGGCTCCCCTCGGAGCAGGGAAACTGATGTGGGACTTGATCCCGTGGGATCATGACCTGAGCCAAAGGCAGATGCTCAACCAACTGAGCCATCCAGGCACCCAGATAGTAGTATAATTTTAATGACTGTATTTTCATTGTGTAAATAGTAAAACCACTTGACACGTAGCTCATGGTTTTTTGTTTTATGCATTGCTGTGTTTCCAGTACCCAAAACAGAGCCTGGCACATACATACATACATAAAATCTGGGGTGCCTGGGTAACTCAGTTAAGGAGCTGCCTTCGGTTCAGGTTGTGATTCCTGGGACTGAACCTTGAGTTGGGCTCCCTGCTTAGTGGGGAGTCTGCTTCTCCCTCTGCCCTCCCCCTACTCGTGTGCCTGCACACGCATGTGCTCTCTCTCAAATAAAGTCCTTTTTTTTTTAAGTTTAAAAAATTTAAAAAATAAAATCTACCGTATCATCACTAAATATTTGAATGAATGAATGAATAGAAGAAAAGTTATATTTAGAAGATAGAAAAGAGAAATTTCCCATAACCTAAGCATCTGAACACTAGAGTGATAGTATTGTATTATATGTTATAGTCATTCTAATATTTATTAAGTCCCTGCTCTGTGCCAACTGCTGTTCTAAGATCTAAGGAATAATAAGTTACTGTACCCGTTTTCTTGAAACTTAAATCTAGTTTGGAAATAAACGATAACAAACATGATCACCAAATTTTTTTTTTAAGACTTAATTTATTAGAGAGAGAGGGAGAGTGCATGTATGCGTTTGTAGGCTTGCAGGGTTGGGAATAGAGGGAGAGAAACTTTAAGCAGACTCCCTGCTGAGCTCGGAGTGTGACGGGGGCTATATCCCACAGCCCCTGAGATCATGAGCTGAGCTGAAACCAAGAGAGTGATGCTTAACGAGCTGAACCAACCACCCAGGTACCTCACCAGAATTCTTTTAAAACTATACTCCAGAGGTGCCTGGGTGGCTCAGTCATTGAGCATCTGCCTTCGGCTTAGGTCATGATCTCAGGGTCCTGGGATTGAGCTCCACATTGGGCTCCCTGCTCAGTGGGAAGCCTGCTTCTCCCTCTCATGCTTCTCCCTCTCTCACTCCCCCTGCTTGTGTTCCCTCTCTCACTGTGTCTCTCTGTCAAATAAATAAATAAAATCTTTTTAAATAAATAAATAAAACCATACTCCATTTGATATACAAAATTGCATTATAGCAGCACTTTTTTTTTTTTAAGATTTTATTCATTTATTTTACAGACAGAGATCACAAGTAGGCAGACAGTCAGGCAGAGAGAGAAGGGGAAGCAGGCTCCCCGCTGAGCAGAGAGCCCGATGTGGGGCTGGATCCCAGGACCCTGGGATCATGACCTGAGCCAACGGCAGAGGCTTAACCCATGGAGCCCCCGGCGCCCCAGCAGCACATTTTGTTTAGGAGTGTACCTGTTTTGTGTGAAGCTCTCCTCTTATAACTTAGTTGCTGTTTTAGTTTTATTTCTTTGATAAACAGATCCTCATTTATAAATAGGCTATTTCTCCAAAGTTCTTATTTGGAAATTAGAATCCTTTTTGTTATAGGAACAGGATTACAAATGACTTACATTTGTAGCTGGTTTATAAAAGGCTATTTTACTTAAAATAATACATTTACAATAAAAACAAAAAAATTGTGTGCATGCAGTATTATATGATAAATAAAACAGAAGCGAACCTATCCTAAAACCTGGTACATGAGGGAGAAATATTTAATTAGAGGATATGAGGAAGTAGATAGAGTTTAACAGGGAAATTCTGAAAAACATCTTTGAAGACTTCAGAAGCTAGTTGCACAAATGCTTAAGCTTTCACTTTAGAACACTTGTTTTTCCTTTTTCCTTGATATGTGTGTTACAATGTAGTTTCTTATGTTTGTCAGCTAGATTCAGGTTTGTTTTGATCTAGTAGTGAGAGAACCAGGAGAAAGAAGGGACATTTTCCTGGATAAAAAGAAAAGAAAAAAGAATGAAGATTTCCTGTGTACATATGAGTGCTGGGAGAGAAAGCAGTGCCCTAGAGGCAGGCAGTGGGCCACAGCATCCTTCGTATGGGGCAAAAGGAAGCACGAAGCAGCTGGATGTTTATACATGCAGGATTGTACACACGGGGTGTTTGTAATTCTAGTACCTTTCTATGTAATATGGTTAGAGGTATGTATGCGGTATGTACGCTTTGTTCTACTTTTATGGGGCACATTTAGTATTCAGTTAACATTTATCAAGGACCACATAGTCTAGCTGGGATTTTTTTAAGTTCTTATTTTATTTTATTTTATTTGTTTTAAAAAAATTTATTTATTTATTTGACAGAGATCACCAGTAGGCAGAGAGGCAGACAGAGGGGGGGTGGGAACAGGCTCCCCGCCAAGCACAGAGCCTGACGCAGGGCTCCATCCCAGGACCCCGGGATCATGACCCAAGCTGAAGACAGAGGCTCTAACCCACTGAGCTACCCAGGCACCCCTAAAGTTTTTATTTTAATTCCAGTTAGTGTATGGTGTTTTATTCGTTAAAGGTGTATGATAGAGTGACTCAACAATTCCATACATGACCCAGTGCTCATTGAACCAAGCATGCTCCCTAATCCCCATCACCTCTTTCCCCCATTCTCTCACCCACCTCCCCCCAGTAACCATCAGTTCTCTATAGTTAAGAGTCTGTTCTTTGGTTTGTCTCACTCTCTCTCTCTTTCCCCCACCCTTTACACATCTGTTTTGTTCCTTAAATTCCACATATAAGTGAAATCATATGATATCTGTCTTTGACTGACTGACTTTGCTTTGCATTTATGCCCTCTAGATCCATCCATGTCATTGCAAATAGCAAGATTTCATTCTTTTTTATGGGTGAATAGTATTTCATCGTGTGTGTATGTGTGTGTACGTGTATCTCCTTTTTTTTTTTTAAGGTTTATTTGAGAGCAGTGGGGGGTGGGGCAGAGGAAGAGGGAGAAGTGACTCCCCGTGAGCAGGGAGCCTGACATGGGGCTCAATCCCAGGACTCTGAGATCATGACCCAAGCTCAACGGACTGAGCTGCCCAGGTACCCCTGTATCTCCTTTATCCGTTCATCAGTCAGTGGACATCGGGCTGTTTCCACATTTGGCTATTGTAAATAATGCTGCTATATAATAGGGATGCATGTACCCCTTTGAAGTAGTGTTTTTGTTTTTTGAGTGTAAATACCCAGTAGTGTGATTGCTGGGTCATAGGGTAGCTCTGTTTTTAGCTTTTTGAGGAACGTCCGTACTGTTCTCCATAGTGGCTGCACCAGTGTGCATTCCCACCAGCAGTGCATGAGGGTTCGCCTTTCTCCATGTCCTCACCAACACCTGTTGTTTCTTGTGTTGTTGATTTTAGCTTTCTGACAGGTGTGAGGTGATACCACATTGTAGTTTTAATTTGAATTTCACTGACGATGAGTCATAATGAGCTGCTTTTTATGTGTCTGTTGGCCATCTGTATGTCTTTGGAGAAATGTCTGTTCATTTCTTCGCATTTTTTAAAAACTGGATTATTTGGGTTTTGGGTGTTGAATTTGATAAGTTCTTTATATATTTTGAATACTGACTCTTTAACAAATACATCATTTGCAGATATCTTTTACCATTCTGTAGGTTGCCTTTTAGTTCTATTGATGTGTTTCCTTTGCTCTGCAGAAGTTTTATATATATATATTTTTTTAAAGATTTTTTATTTATTTATTTGTCAGAGAGAGAGGGAGAGAGAGCAAGCACAGGCAGACAGAATGGCAGGCAGAGGCAGAGGGAGAAGCAGGCTCCCCGACGAGCAAGGAGCCCGATGTGGGACTCGATCCCAGCACGCTGGGATCATGACCCGAGCCGAAGGCAGCTGCTTAACCAACTGAGCCACCCAGGCGTCCCAGAAGTTTTATATTTTAATGTAGTCCCAGTTATTTATTTTTGCATTTGTTTCCCTTGCCTCAGGGGACCTGTCCAGAAAAAAGTTGCTACAGCCTCTGTCAGAGAAGTTAATTGCCTGTGTTGTCTAATCTGGCTGCCGCTTGAAACACAATATTTTGAATTACTGTTGGCAGCATAGTGTAGAAAGAAATTGGGAATACAGATTCTCTTTGGATCTTTCACTAAATAGTGATGTGGCCCTGAATAAATGACAAAAATCTCCCCCTCTGGTGAGGGATCATCTGTACAGGGCACTTGATAGCTGACGGACGGGTTACACTCTTCCGGACTGTAATGCAGTCTTGTTACTCCTATTTTATGTTGCAGCCGCATACAGAAAATCTCATTTCCTTCTGAACACCCACTTCAGCCCTTGATATTTTTCTTCTCAGCATTTGCTTGTTTTCTTCATAGATTTAGATCATGTTGGGCAAATTCCTTTAAAGTGCTAGATGCATTAAGCTTAAAAATAAAGCAGTGATGTTTTGTTTCTTCAACTAGGGGCTCTTAAAATTTGGCAAGTACCATGTGTTCTCTCATTTCCTTATTTTTGTGTATGTTATATTGTAGCACACGTCACATGGAGATGGGCGGCCAGAAGTTACCTCTCGCACTGGGCGCTCTGGAGCTCGGTGTAGAAACTCTATAGCTTCCTGTGCTGATGAACAACCTCACATCGGAAACTACAGACTGTTGAAAACAATCGGCAAGGGGAATTTTGCAAAAGTGAAATTGGCAAGACACATCCTTACAGGCAGAGAGGTAAATATTAAGCCTAATTTCTCTTATGACACCAACTCTGTTTAGTTCCATATGAGAGAAAGAGGAAGATAACGTATATATTTGAGTTAATTTCTAAGCTAATTAAATATTGTTTTTAAGAACAAGAAACTTACTGATTATCTGGGAGTTCTTTTGCTTTCTCATTTATTTAAATGAAGTAAGTATTACATCAAGTATTTGAGCTTTTGCCTTAAAAAATGGGTAGTGTATTGTTCTTTTTCAGTGTAAACCTCTGCCACCAGAGTAAAAATTGCTCTGAACTTCATGTATAAGCTCATAGTACTTGCAAATCAATAGTGTTGTCTGTTCTTATAGATTTTATCCTAAAGAAGTTTCTCATTTCCCCAAATAAACTTTTCTCAAAGCTTATGTTTGATTGGTTGTTGTGTAGGAAGGCATCTGCTTTCCCAACTTTTGTGGTGATTGGCTTTCTGTTCAGCTCCATTCTGTATTTATCAAAAATGCATTGTTTAAAGCTGCTAAATTGCCTCCCTCCTGTTCTACATGTACAGTACAGGACCTGTTTTGCTTCTGTGACTTCTTTCATTTAGATCTTTATGCCTGCTCTTCCCTCTGCTTGAAATACACTTCACCCTTTTGTGTGGGATCACTTCTGGGAAGGAGTTGTTGACAGACTCCCTTTTCCCAGGCATGGGACTCAGGTTACTCCTGATACTTGCCCTAATATAGCATGCTTTATATTATATTGGAACTGCTTATTTCCCAGTCTTTCCCCTCCAGGTTTTAGGGCATATAGCCATACTTAACACAGTGTTTGGCACATAGTAGGTGCTTAATAAAAGCATGTTGAATGATTGTAATGGTACTTTTTTTAAAAAAATATTTTATTTATTTATTTGATAGAGATCACAAGTAGGCAGAGAGGCAGGCAGAGGGGGTGGGGGGAAGCAGGCTCCCTGCTGAGCAGAGAGCCCGATGTGGGACTCGATCCCAGGAATCCGAGATCATGACCTGAGCGGAAGGCAGAGGCCCAACCCACTGAGCCACCCAGGCGCCCATAATAGTACTTTTGAAGGAACCTAATTTTTAAAAAATATTTTATTTATTTATTTATTTATTTATTTGTCAGAGAGAGAGAGAGAGAGCTCAAGCAGCGGGGAGTGGCAGGCAGAGCAGGCAGAACAGGCAGAGGGAGAAGCTGACTTCCTGCTGAGCAAGGAACCCAGTGTGGGACTCCATCCCGTGAGCCTGGGATCATGACCTGAGCCAAAGGTAGACACTTAATGGAGCCACCCAGGTGCTCCAGAAAGAAGCTTTTTGAAGACATGTTTTCCCTGTACCAGAGCCTCCTGTAGGTGTGCTGAGACAGTGTTACAGATGTGTCGTGGTAGTGATGCTTGCAGCCCACCATGCCTGGGGCTACTGGAGCAGGACCCTGGGCCAGCCATTCTGTCAGTAAGCAGCCTGTTGGCTGCAGTGTGCCTGATGGGTATTCTCATTTTCTGTGTGTGCTGGGAGCTGAAGAAGGTTGGGGACCACAGGTCTGCACTAACTGGAGTTACAGACTTTAAAAGTTACCACTTCATGCGTCAGATCACCTTTAATGACAAATCCCTGGTTAGTACTTGTTGAGGTACCTGGGTTGCTTTAGAGTCAGGAGAAGCATGAGCAGGTGGGGCTTTCCTTGCTGTCCTTGATCAAAACTTTCCGAAATAAGGCAAAAACCTCTTGAGTTTAGTCCCCATCAGTTCTAGGTGGTTACTCAGCCAGTTTCCTTACATGGGCAGCTGGTAGGTTGGAAGAGGAATGGGACAGACAGACCCTCTACCCTTCTCCTTAGCCGCAGTTTGGCCCACTGTGTTTGTATCTAGTAGGTTCTCTCTCCAGAAATCTGGAATCTGACTAGCAGAGTGGCTTAATTTAAAATTTTTCTGTTCTTTTTTTCCCTAAACTTTTTTTTTTTTTAATTTTTTTTTTAAAGATTTTATTTATTTATTTGACAGAGATCACAAGTAGGCGGAGAGGCAGGCAGAGAGAGAGGAGGAAGCAGGCTCCCCGCCGAGCAGAGAGCCCGATGTGGGGCTCGATCCCAAA